>NC_143151.1:33554742-33870094 GCF_041381405.1 Jatropha curcas | reverse complement strand
AAAAAAAAAAAAAAAGTAAAAAATCTATTTCAGATGGAACGGGCCTGGGCTCAATCGGACCCAAATCAGATCGAGCCCGCATGTCTGGATTACTACATGACAAGGAGAAACACATTAGAAAGGATGTGTCAGACGAGGTGATTATTGAAATAATTTTATCTTTCTTCCGGCCATGGATAGAATTTGAGATCCTTCACAACTTCCACGTTTCTCATATTTGACAACAGAAAAAGTTATTTTTATTAAATTTCATTAATTTGTGGGTGGGTCAGACACTTTCTTTTTTTGGAATCTTATCATACGGGCACATGTTCGCTGACACTTTCATTAATAGGTTTTTTTAACTATTATCATCAAATATTATTTAAAAAAAATGACTATTTTTTACTGTAAAGTCCGTAATATTATAAAATATGATAAAACCTAGAAAAATTATTACTAATTTATGCTAAAAGAAATTTAGCACATGATTTAATTTATGCTAAAAACAACATAAACCGTCCGGACAGTAGGCGTTGAATCACTGTATATCACTTTTCTTATGCGATGAAATACATGTGCAAACAAAAATAATAAAAAAAACAAATAAAAAATTCAAGATATGCTTTTATATCCACCTCTTCTTCTTTAACACAGCACTTGAAATTCCTCTCTCTCTCTCTCTATTGCTCAGTTTTTCTTCTCTGAATTAACAATGCTAGCAAAATTCAAAAGTCCCTTTAAGATGCTAGGAGGGTACTCTCAAGATAGCGAGACTGTGAGTTCAAAGAAAGCATTAATGGTTGTTGGGTTGCAAACCCTTGTGCAGATATCAGAAAGGAAATCCAATTATATTGTTATAAAATCTACAATGAAGAAAGTATATCACCACCGTCCTCCTGCAGCCACCACCACCATTGAATCTTGCTACCTCAAATCTTGTTGCTTGTGTAACAAAAACTTGAGCCTAGACAAAGATGTCTACATGTATAGGTAATTCTTCAAAAGCTAATTAAATACTTTTTTCCTCTTTTTAATTATTTCAGATTCCTGAAGAGAAAATTCAAAAACAACCTCATCTTTAATTATCACCAAGAAAAGAATAAAGCTTGTAAATTTTAATTTGTAAATCTTAAAACAATATTAGCTTCTTTTCTTCCCCGCTTTTCCTTTGATGGGATTGATCTAAAACAAATTGAAATGGCAGGGGTGATCAAGGCTTTTGTAGCATAGAATGCAGAAACAGACAGATTGTTTTGGATGAAATGAAAGAACTAGAAATATCTACTAAGCAAATGAGAAAATCTTATAGGCATTGTGGCTCGGCCGGCCGGAATGAGATACATCTACTCCTAGAAGAGCTTCGCCGGCGAGATAAAGCAGTTCCTCATACTCATAAAAAGCACTGGGCAATCGTTTCATAAACGTAATTTACTGTAATGTTGTTTTTTGAGTGGACCACACAGATATTCAGTGGGATAATGTAAAGCGCAAGAGAAAGTGACAACAGTGGGAACTTACATATATCTTTTTGTAACCCTTAGATATTTATTTAATTTATATATATATATATATATATATATATATATATATATATATATATATATATATATATAATTGCAACATATAAAAAGACGATCAATCAAGCAATAATCTTTTTTGTTTTTGTTTTTCTTGTTTGTTTCATTTTCAATAGGTAAGATGAGGATTAGGTTTGATTGTTTCCTATCACTGTCATGCTTATCTGTTAAAATGGAAGTCCATTATAGTGAGTGAGTAAAGTGTATTAAATTATAGTTGGAAACAGCAAATCACAATCTTTACTGGCATATCTATCCTCAAAGATATTTTGCTTTCTTAATTTATCATTAGATCTTAATCTTTAAGGCTATGTTGGTTCGGATGTAAATGATTATGAGAAATAATAATTTTTATTTATACGTTTTGTTTATGAAGAGTCACCTATATATGGGTACATGAGATTATTGTATAGTTAGTAGGACATCCATAAGGATTTTATCATTATCATAGATCCATGTATTTTATAATATAATTATTTTTATCAAGTTAAAGTTTGTGTTTTTTGTTGAGAAACTTGTCTCTTAAGTCAGCAACATCAACCTCTCCAAAATGAGATTCAGGAATCCAAATACCAGTCTTCGGATCTCTCATCCAAAATGACTTCTCCTTCACCTTCTTCTCTGCCAAATCTTCTGCTTCTCTCATCACTGATAAAACTTTGTTTTCTGTTGCAACTGCATAAGATCTCCTACTGCAATACTTAATCAAAATATTAATATACATATATCAAGAAACAAATAAATAAATTATAAACAATAAGAAACCAATAACCTGACAAGAAGAAGGTTTTTCATTTGAAGCTTGTCCATGTTTGTGGAAGAAAAAACAAAAAGAAAAAAAAAGATATAATGTAGGTTTTGTTTTTTGGTTGTTCAGTGAGGGTTTGCTTTTATAGTGTCAAAAGAGTCCTACTTGTTCTTCTTCTTGAATTTTTAAGTTTGGGAATATTTGTTTTTATGAAAGATTCAGTAACTTTTGTATACTTATAAAACATTTGTGTTTATATACACACACAGACACACTCAATCAATGAATGAATTTTGAACTCTAAACTATATGCACATATACAAATTTTTAAATAATTAATTTATACATTAATTAATATATAAAATAAGATTTTGAAGGGTTTAAAGCATTTGAAGCTCTTATTAGTTTGAATATAAGAACTCCACTAGATAAGAACTCAACCTCTGCATTTGAAAGAAGGCAAGGCATATAAGAACTCCACCAGATCAATACTTTTGAATATGAAGAAAGTAAGGATTATATATTGAAACTGACACCCTAAAGAGTCATCAAGATTCTGGATAGCAACATCAAGATTTTGCTTTTGATATTATAACCAATTATTCCTATACAAATTGCAAAAAGCTCTATTACAACAATATTGTTCTCTCCCAATATTAATCCAGCTCCAAAATTGTAATGGATTTTGATTTTTAAGTTAGGATTAGTGACAATAATGGTGCATTAACTGTTTGATATTTTATATTAAAAAAAATATTAATTTAAATTAAAGTAGAAAATTCTAAAAGATTGATCCAATAATAGGTTTAGTGACAAAAAGCTGGTTTTTGTGTCTATAATTGAAAGAACTTCCAAAAACCTCTTTGCAATAATACCTGCACCAGCTAAGTATTTTTCTCTCTTGATATTCGAGCAAGGTCTATTTACAGACATCTCATGGAATTACATGTTTGCCATTCTTCTATGAACTAGATTTTGATCAGAATCTGCATCATTAAAGTTTTTGTCTGCGTATTAATTTTTGTGGCTCCATGTTTCTCTCGATCGAGGACCTAACTCAGTTGTCTTTTAACAGCAAGTACTCTCTTTTTTATGGGCTGGGTTTCAGATATTTCTTACGTTGCCTGTTAAAACGGGCCTGCTTTAATCTAATGGACCCAACATCTATTCTTTAAAAGCTACAAGCTAAGGAGGGAAGTAAGAAATTGAAATCTTGGTTTTCTTCTCTTTGCATTAGGAACCTGCATCACATAATCATTAGTTTTCCGACCAGATTACAAGGTAAAGGATTCCGGTTGACAACTCCGAAGTAAACCTTCAACAAGACCTGCCTGAGCATATCATCCAAGGCTATTCTCACTTACCTTACTAATTAAAAACAAAAAATTAATTAATGAAACCCAATACTCAAAAACAGTTGATTAAAAATTAGACATATCCCTAATTAAGAAGGACATGTCCAATATAAGATAGTATCTACTCATTTTATTTTTCAAAAAAAAAAAAAAAGGAAAATTGATAATTAAGAGTTTAATTAAACTTCGATGATGACTAACAAACTATGTTATTTTTAATATAAAGATGGTAAAGAACTCACGACTAATATTCAAAGTTGAAACCAACATCCAAAGCATCCAAACCATCATTCTGACCCTCAATGAACTGGTTAATAATTCCCGTTTCACCAGAAGCATTATGAGAAGCCATTTCGTCAATCTTTATCAGTACATTCTTCTTCAACTCTTCTAATGACTCCTTATAACCTTCAAGCTCTTCTTTTTCCACATTATCAACTGGTAGATTCCACCAAAATTCACCATTGCTTTTCTTGTTAGTTTCGTTTCTTATAACATCCACAGCTCTTTCTATCTCCGCCAACCGGGTAAGAGATTTCTTGTACTCTTGTTCTTGCTCGGTTTCGGTCACAGCACTACTACTACTACTTTCCAATAAGTGACAGTTATCGTTTTTCTCCTCTGTTTCAGCAATATATCGATCAAGAACCTTGTCGACATCTGGGTTACCGAAAGAAAACACTTTTCCATGCTCGGAGAAGAGGATTACGGCGACATCGGCACCGCATAAGGTTGAAAGTTCGGTGGCTTTTTTAAAAATACCACTTTTGCGTTTTGAAAACGTAACATAACGGCTGTTTATTTTCTCCACTTTCTTGATCTCAATCTTTTGCCGGCCTTTGCTTGTCTTGCGCTGTTGTTCCTGTTGCTGTCGGTTGTTTGTTATGTCCATGGCGGTTTAAGGATTGTGCAAGAAGAGGAAAATTGTTATGGTTTAGGGTTTCAAGTTTCAACTTCGAGTGATTGTATTTATAGAAAGGTTATTGGCTTGGGTTTTCAGTCCTTGGATATTGAAGATCCGACGGTTGTGTTTGAATTTTCCAATTTCCTATTTTGGGTGTTAGATACCGGAAAAATCATGTTCCTCAAGTCACCGGCAATTAACTCCCTAATGAAGGAGGAATATATGCTCCCATTGTCGGTAATATTCCAACCGTGCAATTTGTGAAAAGGTTATACGCAGCGTTTCACTTTCAGGATGAGATGCATGTACCACACGTGTAGCATTCTCGCACGCACGTGTGAATCTTAAAACTTAATGGGCACCATAATTATGGAAAACTCTGATTCTTGGGCCCAACATTGCTTTGCTCTGCCATCTCAATTCAATTTCTTCAACTGGCCTTCGAGTCATTGACCATAGAAAGTTTCTATCAACTTGCTCTCTACCCACAAACATATGGGTCCATTTGTATAAATTGCTTTTTCAATTTTTACTAAAAAAATTCCTTATCAAGCATAATGCAATAACTGTGTGTTCTTTCTTGTAGTGTAATATTCAATTAATTTAAACATGAAAACCAAAAATAATTATTTAAAAAAAGAAAAAAGAAAAATTAGTATTAAACTTGCTGATTTAAGTTCATGATTACAAAACCCTTGTTGAATAATCATTTTGGATATTCATTTCATGTAGTATAATACTTGGTCATTAAAGCTTCATCATAGTCTATTCTAGCTACATTTTTTTTTTTTTTTAATTAAAGGTTGAGATTCTCACAGGCCAGAAAATCAGGCCAGCTTTAATTAGGTTTGAGTGTTTTTTATTAAGTCTAAGTACATAATTAAAGCAATCTAACTAGCTTAACTAGGTAAAGCACTAAAACCCATTCTAATACAGTGGTAAATCCTCATATTTGTGGCCCTAAAACCCATTTTAGCTTCAAAGATAAAGATGGTTAGGTTAATTGCTTTTAGCCGGTGCATAAGGGTTTTGAGAGAAATTTTAAAAAAAAAGTGCACAAAGTTAATTAAAAAATCCCTAAAAAAAAAGCGATTCAATTATCATATTTGCAACCGACATCAAAATTTGGTCAGCAACCAGGTTTTGAGCAGCGGAATCGTGATGGTTGCAAATCGGTTTAGATTGAGATTAGGGACTGATATTTCGGTCCCTATTTATATTTTTTTTAGTGAATTCATTAATTTTATAACTTAATTATATATATATATATATATAGAGGAGATTTCATGATAATAAATAAATAATCTGCTTTTGTAGTCACTAATAACAATATAAAAGGGTAAAAGGGTATATGTGATGACTATATAAAAAGAAGCAAAATGATGTAATTATATGCTCTCTCTTTAACAGATAATCAAGTCCTTTCTTTTCATATTTGCTTTGCCATCACTCTCCAAGTTCTTGTGTTTAACAAAAGTTGGTAAAGAGGAGAAGACAATAATTGAATTAAGAGGGTCAATAAGAAAGATGATGCAAGAACCTTCTCATAAACCTAACTACTTTCTTTTTTTTCTTTTATAAAGGCATTTGAATTCTAATAATCAACATCAGATACCCTTTAAAAAGTTTTACAAGGAAGATAAGACCATGAAAATATGGAAGTTCTTTAAAAATGGACATGAAAGGTTTTACTTTGATTCAAAATACCAAATCCATACCCCACACTTGGAGGCCTGAGGCCCCTTCCTTCATCTTCTTTACTACTCATAAACCATAATTACACTTTCAATAATTGCCAGTGAACTGTAACAACCCCACACAGAGTCCTTTTCCCTAGTCTTTACCATCTTCTTCTTCCTTTTTTTATTATTATTATTTTTCTTTTCAACTCTCTTGTTTGCAGTTTCATCTTGTGATTATCCATCATCATCCTTCCAAGTCCAAAGGTTAATCCTCTTGTTTCTACCCTTCACTGTTAAACTATTAACAAACCAATATCTAATCTAAAAGATTTGTTTACTGTGCTTTGAATCACTTTCCTTTGAAATTCAAAGATTTAGACAAAACTTGTCCAAAAGAGACCGAGTTTTGTCGTCTGAGGAGTCCCCACCATTATAATTTATAATGTGAAACAGAAGAAGAAGCAATTAAGCAACATTTTACCTGTGGTTGATGATCAAGAAAACAAAAGCATTGATAATTGTATTATGGTTTGCATATTAATAAGTTTCTAAAGAATGGAACCCACCACCAATTTTTCTCCCCTTCCAAAATGGTAATCATGCTTCAAGATTATAGACAACTGTCCTTGCCATGCGTGTAGCAACTAGCAACTCTTCTAAATTGGTACCAACTCTCGATGAGCGATCATCATCATCATCATCATCTCTCTATTAATTTCTAGGGTTTTTTTTTTTAAAAAAATTGTTCCACAGAAATAGTTATTCGTAGTTTCTTTTTATTATTACTATTGGTTAAACAAATTATTTATAGTTTTATTAATAGATAAATGTGAAATAATTATTTCAAGAACATAACAAATTTAATATATTGTTCGTTAGCTGTTATTTCCCTCCTTAAAGAGTTTCAAAATGTCCAAATATCAATATCAATGTATATATAAATGGGTTCCCACCTTAGCAATTTCAATCTTTTGGAAAAGTCCAAGAATTCAAAGGAGGGAAAAAGAAAAAGAAAAGTGAAAGACAATTAGTAGGTTGTTGGCTGTATTTTTGCTTTTCGTTTCACCATCATTGATATTGAAAAAGACTGTGAACGATGGAGGCCTTTAAAATTCTGGAAAATCCCCAACCATGCATAATTTAATCTTTCATTTTTTCTTAGAAAAAAAAAATTATGACTCTCTAAAATTTTAAAAGTGAGGTTGTAATTTTTTGAATTTTTACCTTTTATGCTTATGGACATAAAATTGATTTACTTTTCACTATGTGTGTGAGATTAATAATAAAAGAAAAAACAAAATTTAAAAGATTACCATATCAAAAAGTGAAATTATAAACTTATTTTCGAAATTTAAAGGGTGATAAGCTGAATTAAATAAAAAATAAAAAAATTAACTGTTAAAATATTGGAAATTACAATGTTGTCTTAACATTTTAATTAAAATGATGAGGTATGCTTATCTTTTTAATTTGAATTTTTATTAATTAGGAATTCTTTTTATCGATTAGAAAGAATAATATATTAGAAATACGGTTGGAATTAAAATATAAATCTAATTATAATAATGTAATTAACTAATTAAATGTGCTGACATGAAGCTATCTCTCTTTTTTATTTATTTATTTATTTTTAATGTAAAGAATGAGAAGAGCAAATATACGAAGTGGCAACAACAGAGGTCAATGTCACGTGTGAAGCGTCCACACGTGAGAGAGGAGACGGCATTAATTCTTAATTCCAAAATAGGTAGATTCATCGGCGTAAATAAATGCAATATTTTAGTTCATTAGTTTGTCGCGTTTGTAACACTTGTCGTTTTGATTTATGAATTTTGAGTATTGGATTGCATCACATTAATTACTTTTTATTTTTTTATCCGCAAAATAAATTTTATTTTATTAAAACCATAATGTCCAAAAAATTTAAATTATTCAAATATTATTCCGAATCAATAAACAACGTTACCTTAATTACTAATTTAATATATTTAATAAATATGGATATTATATGAGACAGGTAATTTAATTTGCGACTATTTGAGGCACATTAATAATTTTAGCAATCAATTCAAAATAAAATGTAATTTTATATATAATAAATCTATCGATTCGATGAATTTAAGTGTTAAATAATTGAAAAATATTATTTTTATTTAATAGAATACTCACACATGTTAAAAGGAGAATCGAGCATTATTCACCATCAATACATACATCTCATATATTAATAACTGCTAATTAATATAAATATAATAGTGTCTAAAATTATATATAGTTTTAGAATTCAAATGAATTATTCTACTACTTACATTATATTTTAAGTGTTTTCTAAAGTAATTGTGTAAAAATGAAAAAAAAATACTTTAATTAATTAAATTACTATTTTATTAATTTTAAAAATAAGGAATAAAATAAAAATATTTTAAAGTGTAAGACAATATTATATTTTAAAGTTTGAATAATTTTTTTGCTGTTTCCATAAAATTAATATATTTGATGTTAAAAGACTAAAAATTATAAAAAGCAAATGAAAGAAAGCAACAAAATCCCACCAATTTCAATTTGAAAAAGGAAAAAGACCAAGATCCAAACTTTGAAAACTTTCAACCACCAATGGACAATAGTCCAAATGCAGTACTTACCCATATCGCCAGCATCACTAGGCCACCACACATGTCCATTACTCCATTTTAAAGCTACTCAGTGACAGTCTGCCATAGCTCACACTTCCATACCTCATCTCTTTCTCGTCCATGGCTATTTTCCTTCTCTTCTTCCTTTCTTTACTTTCTTCCTCCTTTTCTTCTTCTACGAATGACCTGCCCAGAACCTACATAGTTAAAGTCCAACACGATGCCAAACCAGCTATTTTCACTCTCCACAAGCACTGGTACGACTCTTTCCTTTCCTCCCTCTCCTCCTCCGTCGATAAAACGCCGTCTTCCTCCCCGCCTTCTGAGTCCCGTATCATTCACACTTACAATACTGTTTTCCACGGCTTCTCTGTCAAGCTTTCTCCAGTTGAAGCGCTTAAGCTTCAAACCTTTCCCCATGTACTCGCCGTCATTCCTGAACGTGTCCGGCATGTGCAAACCACGCGGTCCCCTGAGTTTCTTGGTCTAAAGACCACCGACAGTGCTGGGTTGCTTAAAGAATCTGACTTTGGCTCGGATCTTGTTATTGCAGTTATCGACACCGGAATCTGGCCTGAGCGGCAAAGCTTCAATGATCGGAACTTGGGTCCTGTGCCAGCGAAGTGGAAAGGGATTTGTGCAAGTGGTAAAGACTTCAGTTCATCTTCTTGCAATAGAAAGCTTATAGGAGCTCGTTACTTTTGCAATGGTTACGAAGCTACCAACGGAAAGATGAATGAGTCGACGGAGTACCGATCTCCACGGGATTCCGACGGCCATGGCACTCACACCGCATCCATAGCCGCTGGCCGTTACGTATTCCCAGCTTCAACACTTGGCTACGCCAAAGGTGTCGCAGCAGGAATGGCACCTAAAGCTCGACTGGCCGCTTATAAAGTATGCTGGAATGCCGGATGCTACGATTCCGATATCCTCGCCGCATTTGACTCCGCCGTTAACGACGGAGTGGACGTTATTTCTTTAAGTGTCGGCGGCTTGGTGGTTCCATATTATTTAGATGCCATTGCTATTGGTTCTTTTGGAGCTATAGATCGGGGTGTTTTTGTCTCTGCCTCTGCTGGTAATGGCGGCCCTGGTGGCCTTTCAGTAACCAACGTAGCACCTTGGGTTACAACAGTTGGTGCTGGAACTCTTGATAGGGATTTTCCAGCTGATGTGAAGCTTGGAAATGGAAAAGTAATTCCTGGTATGAGTGTTTATGGTGGGCCAGGTTTGACTCCAGGTAAATTGTATCCTCTAATTTATTCTGGTAGTGAAGGTGCTGGAGATGGTTACTCTAGTTCATTATGTTTAGAAGGTTCTTTAGATCCTAAACTTGTTAAGGGCAAAATAGTGGTATGTGACAGAGGAATAAATTCAAGAGCAGCTAAAGGTGATGTTGTTAAGAAAGCAGGAGGTGTAGGAATGATTTTAGCTAATGGGGTTTTTGATGGTGAAGGTTTAGTTGCAGATTGTCATGTATTGCCTGCTACTGCTGTTGGAGCTTCTGGTGGTGATGAAATTAGAAGGTATATTTCTGTTTCTTCTAAATCAAACACACCACCTGCTGCTACTATTGTTTTTAAAGGTACTAGACTTGGCATTAGGCCGGCACCTGTTGTCGCTTCATTTTCTGCAAGAGGTCCTAATCCTGAATCCCCTGAAATTTTAAAACCTGATGTTATTGCTCCTGGTTTGAATATTCTTGCTGCTTGGCCTGATAAAGTTGGACCCTCTAGCGTTCCAACTGATAACCGAAGAACTGAATTCAACATTCTTTCTGGAACTTCAATGGCCTGTCCTCATGTTTCTGGTTTAGCAGCCTTGTTAAAGGCTGCACACCCAGATTGGAGTCCAGCTGCTATAAGGTCAGCCTTAATGACCACTGCTTATACAGTCGATAATCGCGGGGAAACAATGCTTGACGAGTCTACTGGAAATACTTCGACTGTGATGGATTTTGGTTCTGGTCATGTTCATCCACAAAAGGCCATGAATCCTGGCTTAGTTTACGATGCATCAACACTTGATTATGTTGATTTTCTCTGCAACTCAAATTATACTATTAACAACATTCAAGTTGTAACAAGAAGGAAAGCTGATTGCAATGGAGCAAAAAGAGCAGGTCATTCTGGAAACTTGAATTACCCATCAATGTCTGCTGTATTTCAAGAGTATGGGAAGCATAAAATGTCTACACATTTCATTAGAACAGTAACTAATGTTGGGAATCCAAATTCTGTATATAAAGTTACAATCAAGCCACCAGTTGGGGTTAATGTCACAGTAGAGCCAGAAAAGCTTGTATTTAGAAGAGTTGGGCAAAAACTGAGCTTTCTTGTTAGAGTAGCAAGTAGGGCAGTGAAATTATCACCTGGAGGGTCAAGCATGAGAAGTGGTTCAATAGTTTGGTCAGATGGGAAGCATACAGTGACCAGCCCTCTAGTCGTTACAATGCAGCAACCTCTTTAGGAATTTTGCTTTATATTTGTGTATTCTGTAGGTTTATATATAAATATTTACATATGTCATCTCTTTATGTATAAAGAGAAATGTATGAGGAGGGTTTAAGGTTTTCTATATCAGAAAGCAAGAGTTTGGGAATTGGGTTTTTAATGTATAATTAATTTGGGTAGCAGAAGAGTCTAGAAAGAAAATGTTTGTAGAAATGTTGTATGTGTGTGTGGGTTTTGACTAAGAAGCCAAAAAATCATAATGAAAAGAAGACTTCTCTTTTCTTTTTGGAAACCTTGTAATTGAATCTTCAACTAATTATAATTTCCTGTCTGTGCAATGCATGCATGTGAGATTATCTGAGGATTAATTGTGATTATTTATTGTTAACAACATGCAAATTCTCAGTCAAAGTAACAGAATGTACCAAGTTTAGCTGCTTAAGAACAAAGGTATCGCAATAATAACAATAATAGGACAAAAATCATGTGGGGAGGTTTGTTTTATGCTAAAATGGCTTACCTTCCTGTTGTTTTACATTTAGCAGGTCCTGTGTGCTGCTTTTTAGTAACTGATTAACAGAAGATCAGTTAAATTTTTAATTGTTTTTGTTTGTGTACTCCGTGTCTGGACCAATTCATGTACCTAGCATTAATTTTGTTTTTCACTTAACACACATTAATATATTATGGACAGGTACTCGAATACTATCCGCAAATTTTATTTTTGAAGGTTTTATTTGAAGAGAAAGATCACATCAAAAAATTTCTTAGCTGTAACTTTTAAGTGGGTATATGTACAAGAATTGAAGTTTGGAGCTTTCGTAATGGCTATGGCAAGAATGGAAAGGGAAGTGTCAAGCTATAAATGGAAGATAATGAAAGGCTAAACCCTATATAAATGGAAATGGTATCTCTCCTGTGAATGAAAGCAACTTGGCCTGAAAACTTTACTCATGACTTAGAAATTTGCTTTACAAGTAATGGACCTCCACAACGTGCATTTTAGGTGGCATTCTGGTGCTTGCTGCCTCATATCAATCATCATGTCTCTTTCTCTTTCATTTTGATAGTTTTCTTTCTGGTCCTCTCTGTGTAAACTGCAAGAAAAAAAAAAAAAAAAAAAAATCCCCATCCTCGACCCCTCCCCTTCTTTTTTTCTGGTAAAACCCTTTTACCCTTTTTCTCGTAGAGCAGCTCATTTATCATTTTCTGGAATAGATAGTGTTCATAGTGTCTAAAATTCATAGTGTTTAAATTAATATTTATTTCAATTTCTTATAGCTGTATTTACTTATCTTATTTATGAAATATAAAATATATATCCTGAAATTGGAAATTTTGTTAAAAAAAATAGATTAATGGTGTAATTATCCATCATTGTTGATAGAAATAGAAATATCCATACTTCTTGGGCTAGGCAACAACATACGAGCCCATGAGATTGCTTAGTCTCGTTTGAGGCCCACCAAAAGTAACCCATTTTCAATGGGTTTTTCTGCTTTGCTATTCCATCCCCACAAATCCTTAAAGATGCAAGAGTTGTTTGGTAATTGGAATATATGTATTTTCGAATAGGTTAATGGCTTAATGCTATAAGGATAAGGTAATCCAAATAAATGTGAATTAATGAGGATAATTATATAATTTCATTATAAAAAATGAATTGATCAATACTTACATCAAAATTTGCTACCTAAAATTGTACAAAAAAGCACCAAGAATAAGAAATTATATTAATTTAATACAAGTTTAAAATTCAATTTCTTTACTTAATCCAGTATAGCAGCTAAAAATTGTGAGACATCTTTTATTTTCTAATAATTAAGATTTCTGTACATCATCAATTTTAACAACCCAAAAAGAACAGATTTTATTAATAAAGCTATTAATTTACAGAGGACACGACTTCCAATATCGTTTCAATCAGAACATAAATTTGAATTCTTAAAGAAGATAAAACACGTGTCATTCATGTAAATAAAATGTAAAAACGGATCAACCGGACGCGTATTAAAAACTCATTGATACACAACAAATCTAAAAACGAAATGCTTTCGTAATCAAGTTGATCTACATTTATTGCTACCAGTACCCATTACTTGATTAAGATTAATAACTATAATTTTGATTGATTAATAAATTTCATTGACATAATAACCAGAGTTGTAATGTTTAGACTAGTCCAGAAACTGAGGTTGATGACACATTGGGTACTATCGCTTTCATCAACAGTTGTAACAGTTATAATTGGCATCATCTTAGTAACTATACGATCTAAAATGACATTTCAATTCCAGAAAAATCTTAAAGATTCATTTCCATTGTCCAGCATTGAAAATACCACTCTCTAATGTGGGCCTATTTGGTATATTCAGATTCATGGCACCAGGCTGTCAAAGCTTTATGCTGTCTTTCAATTTCAACATCAAAGTTCTCTAATGCACACTACTGCACCTCATCAAAGTCCATCCATTTGTTTTTGTTAGCTGGTGCGAAATGAAACGGGTTATGACCTGAATAGGCAGGCTCAGTGTCAAAGAGTATTTATAGAATTAATCATTATATCTTGGATCATGTGTTTGGTCCTCTCATATATAAATTTCTTTCGGGGAAGCCCGTTTTTCTTTAATGGTAAACGGAAATTAGTTAGATTTGTGGACCGTTAAACGGAAATGTGTTTGAATATTTCGTATAAATATTTAAAAGAAAAAAGGTTATTAAAGTAAATACACAACTTCCTGTTTTTATTAATTAACTCATTTAAATATTTTTGTTAGCTTGTGCGAAATGAAAGGGATTATGACCTGAATGGACCAACTCAGTGATAAAGAGTATTTACAGAATTAATTATTATATCTTGGATCATGTGTTTAGTCCTCTCATATACAAATTTTTCTCGGGCAAATCCGTTTCTCTTTAATGGTAAACGGAAATTAATCAGATTTGTGGACCGTTAAACGGAAATGTATTTGAATATTTCGTATAAGTATTTAAAAAAATAAAAGGGTTATTAAAGTAAATACACAACTTCTTGTTTTTATTAATTAACTCAATTAAATATTTTTTTAAGATATGGATTATGATAGATAACATCGTATCAATCCATACTTATTTTTTTATTAAATATCTTGTTAACTCACTCTCTATCTTTGACGAAGCTTAATTGTGAAATTTTATTTTTTAAAACACTAATTAAACAGTTGACAGATATTAAAAAAATATAACAGCTCCTTAATCCTATCGAATAAATTATTCGGGTTAAATATAAAAAATTTATCTATCCTGACATAAAAAAAAAAAACTGTAGACATACGTGATTGTTTTATCGTGGCAAAACATTACATGTTGAGGAGGTCGGCAAAGTTGTCTGTTTTTGTGCAAAAAGATTAAGAAGGCGGTGTCTTTTTTTACACTAATCACGTGATTACTACTCCTAATTCTGTATTTATAAGCTTTATTATTATTTTATTTTTGATTAAGAAAGTATATCCTGCTATGATTACTGAATTTTATCACTATTAATTTTTAATATTATTTGATCATTTATGTTAAAAAATAATAATTGATGTCATATACATACTTACGATAATAATTAATTAAATTTTCATAAATTATTTAATATTTAGCATCAAACAGATATTTTTATTAACATTTTTTTTTTACTTTAAACCATTATATAAATAGTTAATCATTAATTACTAATATTATAAAAGAAATAACTTAATTAATAATTTTTATCTCTTATAAGAATTATACGAGAAATTATATAAAATCAAATTGTACATTTTTTTTGCCCTCAATTAGCTTAACTCGTTACTTCTGTCTATCAATAGGAGACAGCGAAGATAAGAGAACCATCTTGGATAGCTCTGCCCGAAATCAATAATTTTGATCAAGTGATTAATCACAGCCGTTGATTATTCAAAGATCATCCTGAATAATCAAAAAAAAAAAAAAAGATTTAAAAATAAAATCCCTTGAGATGCAAAAGAAAAATATTTCTCTTGTTTGGAAGCTATCCCTTTGGAACGTGTAGGCCACAAGCCTTGCCTCTTAATCATCTTCTAGGGCTCATTATTGTTTAAAATGCTTTTTTTTTTTTTTCCATTAATATTTTTATATATTTTTTATGATAAATTGAATTTATGATAATTTGTCTGTCAAATGAAAAGAATGCCACTTGACTACCAGGCCAAAATTTCAACCAAAGACAATGACGATTGATGCTTGAACATTTGAATATGTAGCCACTTGGGTCAATATCCCATGTTTAAATAATTTTCAACTTGCAAGTTGGTGTTTCCTCCACTCCATCGCACAGAAAATTAACTCTAAATCAGGTGTGGTCGGATTAATTTTCTTATTAGTATAAAGAGTGAAATATTTCGAATTCAAGTCCTTTCAACTATAAGAATTTTTATTAATTCAGTGAATTAAAAGAAATACTATCCTTATTATACAGCTTAACATATTATTTCGATTATTGAACCTTTTAAGATATAAAAAACAAAAAATCTGATAAATTATATTTTAATTTGGTGAAATTAAAGTTTAAAAATTTTAAATGGTGTGAAGATAGATAAAGATCAAGATTATGAGAACTTGACAAAAGCTAAAGTTGGTATACAAACATTGTACCATTAGAATAAATCATGATCAATGAGAAGCAACTTGTTTATTAATTACTATATAAATCACTATTAATCTATCATTAACATTTTAAGCAAAATATAATAATAACATTTTTTATTTCTAAAAGGTAAATTTAAGTAAAATGGATCAGAACCAAACAAAATTTAGAACCAGCTGCCTCTATCTTTCTAAAAGTTAGGAGTTAACCCGAGAGAGAGAAAAGAAACCGACTTTATGCTATTTTGTACATTTACTATCTGATGTCGACCACATTTTGTTTCTGCTGACAGGGTCCTAAAGGATGTGACCTGTAAAACACTGTTACTAAAATCATGCCTTGAAGTTTCTGGCCAGTATAATTTGATCGGTTTTTTCACTTATGTAAAAATTTAAGAGTTTTAAATTTAAAATCTCTCGATATTAATAAATGAGAAGAAGGATTGTGCTTATATTTAGCTCGCAATGCCCTTGATTCTCAGACGTTGATCAAAATAAAAAAAACAATATGATTGATTAATAATTTAACGAGTGAGTTATAAAAATATTAATAATAAATGATTATTAATATAATTATCATTTAAGATAGTTATAATATAATTATAAATAATTAAATTACAAATAACCAGTGGTTAGCAAGGACACTTTCATGCATTATGTTAAATATCAAGAAAAATCCATTTTTGCTTCAAGAATATATTAAGAATTGTATTATTAAGACTTGTATTATTTGTATCAATCTATGAAATCAACGTATTCGGTTCAATCAATTTATTTCAATTTCCTTCTTTAAATTATTTAAAAATACAAATTGACCAAATTTTCAATTCAATTTATCTATTTTTTCCGGTCAGACCAGTGAACCAGGCATAAGATAAATAATTCTAAGTTAAGCTAGTCTCCAACAACTTCAATACTTAATACATATTTTAAAATTATTTCATTAAATGAATTGGGTCAAAAAAATTTTTATTTACAATATAAAACAGATATTAATGTAATGAATTTCATTATCTGCTCATTTCAATAATTAAATATACATTTCGATTTTAAACTATAAAATAAAATGGTATAAAAGGTCAAAAAATACTACCAAATATCTGTATTCCAGCAGAACTCTCTAGAAAAAGTTGTGGCAAAGACAAACGGTGACCATTATTTTCCAAGTTGGCAAAAACGAACACCAAGTTGATATTGTCGTATCGCTGCACCAAAACCAATGCCATATTATTATTACTTTATACGTCAACTAAAATGCAAACGCGTGTTTATTTCTAATTTCTTTATTTTTATCTATTTATGGTCAATCAATTGATCAATCAATCAAATAAACACGCACGTTCTAATTTACTAATTAGCCCTTTGTCCCGACTTTAAAAAACTTTAAACATGTGTGGGTCCCTCTCTTTTTCTTAAACAAACACTTTTATTTTGTCGTCTTGTATTATTACTAGCTCACAGCAGATTCCGGTGCATGAACCTTCTTTTTTACCTTTTTACCCCTTGATATTTTGGTTATTACCGGTCCCATCTCATTTCTGGGCTCAGATCGTGCGGAACATTCCAAATTATCGTCAGATTTTTTTTTTTTTTTTTTTTTTCAGGTTACCCTCTGCCGTACAGTAGCCCGATGATATAGTTCAGTCTACCCATATCTAAGACATGGGGCTCCATCTCGATTGTCCACTTAAGAGTTGTAAACGAAACGAGCTTGACCTTTTTTTTTTAATTTAATTTTTAATTAGTTGAATTTAAGTTTTATATATAAAATATTAAAAGTTTTATTTCTCATAAATGTATAACATTTTGATTTTATTTAGAGACACGGACTGTATTTAAACATAATAATACTTGATTTGTTCGTAAATTAATTAAATTTACGTAACCGAAAATACGAACGTATCAAAAAATTAAATTGAACTTTTCCTTTATTTTCTAAATAGGTCACTCGTTGATGGTTTACATATAAGGTTTTTTTGAGTCATTTTTTTAAAGTCAAATTTACACTTCTTCCACCCAACCCAACATAACAATAAATTAATAAAATAGATTTTTTTTTAATTTCTTGATTATTAATCCAATTGATAATAATTCAATTTCAATGGAGCTAATATTAATATCTTCTATCACATCATATCACAATAGCCATAGCTTACACGTAACGGTGTTTCTTAACGAGTTAATGCATTTAATGGAATATTGATTGAATAATTTTTAGAAGAAAATAATATAAACCGAAAGATAAATTAACTATTTAATCTAGGATGCGGAAACTTTGGAAAAATTGAAAATTAAATCGAATTATTTTTTTGCTTTTGGTTCAGTTATTTAGTTTTCAATTTTAGGTTCGATTTTAATTTTTTATAATTTCATTTTTCGATTTTTGAATCAATTATTATAAATTAATTATTTTATAAATAAAATTCAATCGTTTAACCGAATCGAACCAATTGATTAAGTTTTTAGTTTTCAAACTTATTTCGCTGCGGAACGGTTCCAACTTTCCAATCGCCCGTTTTTTCACTCTTCTAATTTAATCATTAAATTTCAATTAAAATTTATATCATATTTGCATTATGTAGCAAAAATTGTGATTCATTCTTTAAACTTAGTTGGATTTAATTATTTAGTTATTCCTTTTAAATAGTTTAAGGAAATTAAATTATACAAAGGAATATGTGATTTTGTGTAAAAATGTGATAGTAATTAAGAGTAAAAGTAGGAAAATAATAGTTAATTACAGTAAATATATGACTGCGGAATTCGAAATTTAAGAAAGATTAGGTGACTCAGCGGACAATTAGTAGAGTCAAATAAGGTTACACCGTCCTATTTAGTTAGGTAAACCTAAAAGGGTGGAATTGGAAAGGCATTTGGACAACATTAATGGCACGTGGAAGACGAAAACTCGCATTTCTGATTTATTCCACCAACCCATTCAATCTTATTTTTCAATATCAATACAAAATATTTAACTTCTCGGACAAAATTAAATTATGATTAATGAAATATTTCAATTTGAATATCTTAAATTATAAATTTTTAATTTAATTTTCACGCTAATTTCTAAATTGAACTTAATTGGAAAAAAAAAAAAAAGAAAGACAGAACGTGAAAGCTACACCTATGCCATGGATTAACTTAACTCGAACAAATGACAAGACCATTGTTTCTACTACATTCCTCCACGTCTCATCACTCTCCTTTGTTCCTCAAAATGTGGGTAAGGAGGAGAAAAGAACAGAAAAAAAAAAAAAAAATCTACATACGGTTACAGAAACCACGTAAGAAGCGTTAGATTTTATACTTGCACATGCCTTTGTTTCTGTTATCGATAAGCATAACCATATGCTTTATAATTTATCTCCTTTCTGCTATATATATATATATATATATATATATATATTTAAAATAATATTATTAAAAATCTGTTGAGATTTCAATTTTATTTAGTGCAGATTTTCTGCATAGAATTTGATATTTTTATTATTAGGATTAATGATTTTTAGGAGTATTTTTAGGTATTAATTGATTCACTTGTAAGTCTATAAATAGACACATTTTTTTGTTAATTAAATAAAGTGTAAAACATTATTAATCATCTTATGCATTTCCATTTTTCCTTCCAAAATCCCAACAATATATATATATATATATATATATATATATATATATATATGCTAGTTAATGGGTAATCGTAGAGATTGGCTAATAGGTAAAGTTATGTAACCGGTTTAAGCGAGTATAATTGGATAAATTGGAATTTGACTTTAAATAAAATATCTTATCCTGAATTATATTTGCTTAGACCGGATTCGACAACTCCATTTATAAACCAAAATAAGAATTTTTTATAAATTATTATTGTTTTATATTTTTTTTTTAGTCTATGGTTAGGAATATTATCTTTTAATAAAAATTTCTATTTGCATTGATTTGATCTATGAGTAGAGTTATGTATCCTTCTTATTTCTATTTTTATTTTTTCATTACAATATCTGAAAATAAAAATGATATTTTTCCTTACAAAATTAAAATGACATTTTATAAAGACAGTTTAATATACTTTCCGAAATTAATGTATAGAGTAACTAATTCAGTTAAACTTTATGAACTAAAGTAGTTTAGTAATGTTTGTTTTTAGAACAAATTAAATTGAAAAATTTCATTAAAAGGAAATCGTATACAGATATAGAGTATTGATAGTACTTTATTAATGTTAGTTAAGTTAATTTATAGCACTCTTGTGAGACCTATATTTTGTATTTTTTATATTTTTCAATTAAGCCACTTTTGAAATTAGAGTGAATTAAAATAAGATAATTCAAATTTTCTATGAGAGAAAATTCATTTTGAAGTGAAAAGGAAACAATTTCAAAAATTTAGAGTGAAAAATATAATTTAACAATTATTTAGTAAATTTCAAAAATTTTTATTTAAGAGACTATTAAATATAAGCATATACAAGCAACATGGATATATGAAAATCTTATAAAATATATAGATATATGGCATGTCCATTAAAATATATATCTTATATTTATTGGATATGATTTTTATTGTATTAATGACGTTTATATTACTCCAAATTATGAGAAAGAATTATATTATTTTTAAAGTTAATAATTTTTGATAATTTTGCACACTATCCCGCATAATATAATTTTTGATAATTTTATACATTTTTACGGTTCAATTCAATTTAATTAAATTGAAATATTTAATAAGGTAAGTCTACATTTATAAATTTTACTAAATTTATTGCAAATGGTTGAATTTATGTTTTTGGCCCATTTTACCCCTTCAATTGCCTTTCAGCAAATGGGAATCAAAAGAATACACGAGGGTATTAAGGTAACCCAGCTATGACTAACTCATAGCCAAATGTCACAAAAGTAATTTCACAGTCCAATTTGTCATTTCCGCACAAATATAAGAACCTCATTCCTTACAAGCAACTCTCTTCCATTACAGCATTACTTATTAAAACCCCTCCAAAATTCGCTCTCATTATTTCTCTCAAAACCTCAAGTAACCATTACTCACCATTTCGGTACCTCTCGTTAGAAAGTTTTTTCATTTACGTCCCTATAGTGATAGCCATCATAAGCTGCTTCAGCGACAACCACCATGTGTGGCGGTGCTATCATCTCCGACTTTATACCTCCCGCGGTCGCTGGGCGATCTTCTCGGCGGTTGACAGCTGATTTTCTTTGGCCTGATCTAAAGAAACCCATTGGAAAGCAGTACTCAAAACCTGTTGTTGATCTTGACAATGATTTCGAGGCTGATTTTCAGGAGTTCAAAGATGAATCTGATGCCGATGAGGAAGATGATGTCATGCTTGATGTCAAGCCTTTTGCTTTTTCTGCTACTGCCTCTCCTCCTGCTCGCAATCGCTCTTCCTCTCGTGGTAATGATTTTTACTTACCTATTTTCAATTTAAGATTTTTTTTTTCTTCCCCTGAATTTATTGCTTTTGTGTTGCAGCTGATTCTTTTTTTTTTTTTTTGAAAGTTTTCCGTTTTAATTACTTTTAGTTTTAGATCTTTATTTGAATGTTTGAGGTACTTGTGAGTTGTGGCTCACCATAGGGATTATCTTCTGTTTATATTTATGATTATTGCTCAGTTTGGTTCTTGAACTTTCATTATGTCAAGTTTGATCCAAAATCAACTTTTGGATTAAAAGCAGAAAACTCAATATTTTATTATTTTTGTCAAAAATGGAGTAAATTGATATTGATCATAAACTCAGTTTATGTTCTATGTTATTTCAAAAACTAATTTTGTAGAATTGAATATTCAATAAACAATTATAAAGGATAAATTGAGAGTTTATTCTTATACTTGTAGTATGATGGTGTTCTATCACTTTTAATTTTTTTTTTTTTTGGACTTTCTGGGGATTTGAGAGGAAAGTATTTATGAAATTTTTATGGTTTATGAGTTCTCTTATCATTTCCATTAGATCTTGTGTTCTGGGTTGAGGTAGACCTTATGGTAATAACCTTAAAAAAAAAAAAAAGAGATGAAGTAATTGTTGCTACTTTTTTAGGCTTTTGGGTATTAAATCTGGTTTTTTGATTTTTGAAATTGCTTCCAAGTTTTGTTTCTTAATTTGTCTATTATTATTTTTTCAGTTGTTAGATTTTGTTTCCCTTGTGCTAAAGGACATCTCATTTATCTTTTTATCCTATCTCCAAATTTAGTTATTTCTATGTCCTCTTTATCTCGGTATTTTTGCTTAGGAGCAACAGGAAAATAAACAAAATGGAGATACAAACTCATCCTTTTTTCATTGAGTGGGGGGAAGTCCATGCCATGTGGTGTTATGCTATTCCTTTTATCCATCCTTAGCTTTAAAGCTGGGATTTTTATGTGATAGTTTTAGTCTATATCAACCTTCAAACTGTTGGCAGTTAAAATTCTTTGTTGGCTGTGAATTTGCTCTTGCGTCAACATAAAATTTGTGTTTAATGATTTTAGTGCTGATCCTTGAAAAATTTTCCTCTAAATGGACATAAAAGAGAAAAATTTTCCTTTCTGCGAGAAGAAAATGAAAAGATGATATCTTCTCAGACAACAAGTTCTGTGTCAATCATTTAATATATGGTGCTTTTTAATTGCATTTTTCTTCTGAAAGCTTGTTTGTTTCAAAGGATTTCTTTTGGTTTTTGACCTTTGGTGGTTTCGTGAGAAAAAAAAGGAGTGTGTTGAATGATTTCATGATCTTTATAAAGAACCTAAGAATATTTTGCGTGTGTATGTTTATTTGGAATTTTTTTTTTTTTTTTTTTGGGGGGGGGGGGGTTGTGTGTTATTTTTGCACATTAATGATGGGATTTTGCTGGATTATGCCAAAGATGCAGTTTTGTTCTTTTATTCAGTGGAACTTTCTATGCTGGGCATTGTTCCTGTCTTTTGATGGCTTTATTTAGTGTCTAATATCTTTGCTTTATGATTTATTGAAGGATCTGCAGCTGTCAAATCTGTGGAATTCAATGGGCAGGCAGAAAAATCTGCAAAAAGAAAGAGAAAGAACCAGTATAGAGGAATCCGGCAGCGCCCATGGGGAAAATGGGCTGCTGAGATTCGTGATCCCCGGAAAGGGGTGCGTGTCTGGCTAGGAACATTCAATACTGCAGAAGAAGCTGCAAGAGCATATGACGCGGAGGCACGTAGAATTCGTGGCAAGAAAGCTAAAGTTAACTTCCCCGAGGAAGCTCCGCATGCTTCACCAAAACGTCCATCTAAGGCAAACTCTCAGAAATCACTTGGCAAAACAAACTTGGCTGAGAATTTGAATTACTTGGACAATCCAGAACAGGACTACTTCAATTCTATGGGCTTTGTTGAAGAGAAACCGCCAGTGAGCCAGTTTGGTATAATGGACTCTCTTCCTGTTAATGGAGATGCTGTAGTAAACTCCATTACTCCAAGTGACAATGTTCCCATGTATTTCAATTCTGATCAAGGGAGCAACTCTTTTGAGTGTTCTGACATTGGATGGGCAGAGCAGGCTGCAAAGACTCCTGAAATCTCATCTGTTCTCTCAGCTACTCCTGAAATTGACGAATCTCTATTTATAGAGGATGCTAACCCCAAAAAGAAGCTGAAATCTGACTCTGGCAATGAGGCGCCTGCAGAAGAAAACAATGGAAAATCTCTGTCTGATGAGCTGTTGGCCTTTGAAAACCAGATGAACTATCAGATGCCTTATCTCGAGGGGAGTTGGGAAGCTTCGCTTGATAGCTTCCTGAATGGAGACACAACTCAGGATGGCGGAAACCCAATGGACCTGTGGAGCTTTGATGACCTCGCTGGCATGGTTGGGGGTGTTTATTGATCAAAATCTTCATTACTCATTAGCTTCTGTAAATAAGTCTACATGTTAGTGAGTTTCTTTAGCCTCTTGTTTGGTTGATTGTTATCTATTTCATTGATAAAAAGTTCATTTTTGCTATTAGGTTTCTAAATTAATTTTCTTTGCTTTGTAGGGATGATTCTGTGTCTGATATGTAGTACAAGCAATCTGGACTTTGCTTAATCCTCTGTGGAGTAGGTGTTCTGAGGAGCTTTTGGTGCAAGAGTAGTACATAGGTATTTAGGTTCCCATTTACATTTTGAGACATTGGACTTGGCTTGTTGAATTTGATGCTTGTATTTGGCAATGCCAGTGTGATTTGTGTTGAAAACTAAGAAACTCATATGAAATTTAACTCTGCTGTTATTCTCTGACATTCGTCTTAGGTATTAAATTTTACATACGAGGCCATCATTTTTGAATCAGTTAATTCGTGCTTCATGATGACTACATTCAATGATAAATAGCTTTATTCCTTTAAGTGGTCTCTAGAAAGTTCAATTCCTTTCCCTAATTAGACTTTTCAATGTGCTTTCCTGTGATTTTGTGCCATTTACTGCAGATTCTGTCTCCAGTCTTCCTTGCACATCTTTGGCTCTAGACTCTCTTAAAAAAAAAAAGAATTAGGCTTTGGTGTGCTTTTTTTCTATTGTGTTAGATGAGAAATGGAAGCTGCACAGATTCAAATGTTGAAAAACACGGATTTTACTTATTTACTTTTCAAGGATGATGCATCGAGTCAAGTTAGACTCTATTTTCCAGTTATATGCGTGTTTTTATTTTTCTTTTCCGGTTTATGCGCGTATTCATAGCTTTAGAGCGAATGAATGATATTGAATTCCTGATTTTACAATTTGTGCTGCTATCTTTTTATTTTCTTTAATTAATAGAAAAGCAAAGTAGTTGAGTATAGTTGGATTAGGGGCATGATTTGTTGATTTGTGTAACACGTTTATTTGGTAGTTGACAGCATATGGATGGGCAGTGAAATGGGGGTGTTAATGGCCATTTCCTAACTTTTTTTCGTGTTTGTTAAGCACACACGTGATAATGAGGTATTAGTAGTCCGTAGTAGTGAGGTTGGAGTCGCACGTGTGAGGGATTGGTAAGAAAGAGCAAAATGACGGTGGTTGTGTCCATGTGTGTCGTACGTCGGACTCCAATCTTTAGGCCGAGTAGCTCCAAATTTGAGATGGTGGAAGTCAAATTGTGGGGTCCTTTTTCTCATATTTTGGGGGTCACAAAACCTCGAAATGCGAGCCCTGTTTGGCTTCTTTTTGTGCGTACGGTTATAATGGTATGGGCGACTGATGAATCAAACGCGGTGTTTGGATCTGAGAAGGAAGAAATTTAGGTTAGAATTATTTTTTAATTACAATTTACAAAAATATATTTCATACTATGTTTAGAAATCTAATTATTATTATTTTTATTAATTATAAAAAAATAAAAAAAATTTTGCTTCCTTCCTGCATCCTGCCCCGACATGAATAATATTGTCCTATTTGGTGTCGTTCAGAATAATATATAGGTGAGCTGTGATGTCACGAGTGGAGATAGGTTTGCTAGGCACTGACAGCTGACAACTGAAACTATTATTTTCATTAATGACATGGAAGTAACAAATTTATTTGTAATATGTTTTTAAAATAACATGGATGTATTTGTATGTCGTAGATCAAACTTCATTGAGAAATTAGTAATTTACTTGGGTTATTTAAAAATGTCAAAGAGGCTCTCATAATGGCCCATCACATTTAGCCCATCAATTGGCACATAAAGCCCATCAAGAAATTTGCAAGGAGTCAAAGAAATTATCAACTATGATCCTCCTCTGGGTACAAAAAGTGTTCATATTTTGTTTGAAGTCACATTAAAGAAAGGAATAAGAGAATTCAATACTTAAGAAGTAAACATCAAATTCCTCCTTTGGAATCAAAACCTATAATCTATCTTAAAATCACCTAATTCAGCTTTATCTTTTAATCTATTTTGGATTACCAAAACTACTCCAGAACAAGAATGAGGACATCTAATGGAACTCTGCAATTCTTTTTCATTCAAGAGCTTCTGTTTGTTTTTATTCACTCTCCTTCTTTTCATAGCCATAACCATTGGAATTATCACTTTGGTTGTTATCTTCATTTTGAGGCCTAAAGGACCAAGATTCTCTCTTTCAACAATAAAGGTAGATTCATATCAGTTAAATGTTTATTCCAGTTCAGATCTTCTTCTTTCCTCTGTTGTTTCTTTAACCCTAAATGCTCAAAATCATAACAAATTTGGTATAAAATTTAGCCCTTCATGGCTTAATCTTTACTACAATGGAATCCCAATTGGCCTAATCCAAGTTCCAGGATTTTACCAACCAGCTCAAAGTGACAATATTGAAGTGAAAACAAAGATTTCTCTCCATGGTGTTAATGTTACCAGAATTATTACAGAAAGTTCATTACAAGAAAAGAGAAAGAAGAAGGTTGTTCAGATGAAAATATTAGGTGATTTGAGAGTGAAACTAATATTATTTCGCCTAAGCTCGCCAAAGTTCAAGGTTTGTTCTGTTCTGTGTATTGAACTTAATTAATAAAGATAATCAGTTATTGTAATGATACATCTAATAATTACCAATTCTTGCAGGTTGCCTTGGAATGTGACATAGATTTGGATTATACAGAGCTTCCATTAAAGAATTATCAACTCTTCAATATGGATGTAATTCAAGATCATCTCGTACGTATTAGTTCATTTCTGTTGTTTTCTTCTCATTCTGATATATATATAATACATCAGTGATGTATCTTTTTTCAAAATGATTGCATTTCAGGCATCTTTTCCTGGTAACTCTGAATCTTTCTCCAAGAAATGTACATTAGCTTTCTACTTGTAATGGTGGTAAATTTCAAGGCTTGACATACGTATATTGATCATTTTCAGTTTGCTATAATTGTATTGAACTCGTAATGGACTCAGAAGCGATTGTGATCTTGAAATGGTTATCTACTTTTCTTTGTATATTTCTATTTTTAAGGAATTCAAAGCTAATGTAATCTTGTTTTAGTTTAGGTAATGCAAATAGGTTTGTCTGGAAAGCTTGTCAATGTTCATGAATGACAGGGGAGGAGATTTTTTTCTTGTCCTTTAACTGCAAGAAAAATTCCCAAACCGAACAGGGGGACAATTTTTTTCCTCGAATGACTACCGACAGGCCCTGATATATTAAGCCTAAGCCTACGAATGATTCCAAAACCTGAAAGAAATAAGGTCCTATCCAGCTGCAGGAATTTGGTTTCCTGTTGAACTCAAATGATAAAAATGTAAAAATGCCATTAGTAATTTTTCTAGTTATTACAATGCACTATAAAGATACAAGAAGGAAATAAAAGACTTGGTAAGACCCACAGGTGATAGTAGTCTATGGGGTTGTGCAAAACATCCGACCGAACCAAATCAAACTGATCCATTCGGTTCAGTCAGCATGCTCAAAAAGGATTCGTATTTATAAGTTTGAGCCAAATTATTGGTGGTTTGGCTCAATTTTATAGAAACTAATCATTAGAATTAAAACTGATCAAATAGTAAAAGCCTTTTGTAGGGTTTGAACCGAATTATTAGTGATTCGGCTCAAGTTTGCATAAAATAATCGTTAAGTTCAAAAATGACCCAAAATGATAAAAATGATTGAATCGACTGATACGATTCGAATCAATTCGATTTAAATAACAATTTCGATAAGAAAAATTTTAATTTTATATTTTTTAGAACCGAACCAACCGTTTGCTGGCCCCCAATTTCAAAATCAGTCTGTCGGCTTGATAATTGACATTGAAGGTAGGCAATAATACGAAAGGCAAACTGATATATATGAATTATGATATATTTGTTTGGTACATTTACACTTTCATTGGCTGAGAATTTTGACATGATCTTTACCTATCATTTTTATATTCAACCGCCATTATCATTCTTTCTAGCAAATTTATTTTTTCCGAAACAATAAGCAATTATTAATTTATTTGCAATTTTTATGGTTTAAGAGATGAAAAAAAAAATAATTCCATTTCATGTTACTTTAATTTTGTTTTAATTTCTGAAAATGCATAAATTCCATTTAAGATTTCGTTTTTCTTTTTTTTTTTTTGGGTTAATTAATTGATTTTGAGTCGAATTTTAACTTACAATTTCACAGTTTGAAGACCAGTGTAACATGATAAAATATAGGCTCATTATTGGTTCTAAGATTTTGTTATCTACATTTTTTTTTTGAAAGAGAAACTCATAGCCTTTTATTCATTATCATAAATCTCGTACAAACAATAAGGAATATAATTCCAGATACGTAGATGCGTAAAGCGAATAGAAGCTCGAGCCAGGGTATGAGCCTTTAAGTTCGCTTGCCTACGAATCCATCTAGACGAAACCAAAGGGAGTTCTAAAAATAAGTTCTTACAATCAGAAATAATACTCCCCACATCCGATCTGAATAAAATAGAGGAGCTCAAAGCAAAAAATAAAACCTGTGAGTCTATGAAAATAGTACCTCCACGCTCAACATAATTTTGCTTGAGAAATAATAAAAAACTACGAAGAGCTAGAGCCTCAGCAATAAAAGGGTCTGTACCACCTGTAAAGTGGCCTGAAACTGCTCGAATAAAAATGCCTTCCTTTGTCTCCATCACTGCTCCAAATCTTTGAATGCCTTCTTGCTCAAAAATAGAACCATCCACAAAAGCTTGCCATGATTGGTCTCCTCTGTTGCTAAGACGTCCGGGTGAAAAGACGTCCGGCTGGAAATATTGCAAGCCTCTGCCGACTTGTATTTGAGGATGCACTGGCCATGATTTTATCAACACATTTGGTAAAATGAAGTAGGTGTAGATCTATCTCGATCAATGACTTGTAATAAGGAAAAAAAAAATTATATTTGGTCCACAAATTTCTAATTATATTTTCCACTCCAAGATCGTCAGCAACAATTAAAACAAACCATAGACTTGGTCCAAAAATTGCAACTATTACAATTTACATCTTGCAAATATTCATGTTGACATAATATTCATGTCGACCAATAATTCAAAACTCCAAGTTGACAAAAAATAATTAAAGAAGACATTTCAGCACGTACGACTTTCACTCTACAAACCTTGCCATTAAAAATTTCAGCTGTACTCCTCCTTAATTGTTGGGTGGTGTTTCAGATGTCTATTAATCTTTTTTTTTTTTTTTTTTTTTTTTTTTGATTTAGTAAAATAGCCGTTAAATTGAAATCCTTTTGGCCACAATTGTAATAATTTAGTACGTCTCTGATCTGGGTGGGTTCTTCTGTCATAAAATATGTCTCTCACATTATCCTGTCCTCCTAACATAAACCCATATAAAAAGCTTGTAACTTTTTTTTTGAACTTGTTGCCACAATAATAATAATTATATGTTGAATTTTTTTGAGCACAATATTGATAAATAGCCCCATTTGCCAATTTTTAGGGATCATACATTCAATTTTTCAAAGCAACTTAATATAGAAATACTTGAGTCTAAACAGAGACAATTACAAACCTGGAAATGATATTACTTGGAAATGATATTTAATTTCATATCATTATATACAGTTTTGAGATTGGATTGAAGTATTTTCAATAGTTTTTCCATTCACACAACATGACATAATAATAAAATTTCAGTATGACTTTCTTCTTTTCAAACATCACAAGCCTTTAATTGTTAAATCCCAAAAAGGCTTGAAATTGCAGTTAATTGATTTACATGATTTTTTTAATAGAAAGCAAATAATGACAAAGTTACTTTTATATTTATATTTATATATTCACGAGTTATATATGCACTAGAAAGATTTCTGTGATTAATGTAAAACAAAGTCAGCCATGGCAAAGCTGTTAAGCTCTCTCTTCTTTGCTTTCTTTCTTCTTCTTCATCATCTGTTTTTCCTTTCAACAACTTGCAAAGCAACAAAAATTACAAAACCCGACGGAAAACCAATCGGAAATGTTCCTTTCTTCATTTTTGGTGACTCATTTTTGGATACCGGAAACAACAATTACATCAACACCACAACTCTTGACCAAGCAAATTTCTGGCCTTATGGAGAGACATATTTCAACTTCCCCACAGGACGTTTCTCCGATGGCCGTTTGCTGGCGGACTTTATTGGTGAGATATCTGCAAATCTTTATGTTTATGTCTTTCTTGTTTGTACAAATCTCATGTTTGGTTAACCAACAAAATATTCTGTCTAAACCTTTTTTAATATTGGCTAATCTTGCTCATTCATTGCAGCTGAATATGCCAATCTTCCATTAATCCCACCATTTCTTCAACCTGGGATTGATCGATATTACTTGGGAGTGAATTTTGCATCTGGGGGAGCAGGTGCTTTGGTTGAAACTTTTGAAGGGGATGTAAGTTTACTGTTACAATGAAAATTATCTAACAGTACATAATTTTTAAATTTGGCACATATATATATATATATATATATATATACTATTTTCTACATGTTACTTAGGGAAACCTTTCCACTCAAAGATTGCTGAATGTAACTTTTTGTTCAATATGAACTCATTGTCTGTTCTTTTTTTTTCTTTTTTCGACTGCTTCTATATCCCATGTGGGCAAGAACAGGGTTTCTATGCTTTTCAAGAAAAATTTGGTTTTCAAAAGTAAAAACGGGAAAAGGTTAAAGATTAGGGATTGATCGAAAGCTTTTTATCGGTCTCAACTTGCATAGTTTAAAACCTGCATATTCTGTTGACCCAAATCTTGTGGATGATGTAAGCTTAATTTCAGACAGTTATGCTTTTTCTTGGTTGGATGCACCTAACACTAACATTTTGGGTCCACTGATTTTTGAATGGTATAAGATAGAATGCTTGATGTGTCAAACTCAAAAACTTAATGGCATGCTATCTTCCATTTTTTCACAATTTCAATCAAAGAAAAAGAGATGAAGCTAATCCTTTATTGTTTTTATTTGTTTGGTTTCCATATTAAAAATGAGTTTAAAATATCGAGATTTTTAATTTATATAATAATGAAAATGTTTAGAATTACATGCATTTCATATTTTAAAAAAACTATTGTTAAATATAAGAAAAAAATACATAAAAATGATAAATTGTGATAGTCATCGGAAACTGGGGACTAATGGTATTATATCGAATGATATATGTTTGTAAAATCATAATAAGTTTATCAAATGTCGAAAATGTTTTTCTCTTTCTGAAAATAAAATTTATTTTCTTTTAAAATGACTTGGATTCTTCTTCAATTAGGAAAACATCTTTTGTTAATTGATTTTCTGAGTAACTAAAAATAAAAAAAGCTGAAAAATATTTCTCAAATAAATTATTTTCCGTAAACAAATTTTAAATTTGAAAACGAAAGATTTCATTTAGTACTTAGAAGAATAATGGCACTAAATAGTGATGTTGGTGTTGTTAGGTGATTGATCTTAAAGCACAAATGAGAATGTATAAGAAGGTGGAGAATTGGTTGAGACAGAAATTGGGAAACAAAGAGGCAAAGATGAAAATATCAAAAGCAGTTCACTTGTTTAGCATTGGAAGCAATGATTATATGAGTCCTTTCTTGACCAATTCCACTCTCTTAAAGTCTTTCTCCAATCCTACATATGTTGCTATGGTCATTGGCAACTTGACCGCAGTAATTAAAGTAAGTCTTTCTTTTTTTACCTTTTTACTCTTTTTCTTCACGAATATTTTTATACCATTTGGGTATAAAACGAACAACATCTCCAAACACATACGTATACGAACTGTCTGTGTGTGTGAATTTCATAGAGTGATAGAGTAACCAAAATGCTTTTATTGTTTTTGAATGGGCAGGAAATTTATGAGCTAGGTGGCAGAAAATTTGCGTTCATGAATTTGCCAGCATTAGGCTGTGTTCCTGCTATTAGAGTACTTAAACCAGACAACAATGGCAGATGCTTAGAAGAAACTTCATTGCTGGCATCATTACATAATAAAGCTCTCTCCAACCTCCTTTTTAAACTTGAAAAGCAATTGAAGGGATTCAAATATTCATTCTTTGACTTCAGAACCGGTCTTCAACAGAGAATGGACCATCCTTCCAAATACGGTATGTGCATAAAAAATCTACTTTGTTTTATTGATAAATTACCACTTAGTTCCTATAATTTAATAATTTTACGACTCAAAACTTCTGTCTTCAAAATAATTATATTATTCCTCTATTTCCTTGTCATTAAATTGAGATGACAACAAAATAGAGTGACTATTTAATCAATTTTTGAAAATAAAGGCTTTGACTTGTAAATTTTACAAATCTTAAGGATCAAATAGTACATTTGATGCTGTTGGCAAATTTTGGACTCTAGCCCATTTTAGTGGGCTCCAATTTTGATTCTTATGCATGTCTTGCTAAAAGGCCTAGTATGGACTCTAGCCCATTATATTATATATATGCATTTTCTGAAAGTTTTATATTAAATGAAGATTATATTGGTAAAGTTGGATTTGGTGCTGAATTGGAAAATTGGGTAATGAAGGTTTCAAGGAGGGGAAGATAGCATGCTGTGGAACAGGGAAGTACAGAGGAGTTTATAGCTGTGGAGGAAAGAGAATTGTGAAGAAATTTGAATTGTGTGAAAACCCAAATGAATATTTGTTTTGGGATTCTTTCCATCTCACTGAAAAGGCTTACAGACAATTGGCAGATCAAATGTGGAGTGGGGATACCAATTCTCTTGCTCTTGGGCCTTATAATCTCAAGCAACTATTCCATAGTTGAAGATTTGCACAAAATTAAATTAAATTTATTTTTCAAGTACATATCTTCTACTTTGATTTATAAAATTTTGAAAAAGATGGGATACTTTAATTTTTTTTTGGTGTGTCTAAAGAATAAACTACTGTTCTTACAGTTTTGATTGGTACTTCTTGTGTAAAAATATTTTGTTTTAAATTGACTATATTTAAATATCAAATTCTTTAAAAATGGATTTAACTTGCAAAAATGAAAATTAAACTAGTAAGATAAGGAAATTTGATATGGAGTATAGATCACTCACACCATACAAAAGTACAGGATAAACTTGCTAGAAATGGAAAGAATTTCTCATTTTCCTTCCTACCACTCGAACTTTCCCTGAAAATGCCAAATAAGAAGAAAATAGCAAGAAAAGTTAAGAAATATTGTTCCATAGTACCTCAGCTTTTCCTTATATTTCTGAAACACAGTTGCATCAGGGTAGACAAACGTCAGTTTTTCTCACAATTGGATAAGGTTGTGATTAACTCATCCAATATGTACCATGTTCAAACTGATAAAAATAGCTAGAGAAGTTGACAACTTTAACTAAACATGGGAAATTTAAAGTTGGGTTTTTCTTTCTTGATTTTCTGTTCATGTCTGCTGATCTCAACCAGCTCTGCACAGAGTAATAATCTACCATCTCAAGATCATAAGAACTTTCCCTTATTCATCTTCGGTGATTCTATATTTGATGCTGGTAATAATAATTACTTGAAAACTGCTGTTGCTCGTGCAAATTTCTGGCCGTACGGAGAAACATTCTTTAAGTGTCCTACTGGGAGGGCCTCCGATGGTCGATTAATTCCAGATTTTATTGGTACCAAACTTAAACTTTATTTGTTCTTCTTAATTATAACAAAATCGATATATTTACTTACTTCTTTACGTTTACATTTTTTGTTTTTTTGTAGCTGAATATTTGAAATTACCATTCATCCGACCATACCTTGAGCCGAACAATCATCACTTTACAAATGGTGTGAATTTTGCATCAGGAGGAGCTGGTGCTCTGGTCGAAACTTTTCAAGGAAGAGTATGACACAATCAGGCTAACTATTTTTATTTAAATTACAGATTTTTTTTGTATTTTTCTTAATTTCTTGATTATTAAACAGGTTCTAGACCTTAAAACTCAGGTTACTTACTTCAAGAAAGTGGAGAAGCAGCTAGGGCAGAAACTGGGTAATACAGAAACAAAGGCATTATTAGCAAGAGCTATTTACTTATTCAACAATGGAGGCAATGATTATGCATCATCACCTTCACTAATAAACTCCAGTAGCGTGTTTAACCACTCAAGAAAAAAATATGTAGCTATGGTTATTGGCAACTTGACGACTGTGATCGAAGTAATTAATTTCATATTTAATTTAAATTTTCCTTTCTTTGATGTGGTTTTTGAGTTCATTTAACTGTTAATTTGGTTTATCAGGAAATATATGAGACTGGTGGAAGAAAATTTGGGGTTTTAAGCATTGGAGCATTGGGGCTTTTACCAGTTGTGAGAGCAATAGAAGAAAATGTTTCAAGTGGTTTTAGTGAACAAGTTACAATTCTTGCTAAATTGCACAATAACGCTCTTTCTAATGTGCTTAAGAAGCTACAGAGACGGCTACAAGACTTTAAATATTTATATTTCGATACCTACAGTTTCACGATATGTAGAATTAACAATCCTTCAAAGTATGGTAAGTTCTATCGAATTAATTTATTTCATTACTATTGTTTAGGAAAACTTAAGAGCACCAAGAACTATACTCAAGCCATGAGGCCTCTCAAAATTATTTTCTAGCAAGGAGGAGAGTTTTTTGATTGAAAACTTCCTTTTTTTTTTTTGGTTTTTGTGAATTTTGCAGGTTTTAAGGTGGCAAAAGCAGCATGTTGTGGAAGTGGACCCTATAGAGGATTGGGAACCTGTGGAGGCATTGGAAATAAAGAATATGAATTATGTACAAATCCAAGTGAATATTTGTTCTTTGATGGCATTCATCCCACAGAGAAATTCAATTATCAACTTGCAAAGCTGATGTGGAATGGAAGCCATAAGCTTACAAGGCCATACAATCTCAAAACACTAGTTGAATCATAGATAAAATGTACACTACCATTGTAAATTTATCTACACACGGCGATGGTGTACGAGACTAACGTTATAAATAGTGTTTTGTTTTAAACGAAAGTATTTGCAACTATAAACTCGAAGTTCTTTTGTTAAACTCTTCTTTTGATTAGTTTAGTGTATAAAATCGATTATCCATACACTAGATATAGATATAGACAACTCTGTCATTGACTGCCATTAGACGATTAAAAGTTAAAACGACAAAACGTCTACTTTGTGTTCATTCCGCGACCAAGCCAAACCACAACATTGTCAGTACCACAAATGAAAAGAATTTCTCGTGTTTCTAGATAAGGGAAATTTCTCATTTCCTTCCTATCACTCGATTATTCTCTAAAAATGCCAAATACAAAGAAAATAGCAAGAAAAAGTTGTTTTATATTATCTCATCTTTTCTATTTTTCTGCAAAATTGCATCCCGGAAAAGTCAGACGTATGTCTAGTTTTTCTTTCGGTTGGATAAAGTTGTTTAATTCATCCTGTGGACCGTGTCAAAACAAAAATCTAATCAAAATAGAAGTGTAAAGCCTCACTTCTATACTGATAAATACAGAAGAGTTACAACTTTAATCAACTAAAGATGGCAAATTCAAAGTTGGGTTTTTCTTTCTTGATTTTCTGTTCAACTCTGCTTATCTCAACGAAGAGCAATAATCTACCATCTCAAGATCATCAGAGAGTTGCCTTATTCATCTTTGGTGATTCTCTATTTGATGCTGGTAATAATAATTACCTGAAAACTGATATTGCGAAAGCAAATTTCTGGCCGTATGGAGAAACATTCTTTAAGCATCCTACTGGAAGGTACTCCGACGGTCGAATAATCCCAGATTTTATTGGTAAGAAAAAATTGAAGTACACTTTAATTTCTTCTGCTCAATAATAACAAATTTGATTTATTTATTCTTAAACTTTTTTTCTTTTAGCTGAATATTTGAAGTTACCGTTCATTCGACCATATCTTGAGCCCAATAATCATCACTACACAAAGGGAGTGAATTTTGCTTCAGGAGGAGCTGGTGCTCTATCTGAAACTTTTCCAGGACAAGTGTGATACAAATTCTTAATTAGGGTTCATACCTATATTTAAATTACATTTTTTTTTTGTATTTCGTTAATTTCTTTAATTATGAAACAGGTTTTAGACCTTAAAACTCAAGTTACTTACTTCAAGAAAGTGAAGAAGCAACTGAGGCAAGAATTGGGTGATTCAGAGACAAATGCATTATTGTCCAAAGCTATTTACTTATTCAGCATCGGAACCAACGATTATTTTTCATCTTTATTAACAAACTCTAGTACTGTGGTTAACGACAATTCAAGAAAAGAGTACGTAGCCATGGTTATCGGCAACCTGACAACTGCGATCAAAGTAATTAATTAATTAATTAATTGATTAAGTTTTTCTTTCTTTAATTTACTTTTTCAATTGATTAACAGTCAATTTGGTGTATCAGGAAATATATAGAAATGGTGGAAGAAAATTTGGGGTTTTAAGCATTGGGTCATTGGAATTTTTACCAGTAGTGAGAGCAATAGAACAGATCAATCGAGGTGGTTTTAGAGAACAACTTAGAACTTTTGCTAAATTACACAATAATGCACTTCCTCATGTGCTCAAGAAGCTACAAAGACAGCTACAAGGTTTTAAATATTCATATTTCGATACCTATACTTCTTCAATTTATAGAATTAACAATCCTTCAAAGTATGGTAAGTTTGTGAATTAATTATTTTCGTCCAATTATATTTAATTATGTTATATTGTGGTTTAATTGTTCAATTAATTCTGAAGGTTTTAAGGTAGCAAAATCAGCATGCTGTGGAAATGGACCTTATAGAGGAATTGAAAACTGTGGAGGTACTGAATTTGAGTTATGCAAAAATCCAAGTGAATATTTGTTCTTTGATGGCGGCCATCCCACAGAGAAATTCAATTATCAACTTGCAAAGCTAATGTGGAGCGGAAATTTTAGGGTTACAGAGCCTGACAACCTTAAAACACTAGTTGACTCATAGGTCAAATTAATAAGCTATGTTTGTAACCAAATATTAATTGTTTTCAAGATATAATTAAGGCTTATATAAATTTTTCTTTGCTGTTCAAATATTTTTATCTGACAATCATGGTGATGATGTAACTGTAATATTTTGCTTTCTACTTGCTTCTTATAGAGCACATCAGGAAGTGCCTCGTCAATTCGAATCCTGATAAGTCTTTGACAAGATAGGAAAAAAAAAATGGAATGAACATATTTGTTTGGCTTTTATATAAATTAGTGGGGACTGAGAAGTTTGGTTCGACAAACTTTTTTCTTTTTCTGTTGTCATTTCTCTTTCCGTTTACAATTCAAGGGAAAAAAAAAAAAAAGAACAGAACAATAGCACGTAGGATCGATAATGCAAGGCTGCACTGAAATTCAGCATAAAACAAATCATGAAGTATGATTGATTGATCTCGAGTCATAATTGTAGCCATTCATCTACATTCTAACCTTTGAGTCTTATTTCAGTCTATTTAGTAAAATTAATTGTTATGGTAGTTGTTAGCTATTTTAATAATTTTTCATTGAACGTTAATAGCTAAAATGATCTAAAGTTTTATAAAACCCTAAACCATTAATCTCTAAAAGCTAATTCAAAAATTGTATTACCAAACATTATAAAAAAATAGCGTTTAGCGTTTTGATAAAGGCTTCTTAAAAAGCTGTTATTGAACGGTCTTCACCATATTTATTTATTATATACGAAAAATTCTTATATTATATATTTGGCTGAATAAGTATACATAGAGTAGTTTTTATCTAAACGGGATATTTCCAGACTTCTTTTTTCTAGTGGAAAATATCCGAAGCCCATTAGCTGGCTAATCCAAATTTATGTAAAATAGGACTATGAGGGGGTAAAGCACCCCCTGCGAAAGGGTACTTAATTCAGATGACATCATGATGTGGAGTAGATCACATATGGAAAATCATTAGTAGGAAGAAAAATATAATAATGTTAGTATTTTTAGTTTGAATCCCTTTGTAATCTTGTGCAGACATGTGAAAAAAATATGCCTAAATAAAACAATAAACATTTGTATTTTAACCCTTAATTCAAGGGACAATGTTGGATTTTTTTCGTATGAAGTTTTTGTATTTTTCTTCCTTTACAGGATAGACTTGCTGAGTTCACCTTTCTATAGAAAAAGAAAATTTCTAATTTTGCTTTCTATTACTCGAATACAGATAAGTAAATATTCTGTTGAAGGGCAAATTAAAAGAAAGAAGCTATCTTTCTTCAGATGGATATAAATTAAACCCTACAAATACATGAACGAGAATAATAACTAATTGGGGAATGGCCAAAGATAATAAGAGTAGCAGAGTGAAATAATTGAACTGAACATGGCGAATTTCGGATCCAATTTTCAATTATTGGTCTTCTGTGGAAGCCTTTTCATCTTAATTTGCAGCCTGAGACCAGCTCTATGTTCTTTAGAGAAGCATTTCGCATTGTTCATCTTTGGAGATTCACTATTTGATGCCGGAAACAATAACTACTTTGAAACTCCATACAAGGCGAATTTTTTTCCGTATGGAGAAACATTCTTCAGGCATCCGACTGGAAGATCATGTGATGGTCGGATTATTCCAGATTTTATTGGTACGTATCGAACTTCTTCCACTCTTAATTTCCTATATTCTCTAATAATTTCTTACACTAATTAATAATCTGTTGTAGCTGAGTACGCAAAATTACCATTTATTCCACCATATCTGGACCCCAATAATAATTATCTGCTGATGGATGGAATCAATTTTGCATCATCAGGAGCTGGTGTTCTTGTTGAAACTCATCAAGGCGATGTATGTCATATTCCCATCCCTAATAATAAATTTTACGTAACTAATATCTTTTGAGTTCAATTTTAATCTACTAATTTGATTTTCTTTGATAAATAAATAAACAGACGATAGATCTCAAAACTCAGCTTAAATATTTCAAGAAAGTGGAGAAGCAGCTAAGGAAGGAATTGGGTAAAATAAGAACCAAGAAATGGTTATCCGGCGCCGTTTTCTTATTTAGCGTTGGAACAAATGATTACGCATCAACTTTTCCTGTAATACCTAATCCACATCAAGTAGAGATGGTTATTGGCAACCTAACAAAAGTGATCAAAGTAATTAACTTCCCATTAATTTTAATTATTAAGAGATTGATTAATTAATTAGTTAATTATGATTAATCATATAATGCTTATTCAGGAAATATATAAGAAAGGGGGAAGGAAATTTGGATTTGTAAGCTTGGGAGCAATTGGTTGTCTTCCAAGCATGAGAGCGAAAAATTCAACAGGTGGTTGCCAGGAAAAAATTACAGTTCTTGTTAAACGACACAACAAAGCACTTTCAGAAGCCCTCAAAGAGCTACAGAGTCAGCTACATGGGTTTAAATATGCAAATTTTGATTTCTACAGCTCATTGAGAAAAAGAATTAACAATCCATCAAAATACGGTAAGTAAGCTGTATCTAATTCTAATTTAATTATTGTAATTAATTAGGTCCATTTTTGTTTTTTAAATTTATTTTCATTTGTTTATAATTAATATTGCGAAGGTTTTAAGGAGGTGAAAGCTGCATGTTGTGGGAGTGGACCTTACGGCGGAACAGGAAAGTGTGGGGGAGAAAGAAAAGAGTATAAATTATGTGATGATCCAAAAAAATATTTGTTCTTTGATGCCCATCCTTCAGAGAAGGCTAACAAGCAATTTGCCAAGCTGATGTGGGATGGAGGTCCTCATGTTACAAAACCTTACAACCTGAAACAACTATTTCAGGCAAAAGCACATGGTGATAGTGGCTCTGTTTGGTTTGGTTAAGAAATTTGAAAATTAAAATAATTATTACATAGAAAAAAAATAAAACTTTTGATGGTTATTGGATCATTGGGAGATAGAATCACTGCCATTGGATGTTTGCTTTTGAGGTGATAATATGGAATATGTATATATTTAATCTCACAGGGTGAGTATTAGAAGACCCTCTCTATATCCACCATATTGCTATCCCTGATAATTATAAATGATCTACACTTGAAAAAGTGTGTAGCATATCATTTTTTTTTTTTAAATTCATTAGGGATCGAATGAGTTAGAATAATACTATGGACTATAAATTAGTGAAGCTCCTACAATTAGAGAGACTCAAATTTGATAACATATTCAAATTATTTTTATAAAAAAATAGAAACTAATATTAGCTTTTTTTTTTTTTGTTTAGCAGAAATAAAATTTCATAAATTATATTAAAGAATTTATTTATTATAATTTCTTTGAAATTGGTTATATTTGACTTAAATCCTATCAGAATTGATTTATACAAAAAAATGAATTTTAATTAACATGATATATATTATTTATAAAGCATTCTACATTTATTTTCTTAGTAAATGAAATATGAAAATTCACCTTAAAATAAAAATTTTAAAATAGTAGTTTTAGTATATCTTTAGATTCGTTTCTATCTAAATTGGGTACATATAATTAAGTTTCCTTTTTGTTTTTGTGTGGAGTAGATCACATTGGACATATATTTTTAGTAATAAAAGATTTTGTTAGCTTTCAGAAAAAAAAATAAAATAAAAGGTATTGTTAAAGTTCAGATTTTGTAGATTGTATTTGATATGATTTTTTTTTTTTTTTGACTTAGATATGAAATTCATTATGTTTACTATTTTTCTTCTGCATGGTTTGCGATCGTGTGCTCACGCGTAACAAAAGTACGCTTGAATTTGGTTAATCCATGTTTTCTGTTGCATTTTTGTTTCTTGCTACAAATGTTTTAAAACAAGTTCACTTAAGCGATCATCTGCACACGAGTGATAAAAGTACACTTGAACTAGATTAACTCTTGAGTTTCTATTGCATTTTTGTTTCTTGCTATAAATATTTAGAGAAAAATTTTCACTTAAGCGATTATGGGCATACGTGTGATAAAAGTACGCTTGAATTAGGTTAACACTTGAATTTCCGTTGCATTTTTGTTTCTTGCTGCAAATGTTTCGAAACAAGTTCACTTTTAAGGAGAAAAAAAAATTCTACATTTATGCAGGAGTAATAAGTTTCAAGTTCAGAATCTCTTGACTATAAAATTTTTCTTACCAATTTAATGAGTAAAGGAAATAATTATTCATGTTTTGTAGCCCACGATATTCTTTCAACCCATTAAACTTTCCAATAATAATAATAATAATAATAAATCTCTCTTTACCTACCTACTCTAAACTCTTCCAAAAAAAAGAAAAAAACAACTAAACTCTTCTCCTTACCTACTCTAATAGGAATTAATATCATAAATGCCAAATCTTTTTATTGTATTTAAGCCATAGGAGAGATAACAAGAGCAGCAGAGTGATCACACAGCTGAGACATGGCCATTTCAAGGTCAAATCTTCAATTATTTCTTTTCGTATTAACTTGCAGCATAGATAATGTATTGTCTTTAGAGAATCATACCGCCTTGTTCTTCTTTGGAGATTCAATATTCGATGTTGGAAGCAACAACTACCTCAAAAATGGAATCAAGGCCAACTTTTTTCCATTTGGAGAAACATTCTTCAAGTATCCAACCGGAAGATTTTGTGATGGTCGAATTATTCCAGATTTTATTGGTATACATAAGTATTTTTCTTCGCATTTTTTTATTTTCCATTTTTCTTTAGCTGTTTAATATATGATATATACTTATATTTGTTGTAGCTGAGTACGCAAAATTACCATTCATTCCACCGTATTACTACTGTGAGCCCACCAATTTTCAAATGTTGATGAATGGAGTGAACTTTGCATCATCAGGATCTGGTGCTCTAGTTGAAACTCGTCGAGGCCGCGTACGACTTTCATATCTTTATTCATAATTCTTAATTAGTAAAATTCTTGAGTTTATGCTATTCATATAAGCTATGAAAACCTGATAGTTCGAGAACATATTCGCTGAGTTTTTCCTGGATTTATAATTAATAATATACATTGACAATAAAAAAACAGACACACCCGTAAAGACGATTTTAGTACCAGTAATTTAAAATTTATTCGTAAATTAATATCTAAATTTAAACTTGAGTTTGATTTGAGCACTCTCATTAATATGTTTCCTTGACAAATATACAGGCAATGGACCTTAAAACTCAGCTTAATGATTTCAAAAAAATGAAGGAGCAGCTAAGGCAGAAATTGGGTGATGAAGAGACCAACACATTAATTTCCAACGCAGTTTTCTCATTTAGCGTTGGAACCAACGATTATATAGCAGCAGCTTTTCCTCAATCCTTCGTCTCCAGAGACGAAGAGCTTGTAGAGATAGTTATCGGCAACATAACAGATGTTATCAAGGTAATCAATCAATTAATTAAATTAACACTTTATTAACCATTAACAGCTTAATTAATTATGATTGTATGTAATTAACTTGGTGTTTGTTTAGGAAATATATAAGGAAGGAGGAAGGAAATTTGCATATGTAAACGTCGGGCCATTTGATTGTGCTCCACCCGCAAGAGCAAGAAGTCCAGACGGTGGTTGCTTGGAACAACTCACAGCTGCATTTAAACTACACAATCAAAAAATTCCTACAGTTCTCCAAGATCTACAGAGTGAGCTACATGGGTTTAAATATGCAAATTTTGATTTCAACAAGGCATTCAGCGAAAGAATTAACAACCCCTCACAATATGGTAAGATTTTAATTAATTAGCGCAGTTTTTTAAATTAATTTTGATTGATTTATAATTAATATCGTGAAGGTTTCAAGGAAGGAAAAGCTGCATGTTGCGAGGACAGACCTTACAGAGGATTGGGAAATTGTGGAAAAAATAATGGAACGATAAGATTCTACGAATTATGCGATAATCCGAATGAATATGTGTTCTTCGACGTCCATCCTACGGAGAAGGCCAACGAGCAATTTGGGGAGTTGATTTGGAACGGAGGCGTTGATTACATTAGCCCTATAAATTTTAAAAAACTATTTGAGGCATAGATTATATTGCTGTGTTTTATCATATCAATCAGTGAAATATAAGTTATAAATTATCCTAAATTAGATTTTAGGACAATTATATTGTGAGATATTACTTCATGTTATTTTTGTTGTAATGAGGGATTAAACAGTAATTCACTAATATATATATATAGGGGATTATATAGTAATAATATATTAAATATGCAGAACCAAACAATCAAATATTAGAGGGCCTTTAATGATAAAAATAGCACTTTTTGGATGAAAATATTATATAGTTTAACAAAACAAAACTTTAGCGATTCAATCTCTAGACATTAGAGTTGAAATAGGAATTCGGATTAAACCCCAGAGACTTCATAATAATTTGTCCAATAATTAATTAACTTTTCTTAGTATGGAGTACATCACACCATATACATATTTTTAGTAATAAAAGATATTATTAGAGTTTAATTAGATTTTGCTAGATTGTATTTGATATGAAATTTATTAATGTTTCCTATTTTTAATTTGCATCCTTTGCAATAATGTGCTCACGTGTGACAAAAGTATGCCAGAATAAATTATATTTAAATTGGATAAAACTTGCTTACACCTGTTATATGAAACCATCCATATACTAAGCTAATTAGAAAATATTTGAATATGTAAATATTTTTGTAAACACAAAATCATAAAGTTGTTGGAAATTTTTTCCTTTGCACACACGAACATAATCACAAAGTTGTTATAACATAATTTTCAACATATGGCACAATTTTGTATATCACTGACTCGATCATTATTTATTTATTTATTGTTTCAAATTTAGTTTTTATTTATTTCTTATTTTGTTTTGGTATCATAATTTTCTTTCATACTTTTTTATATGGTAAAATTATCTATATTAAAATAAACTTGATATGGTTTTTAAATTTTATGTTATCTTAATGTAAGAATCGAGATTTCTACATAACACGTGACTATTAATTATTCGAATTAAAAATAAAGGATTCCATATATAAATTTGTTTTCTTTCATGAATATAAAGTACCATACAGTATGAGATTACTACAAAACGACATTAAAGACAATGTAAAACATAAACAAAAGAATTAAAAGATAGATTAAATGCTATCGTAAAACATAAACAAAAAGATAAACAAAAAGTAGTATATATGTTAGGATACCGGCAATAAAAATACGAGAATAATTAAGCAGCGGAAAAATTAAAATTGGGACACACAGAAATTTACGTGGTTCACCCTCAACTGTTTAGGGCTACGTCCACGGGACCAACTCCGAATATTTTTCTTCCACTATTAAAAAAAATAGTAGATACACAAAGAGAGTAATACAAAATAGTGGCACTCACAAGTGTTTCCCAAAAACACCCTAATAATTTTCACTATTTTCTAAACCCTTAGTTTTAAGAACCCTCTTAAAACTAAAAACTCTCTAATGTCTCTCTTGCGTTTTGTTGGTTACACAGCAACTCTTTGCATGCTTCAGTAATCTTGATTGCCACGACACGGCTCCCCCTACAAATGTGATTGGATATCCTGAAAATCCATTTCACTGCAGTCCAATATTCCTTTCCAGCGATAATCTATTAGATCTGCCAACCATCTTGTACTGCCGCTACAACTCTGCTGGACAAGCTGCCCGACCTCCTCTTGTCGGGAAGACTTTCGATACAAGGCACCACCTGCAGATTTTTTTCCGGTCTTTAGCTACCACAAATGAACTTTTTGTGAGCTTCCACTGACCATTTCTGAAGGTGCTACATAAACCTTCATCATCAAATCTACAACCGAGATTTGGACGCATGCTCGAAAGCTCGAAAGCCCATTCCTAATCAGTCTTGTCTTCTAGTTTAGTTGAACTAAACACGGGTAAATGCATTTTGATTACCATAAGGAGATATCTCATTTCTCCATATATGGTAATTCCCGCCATTTAGACTGATCATTTTGCTTGTCCATTTTGACTTGCGCAGAAAATCATCACCAACATAAACCATATACGTGAACAGTAGTATATGTGAATAGTGACCATGAATAGTAACAGTTTACTCGAATAGTAACTGTATGCATGAATAGTAACTGTACACGTAAATAGTACGTGCATAGCAGCAACAGTAACGCCAATAGTAACTATTCACATCAACCGCGAGTTACTATTTTACTATTCATCACTAAGTTGATTCTGCAACGTCTTTCCGAGCGGACAACACCAATGGACTCGTCGTAATTTTCTCTTCATCGTGGTATATTTATTTTCAAAATATATCCACGGATCCGGTACCGCTATCTGATTAGCTGGACCTACCGAAACCTTCAGCTCTGATACCACTTGTTAGGATACCGGCAATAAAAATACGAGAATAATTAAGCAGTGGAAAAATTAAAATTGGGACACACAAAAATTTACGTGTTTCACCCTCAACTGTTTAGGGCTACGTCCACGGGACCAATTCCGAATATTTTTCTTCTACTATTAAAAAAAATAGTAGGTACACAAAAAGAGTAATACAAAATAGTGGCACTCATAAGTATTTTTCAAAAACACCCTAATAATATATACTAGTTTTTTAATAAATATTTTTATTCTTTTCGGTACGAGACTATCGTCGTTTTAGAATTTATCGTTATTATGATTCATAAGTGTTGCATAACCAAGGGATAAGCATATATTGGAGCTAACCAAAAATTGAACCATATTGTTTGGTACAGTTCTTTAGGGTTTCAATTCTGATTTGATTTTTAACAGCTGTAACCGAACAGTTTTTGGCTCCAATTTGATTACATATAGTGGTTAACCGATTTTTTTTTTTAACTTAAAATAGTTAAAAGAAAACTTCAAATATGCTCAAATCATACCGTTTTAAATTCAATTTTAATTTGATTTGATTCGGGTTGTTTCAAAAACCGAATTGATTATTGCACATTCCTCACTGCAACAAACAAATCAACATGTGAAAAATATACAAGGGTTGTTTCAATCAAAATTGAAATTGGCAAGAGATGCCTATATTTGATATTTCTACCCTAGTGAAGATAAAAAAAAAAAAAAAAAAAAAAAAAAAAAAAAAAAAAAAAAAAGACACATTTTTCAACCATTTGATCAAGCCAAGAGAAGAAAAGAAGAGAGAGAGATTGAAGTGAGGAATATTGAGTGATAAAAGTATGTATTATAACAAAATTTAAATTAAATCCTCTGAAAAAAAAAAAAAATAGATAAATGAAACATAAAAGCTTAATTATGCGCTAGTTATAAACTATATAGAAACCGAGTCCAAAGATTAAAGGCCTGCATTTGTTTCTCACGTTATGCACTTTGTAGTTTAGAGCATTTGAAAGAGATTGAAATATGGATCAATATAATATTCATCGTGGTGATATTTTCGGTTTAAATTTACAAATTAATTTTTGATAATTTTAAAATTAAATAATATAACTATTGAAATTTATTCGACTTAAATTAAAAAATCATGACACCTCTTAATCTTTCCATTTCATTAGCATTCCTGACAAAAAAAAAAAAAAACAAAACAAAACAAAAGGAAAAGAATTTAAGCCGTTGGCCATGGTTTTTAAGCATGTAACAGACTGATTTTTTTTTAGTGTCGGTAATAGTGATTTACCGGTCTGTGAATAGTACCATCGGTCCGGAACTTGGTATTATTTTAGTCCGGAAAAATTACTATGCATAGTTAATATTTTATTCACTATTTTTGGAGCATGTTTGCATGATTTAGGTGGGTAGAAAATATTTAATGAATATTTTTGGAGAGTTTATGTATTGAATGCATAATATTTCTAGTGTGGTATATTAAGAAATAAATGAGGAATTATTTTAGTGGAGTTAATTTAATTAATTGGTGGAGTTAAATAAGAAGTAGAAGAGAATTATTTGAGGAATATTTAGAGCCATTGGATGAGATTACTTAGGACTTGATCTTAGCCACACATTTGCATGATTTTAGGAAGTCAAATTTGACTTTGGCACTTAAAGTAAACACCACAACACTTATTTCTTTCTTCTCTTCTCCTTATCCACGCCATCTCCATCTTCTTCCTCTTTCTTTCATTTCTTCATTTTCTTACCTCCAAATTTACCACCAAACTACCTAATTAAATCATAGATTAGTACTTAATTCTTAAGAATTAAGAAGTAGAAGTTGAGTTTGGTGATTAAAACCAAAAAGAAGTGAAGTTACCATTGAAGCAAGTAAGTTGTGGTTTTTGAGTTTTGTGAATTGTTAAGTAGAATTCATGGTTTAGACATGTTATTGATGCATTAAATCATGCTCCAACTATTTCTTTTGTTAAGTTTTGCTTGTAATGTTGATTTTTCATGCTTTGAAGAGGTTGGAGAACCATCCTCAAAGGGGAAAGAGAAAGCCAAGGAGTAAGGCTTTCCAAGCTTTTTCAAGCTTGTTAATAAGGTTAGTGCAATCATAATTTCACTTGTTTAAGTTGTTTTTACATGGTTAGGGTTTTGAATAAATTTTGGGAACTTTGTATGTTTTGTTGAAATTGCTGAATTTTAATGTGAGATGTGTTCTGCCGTGGGCTTGGAACTCCTTTTTGACCCCTTTATACTTCCCATTTGTTTCTGACTTCTTCATGAAAGTTGTAGCTCTATTTCTCAGCTTTCCAAAACATATTATGTCCAATTTCAATACTTGTAGCTCAACTTATGAGTGAAATACCAAAACTGGTTCTGTTATGGTGTCTTCCCTGTATATCCGAAATGATTGTCCATTTTGACCACTCAAATGGCAAAATAACGTTTTATGTTCTTCATAAAAGTTATATATTTACTTCTTATCTTTCCAACCCATCCTCTTTTGTCCAAATTGGAGATACATAGCTCAATTTATGGCTCAAACACCCAAACTGACTCTGTTGTGTCGAGCCACATGCATTACTAAATTGAGTGCCCATTTTGACCACTATAATGATAAGATTAGGTTCTGCGTTCTTCATAAAAGTTGTTTCCCTGTGTCTTGAGAATTCTCTCGTTTTGGATTGGTTTCATTTGAGTGTTTGGTGAAGTAGGAATTCAAGAAACATTGGACTTGGTTCTGCTAAATCAGGTCTGATCTGTTGGTCTGTGTTCTGAGCTTTTGTTTGCTATCTTACTCTGTGATCTGGGCTGTGGTCCCTTCTGACAATTGGTATCAGAGCCGACCCTCGTTCCTCTGGCCGGTGGTGGGGCAAACCTCAGCGAGGACGCTGAGTCCCCAAGGGGGGGGTGTATGTGGCAAGGCCAGCACACCTTAGGCAAATCCCACATCAGTTAAGTACGAGGGGGTGGTCCTATACATAAGAGGGGTGGTGCCTTGAATGGTAGGACGCGTTTTGGTGGTGAAATGGCTGGAGAGTTGGAAGAACTCCAGGGTTAAGCGTGCTCGCTTAACGGAAATCCTAGGATGGGTGACCTCCTGGGAAGTTTCCCATTTCCCCCAAGAACAAAACCGTGAGGGTGACCTCGTACGGAAGGGCCCAAAGCGGACAATATTCAACCATGTCAAGGGCCATGACAAAGCACGTGCAATTTTCTAACATACCATGTGAATTGGGGAATATTGTAAGTACGTACATATTCCTGACATCTAGGATTCTTGAAAGAGCTAATTACAAACCTGTTCCGATGGAGCTAATGTTCTTGAAGGAACTTCCGATTGAGTGGTTCGCGTTATATGATTAGAAACCTGTTCTGGTTTTCTTTCAATAACTTCGTCAAATGAAATGAAATGAAATAATAATAATAAGAATTACTTTATCACCCAGCTGGAAAATTGGAATTGATGATATATATTATCCATTTTTATTTTTTATCTTATTGGTTGCGTTATAAGAAATAGAAGATTAAAGTTATTCCTTTAAAAAAATTAGAATTATTGAGGGGCCAACGTCCAGAAAAAAATAAAATCAGAAAGACACGTGTATAAAACTAATTTCAACTGCCGTTCAACGACCAGTCAACTTGGTTTTTTGTTTGGTAAGTTCACACTGCGACGCACTTAATTGGTCGCTGCCTTAAATCAACCATTAACTCGTGATTAAAAAGACATTAAGAAATCAATACCTTTAATCTAGCCATTTCAAGATCCTTAAACTTGGGATGATAAAATGGCACTAGTTATAGATTAAAAAAAGCATTAAGAAATCATTTTGCATTATTTTAAGCCGTTGGCTATGGTTTCAACACATGCAATATTCAGTCATATAGTGACTATAAATATAGATGGTGAGATTGGGAGGAATCGCAGAGCAAAAAGCAAGAAAAAACTAGACAAATTCAAAGATCATGGCAATTAGTTTAAGGTTTTACCTTCTCTTGTTGACAATCTTATGTGCAGTCAATCTTAGTTGCTATGGTGAGCACCTGAAGAAAGAGAATCAAGAACACCATAAGCTGTTTTTTGTGTTTGGGGACTCACTTTTTGATGCAGGCAACAATCAGTATTTAAACGGCAGCAAAAGTCCACCATCAACCTCTTGGCCTTACGGAATGAACTTCAATAACCATTCTACAGGAAGATTATCTGATGGCCTTATCGTCCCTGATTTTATTGGTAAGATTTGCAGACTTGAACGCATGCATGTAGCTATCAGTCTGTCTGCATATTAATAAAGAATTAATCATTTGCTTCTGCAGCATTATTCGCAAAGATGAATCTGCTTCCACCATTTCTGAAACCACATGCTAAATTTAGCAATGGAGCTAATTTTGCTTCAGCTGGAGGAGGGGTTCTTGAAGGAACTGCTACTGGAGTGGTTAGTGTTAAATAATTAGGAACCTGTTTTTCTGGTTTTCAGAATAGCTTAATTTACTATTTGCTATGTTCTTTGCATGTTTCAGATGAATCTTAAAATACAAATAAGCAATTTCAAGAAGGTGGTAAGTTCATTGGTGCAGAAAGTGGGTAAGGAAGAAGCTAAGAAAGTTTTGAGGAGATCAGTTTTCTTGATTAGCCTCGGAGGAAATGATTATTTTGGGTTTAACACAAATTACCCAAATGCTACTCAAATTGAAAGAAGGGAATTCATGCATATGGTCATTGGCAATCTCACTAATGGACTCAAGGTATAACATTTATTTGTCAGTAACTTGACAATATGAATTACAATTATTTGATGAAAATTATTGCACGGAATTGGAGTATGCTCAAAGAATCTATTTTCGATAGTCAGGTTGAAATTATTTTTTCAAGAAAAGCAATATTTAAATGTTGCTATAAACAACATTTTGGGAGTGCAATCAGCCTCGTTTAGTATTGCTTGAGTAGAAGTTAAAAAGACAATCCACAAAAACTAATTGCTATTCATTTAACATTTTCTTTTTCTTGTTTACTGTTCTGCTGACAGGAACTATATGAAACTGGATTGAGGAAAATAGCATTTCAGAATGTTGGACCATTGGGTTGCTATCCAACAATTAAAGCAATGCACCCAGAATTGAATGGCAGCTGTGTCAGGAACTTCTTGATACATGCAAAACTACACAACAAAGCTCTATCTAATACCCTGCAGAAGTTGCAGAACCAATTACCAGGATTCAAATATTCAATTTTCGATTACTATCATTCACTTGCTGATAGAATAAAGAATCCAACAAAATATGGTATGCTAATAATAGCAATTCTCACTTGTATTAATAATCTCCCCTTAAATTTTCTTTACTGAATGAGTCTGACATAATTTTGATTTGTTTGTTATGAAGGCTTCAAAGTAGGAGCAGTTGCCTGTTGCGGGAGTGGATTGTATAATGGTAGAAATTGCGGAGGAGGAAGCAATGGCACAGAGCCATATAATTTGTGTAAAAACCCAAATGAATATGTACTTTTTGATGGTGGCCACCATACTCAAAGAACAAACCAACAATTAGCTCAGCTGTTATGGAGTGGAGCACCAAATGTTACTGGACCATATAATGTGAAGCAATTGTTTGAATTTGCTTAGTTTTGACCTGTAATCTATTGACAGAATTTAGTTCTCTATCTTGATGTAGACTTATTTGAATAAATTAAGTTAAATATGATCTTTGGGTTTCTTGTTTTAGCATTTCTGTCTGTAAAAATCTTCCCTTTTCTTTCTTTCTTTCTGAGAAGACTACTTCAATACCAATGAGTCAAACCTGGTTGGTGTAAAACTGTAAATGACTGTTGAAACTATAGTTCACAAAACAAGCCCATGAACTTAACCTAACCCAGACTATGACCATTAATTCAATAAAATATGCTAAATTAAAGGACAAGGTGAAGACTTGAAATTTGAAAACACTACGAAATTAGAGAGAAATAAATTTTTTTTGTTCTACCACGTGAAGAACAGTAAAAGTACTTGTGTTATCCTCCAAGAAAGCAAAAGAACCAGAAAAAGTCTTCATCTTTGTTGCAAAACTAGTAAGACTGTTAGGTTATGGAGCCTGTAATGAGCTTTCTATTGTGTGTGATAAATTTATGTTTGAGCTTGCAGAATCCAAGTAGCTGCTATGATCAATATTCCAAGCTAGACGCAGAACGTAAGGCCTTGTTTGTTTTTGGAGACTCACTTTTTGACCCAGGAAACAATCAGTACCTTAATGGTAGTACTGATGAATGCATGTCTGCAACTTCTTGGCCATATGGCCAAACCTTCTTCGACCACCCTACTGGAAGGCTCTCCGATGGCCGGATAGTCCCCGACTTTATCGGTAAGAGACATTAGTTGATTAGGAGCTATGAATTCATTGCTGACAGCAAGTTCTAGACTTTGTTTCAATGTAATTTACACATTGTTTGATCGATTATTGTTTTTTGCAGCCCAATTCGCCAAGTTGCCTATACTCTCTCCCTATTTAGAGTCAGGTGTTTCTCATCGATTAACTGATGGAGCTAACCTAGCTTCAGCAGGTGCAGGTGTTCTTGATGGAACTCATCCTGGAACAGTAAATAGATCTAACTTTTTATTAAAATTCCCATTTTTGTTTTAATAAATCTCAATTCATTATAGTGGAATTGATCTTTTGTTGTTAATTTGAGCGTTAATGTATCTCTCTCTCTTTAATTCAAATTGGCATACTGTTTGTTTTCTAATTTAACCCACTTCTTGAACTTCATGCTGCGTTTCAGTTAGAATATATATATAGCTAATAAATCATGACACAATTAAGCTCAAGGGACACCACTACTGTCAAATTTTATTTTCACTTGCTTGCTAAAACTGAATTTGGCCTATTGAAGAAGATCTGATGCTGCAATTTTCTAGGGCCTGCTTGGCTTTTTCTCAGTACTAATTAATGGAAATATGGAATGGAAAACGAGTAGATTGATAAAATGGGAAAATTAGGCCATTATAATTCTTGTTATTTGATTTGTCCTTTCTTTTCCAGATACATCTAAGAGCTCAGCTAAGAATATAAAGAAGTCATTAAAGCAGCAGCTAAATGATGCAGAAGCTGAAAAGGTCTTGAGGAGGGCTGTTTACTTGTTTAGTATTGGAGGAAATGATTACTTTAGCTTTTATTCCTCAAACCCTACCGCTACTGAATCCAGCCAAAGAGCATACGTCGAAATGGTCATCGGCAACTTGACATCGGTGCTTCAAGCAAGAACATCTCATTAACAATAAATGTTATACATATATATATATAGATATATATATATATATTACATTTTCTCTTCTTTTTGCTTTGCAGGAACTGTATAGCTTAGGAGCAAGAAAAATTGCATTCCAGAATGCAGGGCCTTTAGGTTGCCTACCAGTAATGAAAACAATGAATCCTGAGCTTGGAAGCGACTGTGCCGAAGAACCATTAGCATTAGCGAGATTACACAACGATTATCTATCCACTGCTCTTAAGAACTTAACGAGCCAACTACCAGGATTCAAATATGCAATATTTGATTACTACAATTCACTTGGCAACAGAGTGATGAATCCTTCAAAATATGGTAGGATATGACGACAATCTATGCAATGTCGAGATTGAATTTTGCCATTTAAGGTTTTCTAATGTACTAATTGATAATTTTTATCTTGCAAAAATCTGCATTCAGGCTTCAAGGAGGGGAAAGCTGCCTGTTGCGGGTGTGGGACATACAAGGGAAGTGGATGTGGAGATAGGAATGAATCATATGAATTATGCATTAAACCAAGTGAGTATATTTGGTTTGATGGTGCACATACTACTGAAATGGCCAACTGCCAATTAGCCAAGCTACTATGGAGTGGAAAACCCACTGTCACTGCACCTTATAATATGAAGCAGCTTTTTGGACAGTAATCTTGGACACCTATGGTGGTGTTCTCTTTGTTGTAGTAGAAATAATCGCGTTTTTCTAAACCAAAATTGGAACTATATTTTGCTTCTTCGAAGGGTGGGTAGTTGCAAGAGTCAATTCTGCAACAAAAGTAGTGATTAGTAACTAAGTAATTATTAACTAATTATAAAGTGAACGTTTTGTTGACCTGTTTCATGCAGCTGATATGATCGGTCATCAGCCACCATTTAATTTGACATCATGCCCAAATAGAAAACACATATCTAAGAGACCAAGTCCTAGCAAGGAGCCACTAAGGATTTTAACCACAAAAATGGTTTTAATAATGTCAAAGCAAAGTGATTAAGAGATGAGAATGGGGAATTTTGTTGAAGAAGTGAGTCATGTCATAGTAGAGTGCAAATAACAACTATATAATTACGAATAGCGTGTGGTCAAACAAGTCAAAATTTTGGTTCATTTATGATTAAAATTGTGAAGGTTTCAAGGAAGGGAAAGATGCATCTTGTGGGAGTGGGCCTTTCAGAGGAACGGGAAGCTGTGGGATGAAAAGGGGAGAAAAGCAATTGTATGAATTATGTAATAATCCAAATGATTATGTGTTCTTTGACGTTCATCCTACAGAGAAGGCTAATAAACAATTTGCTGAGCTGATGTTGAATGGAAGCCCTCAGTACATAAGCCCTATAAATTTTAAACAACTATTTCTGCCATAGCTTATATGTACAAGCAAATAATGCTGTTTTTTTTATTACAAATATAATTGTTTTGGTGTTTTCTTCAAATGAATACAATTGATACCAAAATGAATAAAACATTTCTTTTACAATATTTTGAAATATAAATTTCATTTTTATATATGGTTTCAGGAATTATTCCCATCTCAATTTTTTTTTTTTTATGAAAGTCACCGGTATTCAGACCGTATTACTGGAACTGTTTTGGAGATCAAACCCAAGAGCACTTCTATATGTTTAGTTTACGTTACTAACTGAGCCACAACTTATAGGTTTGCATCTCAATCTTAATCCAATTGAAGCCCAAGAAATTAACTAACAACAAACTCCAATGATTTTAAGTTAACTTAAGGGAAGGATTTATCTAAACCCGATGTATGAGCTTACATATACACCAAATCAATTACAAACAGTGTTTTGATTCAAACACATATATCGAAAAAAAGACAAAATAATAGCATTTTTTAAAAAAATATTGTTTTAATTTACCTCTTCGAATCTGAATTATGTGACTTAAACCAACCAATTATACTTGTCATTTTAAAATAATTAGTCTTTTTTTATGACGTGCGTTGCACGTTGACTATACTCATTTTTTATGTTCGTTTAATTTTTTATTTATATAATATTTAAACATAAGTTTTTATCTAGATTAAAATAAATACAATGACTAATTTACATTACATTTTGCCTTAAACACTACTTGTAATGCTATTTTATATATTTAATTTTATTTTATGTAATGAAGCAGTGTCAAAATAAAGTTCAATCAAACCCTCAAACCTATTTTCAGCTGTTAACTTATGCATGCAAATTCTTGAAACCCTAATAGGTGTCAAAAAAAAAAAAAATCATCACTCAATCTCCAACCTTCTGTCCCACAGCCCTAAATTAATATCTATATATATTTATAATGAAAAAGTAAAAAGTAAAAGAATAAAAAAATGAAAAGTGATTTGAATTATTTAAAAATAACAAGAGTCAAAATGATAATAGTAATCACTTTGACTATAGTGACAATATTACCTAATACATTGAAAAAAAAATAAATATATGTATATATACGAATTCTTGAAACTTCAAAAAGTGACACAAAACAGAAATATTTAGTTTCTTCAAGTCAAATAGATTTAGAATATAAGATAAAAAAATATCAAGAAATTAAAAGTTTATAATCATCAAGAGGGTCATTTATTTATTGAAAGAGAGATACAAACTTCTTACTAAAGTGACAGTAGTTACAACTCAATTCAATAACGAAAAAGAAAATAAATAATAAATCATAAATAATTATTATTAAAAATAAAACTCTTCAGAACTCGACATATAATAAGAAACAAATTACTTTAAATAAGGACATGTTAATTTATTTTAATTGCTGAGACAATTCATTTATGTAATTCTCCCTAAAATAAATTTATAAATCATTTGTTTATTATCAAAGTGAAATACTTACCAAGCACTGTGACACCTTAGGCAAATCTCATATCGGCTAAGCACAAGGTGGAAGTACTATACATAAAGGGTGGCAGTCTTGAACTTGTGTGAGGCCTTTTGGGCGGGTTGCAAAGTCTGTCTGAGAACAAAACCGTGAGGGGGACGGCGATACGTAACGCCCCAAAGCGGATAATATTACATAAGGGCTGGGCTGTTACAAGCACACATAGAGAATAGAGAATGATTTACAACACAAAGTTCGTGAATTTTATTTTTTACGATTAACAGTTGATAAAATCAAAAGAAAATAAAAATTTGCAAATGTTTTTATATTTTTTCCTTTTATTTATTTCTATATATGTTGTGATGTTCAATCGCTTAAATTTTTATTAAAAGTAAAGTTTTCCGAAGTTAATTATTTCAATTACATGAAGTTTCATTTTTTTTTTCCGCTATATTTATATATGTTGTAGATTAAAAAATGTTTAGTGGGCTAAAGTTATTTTAGGATAATCACATTTTATTAAGGGCACTATCGAAAATTTCATTATTCCGCATTCATATATATTATAGATATAAATTTGCAACTCCATAGCGATTTAAGCACTTAAGCTTTTAGCCTTCAGCCATGCCAAACTTGAATTTTTTTTGTTTTCCATTTTTACCTAGTTCTGATATTTCTGGCCTGCCTAATTAAAAATTCGGTATAGGTAAGTCAATCTCTTTCAATTATACGCCTTAAAAAATCCAAATCAAAACATAAAAAAGTAAATAAATAAAATATTAAATCATTCATCTACTTCTTTGAAATTGGTTATATCTAGATAAAATTCTATCAAAATAATTTAACTTGTAAAAAAATATTTTTTTTTCCAAATGTAAAAAAATAAATTTTAATTAATATGATATGTATATGAAGGCATTCTACATTGAATACACCAAACATGCATGGAAATTCACCAAAATAATAAATTTATGCTATATATTTTTACAGCAATTTATATGGAAATCGGGTTGACATAATTAATTAACCTTATTTTGTATGGAGAAGATCACACCATACACATATTGTTAGTAATAAAAGATTTAGTTTTATTAATGTTTACTATTTTTATTTTGTACTCTTAAATCAAAGGATTGTCTTTTGTGGACTTCTTGCATTGTATCCCTTTATTGGACAGAATTGCTACAAATGGATAAAAATAAATTTTTTTTTTCTTTACCTATTACTCGAATACAAGTTAATATTATATATAAACCCTATATATGAATGAGAATAATAACTAATTAGGAAGAGATCAAGAGATAATAATATAAACAAACTGATCATTTACAGTTGAGACATGTCCATTTCAAGGTCAAATCTTCAATTATTTCTTTTCATATTAACTTCCAGCATAAGTAATGTCTGTTCTATAGAGAAGCATTCTGCTTTGTTCATTTTTGGAGATTCATTATTTGATGCTGGAAGCAATATCTACCTCAGAAATGCGTTTAAGGCGAACTTTTATCCGTTTGGAGAAACATTCTTCAAGTTTCCTACTGGAAGACCTTGTGATGGTCGAATTATTCCAGATTTCATTGGTATATATTACTATTTTTCTTCCCAACCCTTAATTTTCCATTTCTCTTTAGGTGTTTGATATATACTTACTTATAATGCTTGTAGCTGAGTACGCAAAGTTACCATTTATTCCACCATATTACTACTCCCAGCCTGACAATAATAATCTGTTGGTGGTCGGAGTAAACTTTGCATCAGGAGGAGCCGGTGCTCTAGTTGAAACTCATAAAGGCCGTGTATGATATTCTTTATCCTTATTACTAAATTTTTATTACTGAAATTCTTGAGTTTATATTATTGTCTTTTGAGTTTGATTTCAACTCTCTGATCTTTTTAAATATATAGACGGTAGACCTTAAAGCTCAGGTTAATTATCTCAAGAAAGTGAACCAGGTGCTGAGGGAGAAATTTGGTGATGAAGAGACCAGGGCATTGTTGTCCAATGCAGTTTTCTTATTCAGCATTGGAACCAATGATTATCTAACAACTTTCACTGAACCTTCTAATCTCCCTCGATTCTTGAACTGCGGAGAAGAAGAGCTTGTAGAGATGGTTATCGGCAACCTGACGGATGTGATCAAAGTAACTAATTAGTTAATTAACTTAACAATTTATAAACTATTAAGTGATTAATTAATTATAATTATATGTAATTAATTTGATACTTGTTCAGGAAATTCACAAGGAAGGAGGAAGGAAATTTGCATTTGTAAGCGTGGGGGCAGTTGATTGTCTTCCATTCTTGAGAGCAAGAAATCCAACAGGTGGTTGCAATGAACAAATTACAACCCTAATTAAACTACACAACCATAAATTTCCTACCGCACTCCAACAGCTACAAAGGGAGCTATATGGGTTTAAATATGCAAATTTTGATTTCTACAAGGCATTAAGTGAAAGAATTAACAACGGCTCAAAGTATGGTAAGTATCTAATAATTCTACAGCAAATTCCTTTTTTTTTTTAATGTTAATGGTAAGAGCTACACCCAAGCCATCAGGCTTTTTCAGTACATCATATCCCGGTCTTGCTATTGTTAAGTTACAAAATCTGAACGATTATAGTTACAGATACTCCAATATAATCTCCAGTAATTTTGATTAATTTATAATTAATATTGTGAAGGTTTCAGCGAAGTGAAAGCTTCATGTTGTGGGAGAGGGCCATATAGAGGAATGGGAAGCTGTGGGATGACAAATGGAGAAAAAAAAGATTATGAATTATGTGAAAATCCGAATGAATATTTGTTCTTTGATGCTCATCCTACAGAGAAGGCTAATAAGCAATTTGCAGAGCTGATGTGGAATGGAAGTCCTCAAGACATAAGGCCACGTAATCTTAAACAACTGTTTGAGGCATAGATATATTAATTATGGTTCTTTTTTATCAGATCAATCGGTCATATATAAATTACAAGCATGTTATATTCAAATAAAATCAATAAAAAATTTCAAATCGAAAAAGATATATTATTTACATTTCACGACGTGTGTACGAATTATATATATATGGACTCGTCAATGAAATATTGAATAGCCCATTCTCATTACAAGACAAAGATGGCCTATCAGACCTTTTCATTGGGGCGGGGGAATGAAGGCCTATTATTCATATCTTGGAACCTTTTAAATGTAAGCATAACCTTACACTTCCTTTGGAAATGAGAGAAAATAAAACGGAAGAAGGATGATATTTTCTTTTACAAACAAATAATCAACCATTGATTTAAATCTTGGGTTTGGTACCTAGTGAGGACATTGGAGGAATGCTTTGTTGATTACTAAAAACATTGTCTGGATCAATGAGTGTCTTGGCTCTTACCAACCTATCATAATTTTTCAAGAAGTACTTTTCTCCCCAAACTCTGGCAGCTTCTACTTCATCCCCACATGGGACCCTCATTTTCAGATTATCCATTACTCCAAGATCAAAATCCATATAATTTATATAAGCAGCTCTTGGACCCGTTGACACAAAAGGACTCATCGATTTGTAAAATTTTCTTATCCAATTTATATATTTTTTGCTTTTATCATTATCCTTTTCTTTCCACTCCACCAGATACTGAATTGCAAAAATGTTACCATTTCTATGAGGAAAAGCAATTGCTTCACTGCTTGTATTATTCATAATCCCACCGTAAGGGTCTAATATAACATAGCCTTTGGGCTCCTTTTCAAGAATATCAAGTGCACCATTTATACCATCAAAAGAAATTTCAATTCTCACATAATCTGATTTAGCCTTGAAATAATTTCTCTCTTGTAGATACCGGTTTTTCAAGTCAGAAACAGAGCTTCCATTACTTAGACCGGAAAAAAATAGAATAGACTCAATCCAACTCATTTCTTTGCAATTTTCTTCTAAAATACCCAATTCAGGAAAAACCTTATTCAATATAGACAAAGCTTCATTTCTTGGACCTAAATAAAACCCTTTAAATGTAGCTGAAATTCCTTTTCTTTTACTCTCAGGCAAGCCAGCTCCTACAAAACATGACAAGTAAAAGTCATTGTTTAATTTAGGTGCAACATGTTGCCATTTGTTTACTAATTTAGCTACATGGCCTTTTGTGCCAGGTCTTGAAACAATAAAACCTGTGACTACTTCTGGAACTTTCAATAGCTTAATTTTCCAAGCATAAACAATACCCCAAACGCCACCGCCACCGCCTCTTATTGCCCAGAAAACATCTTCTCCCATAGCTTTTCTATCTAACAAGCGTCCATTAGCGTCGACAAGAAGTGCATCAACTACGTTATCAGCTGCGACTCCATATTTTCTAGATAATAGCCCAAATCCACCTCCACCAATGTGGCCACCAACGCCAACGGTAGGGCATGACCCAGCTGAGAATCCATAAACATTACTTTTCTCCGAAATGGCTGAATATGTTTCTCCAAGCGTTGCACCGCCTTCTACTACTGCTGTTTCAGCTTCTAAATCGACTGAAACCTTATTTAGATTCATCATGTCTATTATCACAAAAGATGATCCATCACTAGCGACTGATGAAGTTCCTTCATAGCTGTGACCGCCACACCTAACCCTAATTTCAAAGAATCCTTCTCTACAGCATATTACAGTCTTTGCTAGCTGGTCTGCAGTTTCTGGTAGAACAATGGCTACTGGCTTAGGAATAATAGGTTCTGAAAAACGAAGATTTTGAATGGAAAATTCAAGGAGATTATAGTAAGCTGTCGAGTTGAACACAGTGAAGTTGGTTATGTGGTTTTGAGTTAAGCAAGTAGTTAATTGGTTTGAAATAGCAGTTAATAAAGAAGGAGAAAGAAAAAATGAAAAAGAGACTAATAGAAGAAATAATGGGTTTGTAGCAAGGAAGTAAACCATGGTTCTCAATTTGAGGTTTTGACGTATTAAGCTGAATTGAAGAAGAAATGGGTTATATTGAAGAAGAAGAAGAAGAAGATTCGTGTCATACGCTGAAGACAAAAAAGATGGAGAAATCAAGGTTACAGAAAGCACGTACACTTGCCGGCCATTTTCTTTTAATATTTGCTAGTTTAGCTTAGTGGGACTCCTTATATATAATTTGAAAGGTGACAAAAATCCCACAACAGCACTCGCAATCCTACATGAAATTAAATTAAAGGTGAATTACCATAGTTTGACAAATTTGATTCAAAAATCTGGAATCATCAACGTTGAAAGGGTTTTACCAAATTTGATTTAAAAATCTAGAATCATCAACATTGAAACGGTTTTACCTGAATGTCATCCCGATATGAATATCATTCTGCAAAAATCTTGAAAGTGAATACATAGCAGGGCAATATAGAACCGGCCAATCAGAAAATCCAAGGCCTGCCAATGTTTGGCTGTTTGTTTTTGTTGATTGAAAGGGTGTTTATTATTATTTATTAATCATTATGGATCACATATGGAGTTACCCAAGTGAGCGTCTTTTATCTATATGGATTGATGGGGCCATCCTATTCAATATGCAACTAGCTAGGCTCAACGTGGAAGGTAGGAACAAAAATGCTTACTTGCTTTAGAAATTTGTTGACTTTGTGGCAGGAACATGTAAGAAATTGGAGGACGGAAATTTGAGTTTCAAAATGTTGATTCTATGAAACAAGCTACAACGGTAGGGGTGAGCAAAATTAACCAACGAACCGACTCATTAAAGGTTCGGTTTGAACTGAATTTTTTGCTCGGTTTAATTTGGTTACACTAAAATTCGGCAGTTGGACTTAGAACCGAACTGAAATGGTATAAACCGACAAAAATAGACTGGACTGACTATTTTGTTAGGTTGGTTCGATTCATATGCAAACTTTGGTTCGGTTTGATTTGTTGTAAAGAAATTTTGGTTTATATTTTGTGGCTTCGGTTCAGTTTGAACCTAACCGACCATTTGCTCAGCCCTATACAACGGTATTATTAGCTTGGAAATTTCTTATCTACATCTAGTATATGGATGGTGTCATACGCTAATCTAATAAAAAAAAAAATTTTAAAATGTTATTATTTTGTCTCCCTCAATATATGATCAGCAATACTCTCGTTTCGATCAAAATATTATTTATAATTAATTTGTTTTATAGATAAGCCAATACTTCGAATATAGATAAGTTGTTATTGTGATTTATGACATAAAGATAAAGATGAGATAACATCTACATATTACGACACAAACACTTTCAATTCAATAATTTTTTGAAGTTACAATTCAATAATTTAAATCAATGAGTCCAAGAAATGATTGCGTAAGAATGAAAGCAAAATTACACAATTTATGCTCCTAATTCTGAATCTCCAATTCTCAATATTGAAGTGGACAAACTTTTATTTGGTTCATCGAAAATTAGACAGACAAAAATTATTTGATGGACCATACGATATGATGTAGTCTTTCATTTTAATATAACACTTACCTAATTGAAAATGTCACTTAAAAATTTAAATTAAGCTAATTTTCTCTTGAAACTTAAAAATATTTACTAAACATAATCAGTCATGAAACATTTAAATACCTATAGAAAATATTAATATTTATATTCATCAATTTAAAATTTTTATTATTGTTTAATGCTTAAAATTTGAATTCAGCTCTTAAAGAAGGACGAGTGGATTTACATGAAAAAAAAAAAAGTCCAAAGACATAAAAAGGGTTGGGCTCCTAATACAAAAATAAATAAATAAATAACTTAGAAGCCCAACCACGTCAGCTATAAAATATAGAAACTGAGTGTAGGTACAGAGCCCAGTCCAGAGATTAAAGCCCAACTATACTTTTAACGTCAGAGTTTAGAGCATTGGGAAAAAGATTGAAACGTGGATCTAAATCTAATATCCAAATTCATCTCAAGAAAAAAAAAAAAAAAAAAATCTAATATCCAAATGGAATATCCATCATGGTGATATTTAGGTCAAATTAAAAAAAAAATTAAAATTTGATAATTTTGTAAACTAAATAATATGAATTTTGAAAATTTTAATTTTTAAAATTATTGAAATATCCAAATGATTTATTATTATTATTATTATTATTAGTAATTCAAAAACTTAATTAAGTTTTATGTTTAATAATACAAAGCAACACTTAAATTATAATTTTTGGGTTTATACCCGGGTGTCTCTGGCCAGTTGGGATAAACACTTATGAAGAAGTGAATTGATTGATTGTTTTCACATGCATAATTGTAAAGAAGCCAAAATTGAAATTGGCAAAGAGATGCCTATATTTCAACCCCAGCCAATAAAAGAAAAGAAAAGAAAAGAAAAGTTATATGAATGTTTAACATGCATAAGCAGACATAAAAATGGCACATTTTTCACCCATTTGATCAAACAAAGAGAACAAAAAAAAAAAAAAGAGATAGAGATTGAATCGCGGAGATTGGAATGAAAGAGTGATTTAAAAAAAAAAAAAAACTATTACTTTATTATTATTATTTTGTCCTTTTTTTTCTCTAATCTATACTCATGGTTGATATTAAATAATATTTTTTATTAAATTGGTTCAATGTACGAGGATTTAGACAAAAATAATGCTATTGTAAAAATTATTTACAAATGTAATGCAAAATTGAAATTATTTACAAATTTAATATTTGTTCCGTCACGGCGAGAGAATATTGTATTAAAACCATCAACTCAATTGATGATAAAAAGTAACTCGTACTAATCAGTTGTCAGCAAAAAGCAATTAAAGAAATAAACAATAATTTTTATTTTGCATTGAGACCACCAAATCAAGTGGTGATTTTATTAAAAAAATTATATAAATAATCTAATAGCTTATTCATTAAGACAAATAATTTATTTTGTTGTTTTATTGCAATATGGGTGTAGCCATTAATAAACGAAAAATATATAAGAGAATAATATTTTATTAAAAATCCATGAAATTAATTAATAATTTCAGTAAAAAAATACTTATTCACTCAAAATATGGTTTTTACCCAAACGCCCATCATTTGTGTTGAAATATTTATGCACCAAAATACTTATTTATTTATTGTTTCAAATTTAGTTTTTCTTATTTCTTATTTTGGTTTGGTATAATAATTTTCTTCATACTTTTTTATATGATAAAATTATCTATATTAAAATAAACTTAAATTTTATGTTATCTTAATGTAAGAATCGAGATATCTAAATGACACGTGACTATTTATTATTGAATTAAAAATAAATGATTCCATATATAAATTTGTTTTCTTTCATGAATATAAAGTACCATACAGTATGAGATTACTACAAAACGACATTAAAGACAAAGTAAAACATAAACAAAAGAATTAAAAGATAGATTAAATGCTGGCTTCGAGGATTTATTAAGAAGAAAACAAAAGCCAAAAGCCATTAATTAACTTCAAATTGGATAAGTGTCCACGTCAATGGTGATTAAAGAGGGGAAAACGTTAAACACCATGCATTAAAAAATAATAAATAACCAACAACCACAATTAGAGTTATCATAATTAACAACAAAACAAACGATACGGCAAATCACTCCACACCCAATAAAATAATTTATAAAAAACGTGAAGAAATAGTATATATATTAGTTTTAGTTTTTCAATAAATATTTTCATTTTTTTTTATACAAGACTATCATCGTTTTAGAATTTATCGCTATTGCATTTCATAAGTATTATGCCATAAGTATCCATAATAAAAAGTTGCAACCAAAGGATAAGCATACGTTGGAGCTAACCAAAAAATTGAACCACACTGTTTGGTTCAATTCTTTATGGATTCAATTTTGATTTGATTTTTAACAACTGTAACCGAACAGCGTTTTGGCTTCAATTTGATTTCATATAGTGGCTAAACGAATTTTTTTTAACCTAAAATAATTAAAAGAAAACTTTCAAAATGCTCAAATCATACCGTTTTGAATTCAGTTTTAATTTGATTTGATTCGGGTCGTTTCAAAAACCGAATTGATCATTGCACATTCCTCACTGCAACAAACAAATCAACACGTGAAAAACATACAATGACAGTCTACTAGACTATAGACTTTAATTATTATAAACTCAATTTTATACGAAAATAATTACATCAACAAGTTGAATATATTAACAATAATTAATATTTAATTCAATATAATTTTAAATCTTATTCACCTACCACACGTAGAACCATTATAAATAGCACGGGAAATTAGCACATTGAAGACCACGAGACAAAGGCAAGAGCTTGATAGTGAGCAATAATGGCAATTAGTGTATGTCGTTTACTTTGTGTGCTGAGTTTGTTCTTCAGTGTCACCCTTCTCAACCTTCTTGGCTGCTCTGCTCAATACTTCTTTATATTTGGAGATTCTCTGTGGGATCCCGGCAATAACCAGTATATAACTCCCGGAGAAAAGATCCCATCGTACTATCCACCTTATGGCACCACTTTTTTCAACCATTCCACTGGTAGATTTTCCGATGGCCGTGTGGTTCCTGATTTTATTGGTAATGAGATACATGTTTTGTTTGTTTCTTTCTAAGTAATTATTTTTAACATAATCATAAATAATCAATGTTCTATTTGGTTCATGCAGCCATCAAGTTGAAGCTGCCTTTTATTCCTCCAGTTCTAGAACCCAATGCAGATCTCACCAATGGCGCCAGCTTCGCTTCTGGTGGGGCAGGCGTTTTCGACAGTAACCCGAATGCAGTAAGCAATATTATATATCAGAAATGGATTTCTTTGTTTTTTTTTTTTCTGATTAATTTCGAACTCATTGGCTGAGAAATGAATATCTCTGTATAGTTCAAATCAGTAATCTTTGTATTACATTTCGTCAGATGAACCTTGAAAACCAGATAGGCAACTTTACAGCAGTTGCTAAAATGTGGAACGAAACACTGGGCGAAGCCGAAGCCAATAAGAGGTTGAAGGAAGCAGTCTACATGGTTGCCATGGGTGGTAACGATTATTTTTCCTTTACCTTTCAAAACCCTAACGCCACCTTCTTAGAACTCAAACAATATGTAAATGAAGTGGTTGGCAACATCACAATACAAGTCAAGGTATATTAATATCACAAACCACATTGTTCCATTTATAGATTTACAATTAAACAAGTAATTAATACTTTAAAATGTTACAGGAAATATACAATATAGGAGCAAGGAAATTTATGTTTCAGAATGTGGCACCCATTGGTTGCTTGCCAATGTTTAAACAACAATTCAACATTTCTGGTGATGGGTGTGCCCAGCTACCATTGACACTTTCAGTACTCCACAATGAAGCTCTAACTGAGATGGCTAATACACTGGCAAATGAATATCCTGATTTTACTTACTCAATCTTTGATTATTTCACTGCCATCGGACAAAGAATAAGTAATCCTAAAGACTTTGGTAAGCAGTAAATAATCAGATGATTCTTGTATCGAAACAAGAACGTGAAATACTCATGAGAAATCCTGAATATATAGTCTAAGAATTAATGTCTTTTGTCCGTGAAGGTTTTGAGGTGGGAAAAATTGCTTGTTGCGGCGATGGGAGTCACCGTGCTAGTAACTGTGGATCATTTCCTTACTGTGTCTGCAGTAATGCGTCCAATTATGTGTTCTTCGACGGTGGCCATAACTCTGAAGCTGCCAACAATCAGATGGCGGAGCTGATGTGGAGCGGAGGACCGGATGTTGTTTACCCTTATAACATGAAACAACTATTTGATTTTGATTCCACAGTCAAGACTTTCTCCAAAAAGTATAGTCTCTTGAAAATGCGGCTTGCTTAATCTGTAATTACTCCGCTAAATAAAGCAGAGAAACACCTCCGGCTGTAGCTCTTGGGGGAGTGGTGCTTCTGTACTAGTTGAAATAATAAATTTCGATCTTAGTGTTGAATAAAACAAAACAACACTTAAAAATTATAATTTTTAGTACTCATTAGCTGCAAGTTGTTTGATAACACTGATTTGAACATCTTCTCAAGTCTTAATTGAACAAATTATCCAAAATATTTTCAATAGTAGTACAATTTTCAAAAATTTAACATTTAGAATAATCTAGAGCTTTTAATTTTTCCCCAATCAAACACTTAGTTGATACTATAAATTTGAATGCTTAATAAAGAAATTGTTTTACATGCATAATTGCAAAGGAGCCAAAATTGAAATTGGCAAGAGATGCCTATATTTGATATTTCTACCCTAGTGAAGAAAAAAAAAAAGACACATTTTCCAACCATTTGATCAAGCCAAGAGAAGAAAAAAGAAACAAAAGACACATTTCATTAGCATTCCTGACAACAAAAATAAAAAATAAAAAAAAAATAAAAAAAAAAAAACAAAAGGAAAAGAATTTAAGCCGTTGGCCATGGTTTTTAAGCACATGCAATTTTCTAACATACCATGTGAATTGGAGGAATCTTGTAAGTACGTACATATTCCTGACATCTACGGTTCTTGAAAGAGCTAATTACAAACCTGTTCTGATGGAGCTAATGTTCTTGAAGGAACTTCCGATTGAGTGGTTCGCGTTATATGATTAGAAACCTGTTCTGGTTTTCTTCCAATAACTTCGTCAAATGAAATGAAATAATAGTAATTACTTTATCACCCAGCTGGAAAATTGGAATTGATGATATATATTATCCATTTTTATTTTTTATCTTATTGGTCGCGTTATAAGAAATAGAAGATTAAAATTATTCCTTTAAAAAAATTAGAATTATTGTGGGGCCAACTTTCAGAAAAAATAAAATCAGAAAGACACGTGGTTAAAACTAATTTTAACTCCCGGTCAGCTACCAGTCAACTTGGTTTTTTTTGTTTGGTCAGTTCACACTGCGACGGACTTAATTGGTCGCTGCCTTAAATCGTACTTAAATCAACCATTAACTCGTGATTAAAAGGAAATTAAGAAATCAATACCTTTAATCTAGCCATTTCAAGATCCTTAAACTTGGGATGACAAAATGGCACTAGTTATAGATTAAAAAAAGCATTAAGAAATCATTTTGCATTATTTTAAGCCGTTGGCTATGGTTTCAACAAATGCAATTTTCTTAATACCATGTGAATTTGAGAAAATCTGTACTCACAGGTTCACCGACATCTTTATTAAATGAAGAACAATTTTCATTTACGCGTATCAGAGTGTTCTTTTTCATATATTTATTCTGAGTTCAAACCATATGTAGTTCAAGCATAACTAATAAAAAATTCAGTCATATAGTGACTATAAATATAGATGGTGAGATTGGGAGGAATCGCAGAGCAAAAAGCAAGGAAAAAATAGAACAAATTCAAAGATCATGGCAATTAGTTTAAGGTTTTACCTTCTCTTGTTGACAATCTTATGTGTAGTCAATTTTAGTTGCTATGGTGAGCACCTGAAGAAAGAGAATCAAGAACACCATAAGCTGTTTTTTGTATTTGGGGACTCACTTTTTGATGCAGGCAACAATCAGTATTTAAATGGCAGCGAAGGACCACCATCAACCTCTTGGCCTTACGGAATGGACTTCAATAACCATTCTACAGGAAGATTATCTGATGGCCTTATCGTCCCTGATTTTATTGGTAAGATTTGCAGACTTGAACGCATGCATGTAGCTATCAGTACGTCTGCATATTAATAAAGAATTAATCATTTGCTTCTGCAGCATTATTCGCAAAGATGAATCTGCTTCCACCATTTCTGAAACCACATGCTAAATTTAGCTATGGAGCAAATTTTGCTTCAGCTGGAGGAGGGGTTCTTGAAGGAACTGCTACTGGAGTGGTTAGTGTTAAATAATTAGGAACCTGTTTCTGGTTTTCAAAATAGCTTAATTTACTATTTGCTCTGTTCTTTGCATGTTTCAGATGAATCTTAAAATACAAATAAGCAATTTCAAGAAGGTTGTAAGTTCAATGGTGCAGAAAGTGGGTAAGGAAGAAGCTAAGAAAGTTTTGAGGAGATCTGTTTTCTTGATTAGCCTCGGAGGAAATGATTATTTTGGGTTTAACACAAATTACCCAAATGCTACTCAAATTGAAAGAAGGGAATTCATGCATATGGTCATTGGCAATCTCACTAATGGACTCAAGGTATAACATTTATTTGTCAGTAACTAGACAATATGAATTACAATTATTTGATGAAAATTATTGCACGGAATTGGAGTATGCTCAAAGATTCTATTTTCGATAGTCAGGTTGAAATTATTTTTTCAAGAAAAGCAATATTTAAATGTTGCTATAAACAACATTTTGGGAGTGCAATCAGCCTCGTTTAGTATTGCTTGAGTAGAAGTTAAAAAGACAATCGACAAAAACTAATTGCTATTCATTTAACATTTTCTTTTTCTTATTTACTGTTCTGCTGACAGGAACTATATGAAACTGGATTGAGGAAAATAGCATTTCAGAATGTTGGACCATTGGGTTGCTATCCAACAATTAAAGCAATGCACCCAGAATTGAATGGCAGCTGTGTCAGGAACTTCTTGATACATGCAAAACTACACAACAAAGCTCTATCTAATACCCTGCAGAAGTTGCAGAACCAATTACCTGGATTCAAATATTCAATTTTCGATTACTATCATTCACTTGCTGATAGAATAAAGAATCCAACAAAATATGGTATGCTAATAAAAGCAATTCTCACTTGTATTAATAATCTCCCCTTAAATTTTCTTTACTGAATGAGTCTGACATAATTTTGATTTGTTTGTTATGAAGGCTTCAAAGTAGGAGCAGTTGCCTGTTGCGGGAGTGGATTGTATAATGGTAGAAATCGCGGAGGAGGAAGCAATGGCACAGAGCCATATAATTTGTGTAAAAACCCAAATGACTATGTACTTTTTGATGGTGGCCACCATACTCAAAGAACAAACCAACAATTAGCTCAGCTGTTATGGAGTGGAGCACCAAATGTTACTGGACCATATAATGTGAAGCAATTGTTTGAATTTGCTTAGTTTTGACCTGTAATCTATTGACAGAATTTAGTTCTCTATCTTGATGTAGACTTATTTGGGTAAATTAAGTTAAATATGATCTTTGGGTTTCTTGTTTTAGCATTTCTGTCTGTAAAAATCTTCCTTTTTCTTTCTTTCTTTCTGAGAAGACTACTTCAATACCAATGAGTCAAACCTGGTCGGTGTAAAACTGTAAATGACCGTTGAAACTATAGTTCACACAACAAGCCCATGAACTTAACCCAAACTAGACTGTGACCATTAAGTCAATAAAATATGCTAAATTAAAGGACAAGGTGAAGACTTGAAATTTGAAAACACTTCGAAATTGGAGAGAAATAATTTTTTTTGTTCTACCACGTGAAGAACAGTACAAGTACTTGTGTTATCCTCCAAGAAAGCAAAAGAACCAGAAAAAAAGTCTTCATCTTTGTTGCAAAACTAGTAAGACCGTTAGGTTATGGAGCCTGTAATGAGCTTTCTATTGTGTGTGATAAATTTATGTTTGAGCTTGAAGAATCCAAGTAGCTGCTATGATCAATATTCCAAGCTAGACGCAGAACGTAAGGCCTTGTTTGTTTTTGGAGACTCACTTTTTGACCCAGGAAACAATCAGTACCTTAATGGTAGTACTGATGAAGGCATGTCAGCAACTTCTTGGCCATATGGTCAAACCTTCTTCGACCACCCTACTGGAAGGCTCTCCGATGGCCGGATTGTCCCCGACTTTATCGGTAAGAGACATTAGTTGATTATGAGCTATGAATTCATTGCTGACAGCAAGTTCTGGAATTTGTTTCAAGGTATTTTACAAATTGTTTGATCGATTATTGTTTTTTGCAGCCCAATTCGCCAAGTTGCCCATACTCTCTCCCTATTTAGAGTCAGGTGTTTCTCATCGATTAACTGATGGAGCTAACCTAGCTTCAGCAGGTGCAGGTGTTCTTGATGGAACTCATCCTGGAACAGTAAATAGATCTAACTTTTTATTAAAATTTCCATTTTTGTGTTAATAAATCTCAATTCATTATAGTGGAATTGATCTTTTGTTGTTAATTTGAGCATTAATGTATCTCTCTCTCTTTAATTCAAATTGGCATACTGTTTCATTTCTAATTTAACCCACTTCTTGAAACTTCATGTTGCGTTTCAGTTAGAATCAATAATATATATATATATATATATAGCTAATAAATCATGACACAATTAAGCTCTAGGGACACCACTACTGTCAAATTTTATTTTCACTTGCTTGCTAAAACTGAATTTGGCCTATTGAACAAGATCTGATGCTGCAATTTTCTAGGGCCTGCTTGGCTTTTTCTCAGTACTAATTAATGGAAATATGGAATGGAAAACGAATAGATTGATAAAATGGGAAAATTAGGCCATTATAATTCTTGTTATTTGATTTGTCCTTTCTTTTCCAGATACCTCTAAGAGCTCAGCTAGAGTATTTTAAGAATATAAAGAAGTCATTAAGGCAGCAGCTAAATGATGCAGAAGCTGAAAAGGTCTTGAGGAGGGCTGTTTACTTGTTTAGTATTGGAGGAAATGATTACTTTAGCTTTTATTCCTCAAACCCTACTGCTACTGAATCCAGCCAAAGAGCATACGTCGAAATGGTCATCGGGAACTTGACATCGGTGCTTCAAGTAAGAACATCTCATTAACAATAAACGTTATATATATATATATATATATATATATATATATATATATATATATATATATATATATATATATATATATATATTACATTTTCTCTTCTTTTTGCTTTGCAGGAACTGTATAGCTTAGGAGCAAGAAAAATTGCATTCCAGAATGCAGGGCCTTTAGGTTGCCTACCAGTAATGAAAACAATGAATCCTGAGCTTGGAAGCGACTGTGCCGAAGAACCATTAGCATTAGCGAGATTACACAACGATTATCTATCCACTGCTCTTAAGAACTTAATGAGCCAACTACCAGGATTCAAATATGCAATATTTGATTACTACAATTCACTTGGCAACAGAGTGATGAATCCTTCAAAATATGGTATGATATGATGACTATGCAATGTCGAGATTGAATTTTGTCATTTAAGGTTTTCTGATGTACTAATTGATAATTTTTATTTTGCAAAAATCTGCATTCAGGCTTCAAGGAGGGGAAAGCTGCCTGTTGCGGGTGTGGGACATACAGGGGAAGTGGATGTGGAGATAGGAATGAATCATATGAATTATGCAGTAAACCAAGTGAGTATATTTGGTTTGATGGTGCACATACTACTGAAATGGCCAACAGCCAATTAGCCAAGCTACTTTGGAGTGGAAAACCCACTGTCACTGCACCTTATAATATGAAGCAGCTTTTTGGACAGTAATCTTGGACACCTATGGTGGTGTTCTCTTTGTTGTAGTAGAAATAATCGCGTTTTCTCTAAACCAAAAGGAACTATATTTTGCTTCTTCGAAGGGTGGGTAGTTGCAAGAGTCAATTCTGCAACAAAAGTAGTGATTATTAACTAATTATGAAGATAACGTTTGGTTCACCTGATTCATGCAGCTGATATCTGGTATGAACAGCTAAACCAATTGACCCTAAGTAGTGATTAATAACTAGATTTACATATTCTTCTTTGATTAGTACTGCTACAAATGAAATCATGATGATGGATAATGGATCCCCTTCAAAAATGATTTTTGGGCTCCTAATCCACATTAATTATCGAGAAATGGAAGGCTGAGCCCATTTTTTATGACCCAACTCAAAATAGTCTTTTTCTCTTTTTGAGAAAGAAGGAGAAAAAAAAAAAAAAACAAGCAAAAGAGGAAGGTTTAATTTTGTACTTTTTTAGGCTCCAATTATGTGGGAAAAGCATTTTTTTTAAAAAAAAAAATATTTTTAGTTGAAAATGATATTTTGTTTGTGTATGTTAAAAAATAAATTTTTTATGCATCACTAATAATCACATGATCAAAAAGAGCTAAACATTCCTGAAAGCTTTCCAGTGATTCTGACAAAATTTAGGCCAAATCTAAAACGGCACAATGTCAGCTGTCTAGCTTTAATTTGACATCATGCCCAAATAGAAAAAACCTGTCCTACGGGATTATGTTATAGATTAGAGTTAAGGATTTTAACCACAAAAATGGTTTTAGTAATGTCAAATCAAAATGATTAAGAGATCAGAATGGGGAATTTTGTTGAAGAAGTGAGTCATGTAATAGTAAACTGAAAATAACAACTATATAATTACGCAATAGCGTGTGGGCAAACAAGTCCAAAACATATATATATCTATATATTCGTTTGTACGCGTTAGCTAACGGAGAGGGTCGGCTACACAATAGGATAGTATTTTTCTAAATTCACTAATTAGTGATTAAGATAATTTAAATTTAAGACCTCTCGCTCTTTTTATAAATGAAAATACTAATCAAATTACACACGGTTCGATGGAATTATTTTTGAAAGTAAGCTAAATTTAACATACGACAAGACCAATTTTGTTTGAATACAAATATCCACAATTCTTTTATGACAAATAAGATCAAACATTATGTATTTGTATTTTTTTGTCAACAAAGTTGAAAAAGGAGAAGCAAATAAAGGAAGAAAGGAGAGAGGAAAGAATCCAAGAAAGAAGAAGTAAAGAAGTTACCTATGATTAGATGAATAGAATCATTTGAAAAGCTTTCTTTGACAATTTCTCCAATGCCTTTTTTAACCTTATGTTCTCAATTATTGATCTCCTTCCTCACTAGGGACAAAGTCAGTATAATGTTATCTAATTGGACATGTGTCACTCTCCTATGTGTGTTCTAGGACCACGTACAAATACAACCTTTTATGCAAAGTATTGAGTCTTACTACCCAAATTAATTTTAAAATAAAAGAAAAATAATTTTAAAAAATCTTTTTTTTTTTTTCAATTAGTTGAGTCTATAAGTAGGACATTTGGACTCCGGCGTAGGAAAATTTATCTCCGTTTGTTTAGTGCAAATGGGGAAGCTAGACGGCAGCCCATGCTCGCGAGTAGATGCGCCGCCTCCGACAAATGTGAATACAGACCCATATCTCCTGTAGGATCCTCGAATACAATCCTTTTGTTTCTTTTAACCTATTAGAGACAAGACACGTGGCTTCTCTGATGGCTCAAGGAAATGTTTCATTTGACGTTTTCACGTGATTGCGGAGATGAGACGTGCACATTGCCACGTCGTCCTGCTAGCTTGCTCCAGCTAACCCCCAACATCTGGCCACGTTGAAAGTGTCATATATATTATTACTATTTTATTATTCTTATTATTACATATCTATAAAAATTCCCCCATTTTTATTTTTTATTTTTATGAAAATCGGCTTATTTCCATATAAGAGCGTGATAATTACTATATTCAAGATTTGAAACATTAATTAAAAGATAAAAAATCTCAACTATTCTGCTCCAATTAATATTAATTTCTATTTGCTATATTTTTTTTTCTTTTGAAAATAAACTTGCTATATTATTAAAAATGCTAAATGAAGTAATGAATAATAGGATGAAGTTATAAGCTCAACTGTAAACTTTATACATCAATTATTTCACACATTATCATGAGCTAGGCTCTAAATAAAACTAAACTATTATTCTTTTTTTTTAATAAAATAAAATATTTAATTTTTGTAAAATAAAGCTAACCACATGTTCAAAAATACACTTAAAAAACGAAAAACCTATAAAATATTTATTTTTTTTAATCAGAAATTGAATAACAATTCCTTATTAAAAAAAAAGGTTTACCCATGATAAAAAGTCATTCACAATAATGTGTTTGGTACGTGGGGTTGAAAGCGTTGCACCAATCCCTTCTACGTATGGATTGAGACTTTTTTTTTTTTTTTTTTTTTTTGAGAATTATATAATTTAAAAAAAAAACAGTCAAGAAAAATTATTTTAGACAAATAATATATAAAAATAAAACCCAAATACACAAGTGATAAGCAGCAAAAAGAATTGACATTGACGTTTAATTAGCCCTACTATAAAAAAGGTTAAAGAAAGATAAACTTTATGCAATAAACCTCACTTCCAACTCATGACTCAAAATCTTCTAAATCATCTTATAAATATAAAATTAACTTAAAATTTAGCCACTAATTTCAGAATTATTAACACGAGTTAACACAGAATCACGTGAAATTTGTGTTAGTGAGCAAATTATTGTTGCTTAAACCCTACTCTTTTCCTTTCTTCCATTCCTTTTTATTTTTCTTTTGCTTTAATGTGTGGCTATTAATTAATGACTCATGTGTTGTTTCCATGTTCAATTTAATGCAAAGTGATAATCTTCTCCTTCAAATCACTTTCATTCCAACGACATGGCATTGATTGACCACAAACACCTTATAGTATATTCACTTTCTTTGAAAGGAAAATATTTGTCACTTGTGAGTGAGTAGTTTTCTATTTGTAGATCAAGAGGAACTTTCAATGTTGATTTTTGAAAATATTGAAAAAATATTTAAGTGTATTCTAATGTTTGATCTATATATACACACATTAAAAAAAATAAAAGCTTGCTTAGTAAATTCATTAAATTTCTCATATGACAATACAACAATATATAAATTTAACCTTGAATTTCGGTTGATTATTCTTTTAATTTGATGAATTTTGCGAAATCCAATCATGACTTTACACTTTCACCATTCAGTAATAACAACTATGTCACCCACTAAAATGAAATGTGAAAGTACAAGGTCATGATTGAATCCCGCAAGGTTATTTCATTCTGGTCAGAGACGTAATTATTAATTAAAATATGAAATGAGTAAGTTTCCTTTAAAATGCTTCCTTTGTGATGGTTCGCATAGAGCAAGAAATCACCCCCCAAAAAGGGTAAGATGCATGCAGTATCATAATTGAATTCCTGTAATATTCAGAGAGTCAGAAGGAAAATCGACCAAAATTCAAGGCCAAATATATGTATGTCGCCCATTATTTTGAACTTTTCCATACAATGCATAAGAAGTGAAAAGCAAGTATAGGAGCAAACATTTTTCATTTATTTCTTTGAAGATGAGATTATATATATATATATAGTCTTGGTCCTTGATTTGCAAGTTCCATTTTGTAATATGTAATAATTGGCTATACATGCTTTTCAAACACAAAATAGGGATTTGGTGTTTTTTTCTAGAAAGTCATTTCAATGTAATTGAATGTCCCCACTCCTCCACCCATTGTATGAAATTTTAAGTTGCATTATGAGAAGAAAATTTTAACAAGTGTCCACACCTCTTCAACCACCTTGTATCCACCCATATGTTACATATCATATATATAAATATAGGAGTCAACTTGTATTATTACAATCACTTTCGTGGGTTTTTCTCCTTTTCCCTTTACATTTTATATGTTAATGCTAAATATATTTTACAACAAAATACCTAAAATTTGAAAAACACCATTTTCACCAACTATATATTTAAGAATGGATATTGGGTCAACCGATTTATATCTTATGTGGTTTTCTGATTTTTTTCTTTTTTTTGTAAAGTTGATATTTTGCTTTCGTGTTGCCTTATTTCAGAAATAATTTATTCTGAATGATTTTGTGTTCAAACCACTTTGAATCAAATAAAAGTTACACACGTTTTTATATTTTTATATTGTATGATGAAATATTCAAATGTTTTTATATTTAATCAATGATATTTTCATTTCAGTAAATATATATATATATTTCATTTAATCCATCAAGGAAAACGTTTATATATTATATGGTAATGGTAATGGTAATGGGGATTAGAATTCCAGCAAGGATATCACCTGTAAAGAGACAGTTGAATATTGGAATAATATATGATATGATAAAATATTATATGCTTATAATCAAGTTGAGAAAAAAAGAGAAGAAAAGCATATTCTTATTCTGTTATTCACCATGTCATCGCCAATAATAGCTGCTCCTGCTTTCTTTTTATTTTTTAAAATGGATCCTTTCAGTCTACTGTGGAAATAAAATATTTACTACAAGCCTTCTACAATATTAAGTTCATATTTTTTTAATTAAATAAAAACATGATAAATTTATTAAATGTTTGTTGCATCTCTAAATTAATTCAAGATTCAACCGAGTTGTATAACTTTTTTTTGTTTTTATAAACTTTTTGTAACTTAAATATTTTTTTTGGAACTTAAATATTTAACTTAAATATTTTTTTTTCCAAGGATAAAACTTAATTTTGGAACTCCATGGCTTTGTGTCATCACTTCAGTGGCTAAAGTCGTTATTACCGTTCCATGGCAGCGTTAACAAACAGAAAAAAGATTAAAAAAAAAAAAAAAAGAGACAAAACTGAAACAATTACCGAATTACGGCCACGTGTTAGTTTAAGAGGTTAACCGAAAGAGGAAATAAAGTAAGAGTCACGGCGACATATTCGTGTATAATTTAACAGACAAATCCAATTAATTTTTCTCAAAATGTAAAGTTATATCAAAAAATTTAATACCAAATTTCTGTTTTAATTTTTTTTATTTTGCTGCGTGTAGTATCTACAGCCTCTCATCTCCCTCTTAGTCTCTCTCGATCTCCAGACTCTGCTTCTTCCGTCGTCATCGATCTGCTCTCTCTTCCTTAAAACGCTCCGTTTTTGCTTGTTTTCCGGTTTGCTTTCCTTTCAAAAACTGTTTCTCCTCCGAGATCACAGCAGTTTCTATAGTTCTTATTGTTTTTACAGCTTTTTTCTGTGTACTGTCAATGGTGTGTTTATTTGTTTATGTACTTAATTATGAACACAGCTAAAGAGACATATATATATATATAGATACGTTTATTGTAGTGTGTGTATAGATTTGAGAAGTAGAGATTTGTTGCAGTAGAGAGTTGACCCCGGCCAAGGACAGCTCGGGGGAGAAATATAGATCCGCGTGGACATGGAAACTAATTTGAATGGCGTGGAACCGTACCCCAATTCCTGCTATTTGCAGAAATTCCGACTCTACGAGACTCGTTCGGTATGTACTATGTTGTTGCTTTACTTCATGAATCTGGTTGAAAATTGAGTATACAGAAAGAATGTTTCGATCCATATACTTGATTTATTTGTTTCACCGATTGGATTTTGGGTTCATATTCGAGCCTTTTTTATTTCTCAACTCATTTACCAAACCAGTTTACTGTATCATACGATTTTTTGAAGTTTTAATATTGTTTGCCTCTGCTTCATTGTTTGTTTTTGTTTTGTTTTTTAAAACTCACAGTATTCTTAGGCTGTATGTTTTGCGTAAGAGTTTGTTCCCGCAAAATATCTTTATTCTTTCTCAGTGTTTTTAATCCATTGTTCATTCTATTATGCAACAGAATTTTTATATGATAGGAAGAGATAAAAACAGAACCTTTTGGCGGGTTTTAAAGATTGATCGATTAGAGGCATCTGAATTGAATATTTTGGAAGATCCTGCAAAATACTCAGAGAATGAATGTTGTGAACTCATAAAGCGAATACATGAAGGGAACAAATCAACTGGCGGACTTAAATTTGTAACTATTTGTTATGGAATAATTGGTATGTATTTAGTTTTGCAAGCTCATCTTTCTAAGCTCTTTCATCCATTTCACCATATAATTTTCTTTCTTCTCTAAACCAGGTTTCATTAAATTTTTGGGACCTTACTACATGTTGTTAATAACAAAAAGAAGGAAAATTGGTGCTATTTGTGGCCACGCAATATATGCTATCAGCAAGAGCGAGATGATTCCAATTCCACATCCTTCTGTGCGGTCCAATATGACTAATTCTAAGAACGAGAACAGGTCTTTTGTCCATTCTGCATGTAAATGTAACATGTACTTGGTACTATTAAAGAGACCTATGAGATTAGTTATAAAAAACTGTGCATTTTTTATTTGTAATTAGAAGAGGATTTTGTTTATTATTGTTTTATTTCATTTCAATAATTTGCGGAACAAATAATTTGAGTTGGCATCGTCTATTAGAAGTAGACAAGTTCAACACTGTGGAGGTAACTTCTGTACTATTTTTGCCAATACACCCTTCAGTGTTAATTAATGATGTGGGCTTGTTTGATTTTATCTTCTGGTGGTATATTTTCTTTTCCTTTTCTTTTTTTAAGATTGAGCTAGTTGAGTATCTAACTCCAAGATATGCAATATTAAATGTTACTGTTGCATCATACTTAGTTGATAATATTGTGTAGTGGCTATTGCTAGTTCGTTTCCTGCATATTTACAGGGGGCAAACTTCATTGCTGTTGTGATGATGTTAATATAACATATTGAATGAGACAAGGTATCATCAGGGTTTGTGGGGCAGGAGTTACTTCCTTTTACTTTTTTTTTTTTTTTGCTCTTTATTTTTCCCTTTTAGCTTTATAGTTTAAATTTATTGAGCTAGTGCTTAACTCAGTAAAATTTCTTCCTTGATTATAATAAGAATGCACTGATCTTTTATTCTTAATAATGATGTAGATACAAGAAGCTCTTATGCACGGTGGATCTCACAAAGGACTTCTTTTTCAGCTATTCATATCATGTCATGCATTGCCTTCAAAAGAATTTATGTAACAACAAGACTGGGCAAGCTCATTATGAAACAATGTTTGTTTGGAATGAATTTTTAACACAAGGAATCCGGAATAACCTCAAGAATACTCTATGGACAGTGGCATTAGTATATGGCTTCTTTAAACAGGTGCAATTTATTTTAGTAGACTTGCCTGTATAAACAAGTTCAAAAACATTAGCTGCATAAAGAGAGTAATGCCTCTATGATTTCTTTAGTTGGAAATTAATAGGTTACTGATCTTGGATATCTGTTACAAATGGTGCAAATATGATATTTTTCTACTTTTTGTTCTCGTAAAGACCTTTTCACTTCCCATATCATTTGTCAATAATCCATGTTTTAACTTCAGCGCCACATTAATTAGTTCATGTGGCCTTTCAATTGTTCCTCAATTTTGGTAAAACTATGACGTAATTGTAAAGTGGACTTTGGACTTTCTGCAGCTTTAAATATGTATTTTATGTTATCCTGCTATGTTATCCAGGTCAACCTTTCAGCATCTGGTAGGGACTTTAAGTTGACTCTCATTGCCAGACGCTCACGCCATTATGCTGGCACAAGGTATGAATAGTCCTTCAAACTTTCTGAACAAATTTCCCAGTGGATTATGTAAATGGTTCAATCTGCATTTCTTTTTCCTCTTGAGTTCTTATTTTTTGCCCCCGAAGTGACGAACTTCCTATATATTGCATGAATTAAATTTGTAAATATCTTCTTTTTCACCGAACTTCATTATTGTTCTCAAATTAAACTTTAATCTTATTTTCCTACCTTTTCTTGTGTAGATATTTAAAACGGGGTGTGAATGAGAAGGGTAGAGTGGCTAATGATGTTGAAACGGAACAGATTGTGTTTGAAGATGTTCCTAATGGATACCCTGTGCAAATAAGTTCTGTTGTTCAGCATCGGGGTTCAATCCCACTGTTTTGGTCCCAGGAAACTTCGCGATTGAATATTAAACCTGACATTATATGTACGATTCAGGCACACTAAACTGTAATATTATCAGTGGTAACTTCTCCTAAATAATCTTATTTCTTGTTCTATTTACAGTATCAAGGAAGGACAAAAATTATGAGGCAACAAGACTTCATTTTGAAAATCTTGCAAAGAGATATGGAAATCCAATAATTATTTTGAATTTAATAAAGGTAGGCTCATGCAACTATCGAGGGAGAATTGATTATATATATACATGTCCATTTCTGTAATTTGCCTGTATGCAATCTGGTTAGTGATGTCTTTGTTGTTTTCATCTTTTGGCAATTATGTTGGTGATTGACAGACACATGAAAGGAGGCCTCGGGAAAGTATACTCCGTGCAGAATTTGCTAATGCCATCAGATTTATAAATAAAGGCTTACCTGAGGAAAATCAGCTCCGGTTCCTCCACTGGGATTTGCATAGAAATTCCAGAAAGTACTAAGCTTGCATCAGTCTCTCCTATTAATTTTTCCTCCAGTTATTTCTAATAATATTAATGAAAATATTATTCGGTTGTTTTGGAACAGAGCTACCAATGTGTTATCATTGCTGGGGAAAGTGGCGGCATATGCATTGGACTCGACTGGCATCTTTTATTGTAAACTTTCACCGAGTTTAAGACCCTTGGGATTGATCTCTCCCTACTCTGAGTAAGTAACATTTGGCTGCTAGCTCTTTTTTACCTTCCCCGTCACATCTCCTTACGGTAATGAGTGCACTGAGTACCTGCAGTCCTGCTTTCATCCAAGCTTTTGTTTGCTTTGTAGCCACTTTTAAGGTGCTTCATATGTGATTTATCGGACTTCTAATGGATTGAAAATTCTTCCCTAAGAGTAGTTCAAAGTTCAGCTTGTGAGATGCACATATTAGATGTTAATATTTTTAAAAGAACAAGAAGAAACTTAGAAACTACCATTCTATTGAGAAGTTGCTTATGAGAATTATTCTCTGTTAGCAGCTTCTCATTTTTAGCCAAATTGCTATGCTCTCTCTATTGTTTCTCTTAATTCCTCCTGGCTACTTACTCTGTTGGCATTGCAAATATTTTCCAGGGATAATGATGACAGGTCCTCTCTTGATTACTCTTCCAATGATAATGACTTGGAAAGAACTTCAGATTCAGAGATTGGGAACTTTGATTATGAAGCAAATGGAAATCAGAGTATCCCAGCCCCAAAGTTTCAAAAAGGGGTTCTAAGAACTAATTGCATAGACTGTTTAGATCGCACAAATGTTGCCCAATATGCCTATGGTTTGATGGCTCTTTGTCGTCAGTTGCATGCTCTTGGATTTATAGACGATCCATTTATTGATCTAGATAATCCATTGGCGGAAGATTTAATGGGCATTTATGAGACAATGGGTGACACGCTTGCACTGCAATATGGTGGTTCTGCTGCACATAACAAGGTAACCCTTTTAGATCAAGATGGAATTTAAAATTTCTGGACACAGGAGAAAATGTAAGTAGGAATGGACATTTTTCACTTTTTTTTTTTTTTAATGTAGGGACTAGAGATAGCTACCACCTAAGAACTTTTGATTGCCAAATCTTAATTCATTCCTTTGCACCAAGGTTGAGAACTTATGGGTACAGCAATCGCTCTTTAGTGGAGAGAGAGAGAGGGAGAGAGAGAGAGAGAGAGTGAACTATTCAAGGAAGAGCCAGACAAGAAGTGGTGTCTGCCTTAAATTTTATAGCAAATTTAACATCAAATCCAGTCTTCTGCTTGAATGTGATGAGAAAAGAACAAAGAACTCGTTTGGATTTGTACACCTGTATGCAGCCTAGGGAGAGAAAGTGAGCAAGCTAAGGAGTTTAAAAGTCATTTAAACACATGAAACAAATCATTATTAATATTATTACCTAATCAAATTGGAAGCAAACAGATTGCATAATTTTCCTACTTTTATTCTGCTTAAAATATTTGATTTGTCATCCCTAGGGGGTTATGAAAACTCTAATTTGTAGGTTTGAATGAGTAATTTTGTTGTGCCTTGTCAATGATGTATCATGTATTATGAAGTTAGAATGAGTCATATTTTGAGTGAAAATCTATATCAGACTGAGCTACAAGTTCCCCTTTGGCATGCCACATGAGTCTTTTATACTCTTTTTGGGGTTGGATGCTTTTCTTTTTCTTTTTTTTTTTTTTTTTTTTCTCTCTCTCTTACTAGAGTTTATCAATGCCCATGTATCACTTTTTTCAAATGATTAAACAGATATTTTCAGAAAGGAGAGGCCAGTGGAAACCTGCAACTCAGTCTCAAGAGTTCTTTAGAACTCTACAGCGTTATTACAGTAACGCATACATGGATGCTGAGAAACAAGATGCGATTAATGTGTAAGTGAATAGGATCTCTTTTTCTGAGCACCAGTTGTTTCTGAAATGAAGCGTCAAGGTGTTCTCACAATTGTATTTCTCGATAATTGGTGCACTGAAATGGGAAAGGTTGCTAATTTAATGTGATACCTGACTTAATTTGAGCAGGTTCCTGGGTCACTTTCAGCCACAACAGGGAAGGCCAGCCTTATGGGAATTGGATTCTGATCAGCATCATGATGTTGGAGGGCGTGAATGTGATTTAGTTGTTGAGGATACTAGGTACTGTATTCGTCATGATTACATATTTTTCTCTATTGTTTTGAGAAATTTTTTTTCAATGGAAAACCATCCCTTAGCACTACGTTGTGCTTTGCTTTTGAAAAACATAACGGTTCAGGAAACCTGGTTTAGATTAATCCAAAAATATTGCTTTATTAGACCATGACCAAAAGATGTATCAGACAAGCAAAAGAGATTATGAGGGCCAATTATTTTTTACACAAGAAAGAGTTGCTTATTTGGCAACTTTTGATATCATTCAACAATTTAACTTGAAAATTGGAATTATTCATTTCACATCTGGTGCAGTTGATTTTGTTTGAAACATGCTTTTATATATAGTAATATAAACTAATGACAATGTGAGATACAGTATTCATAGATTGATAAAAGAATATGATTTTACAAATCTACCCTCTAGCAACCCTTACAGATAAGCCTTAATAATAAAATGACGACAATCAATAAGGATAAAAATTATCAGTTTCTTCCAGGTCCTTTTTTTTTTTTTTTTTTTTCTTTTTGTGTGTGTTGAATTTTCTTGCAACTTGTGAAGTCATTCAACCATTTTATCTTGAAAACAGGAGTTATTCATTCATATCTCTAGTGCAGTTGATTTTGTGCAAAGCATGGGTTTGTTTGTGGCTCAGATATGATAGTTTAAACTGATATAAGAAATTGATGACTGCACTTGAGTGATATCCAGAAGCTCATAACATTAATATCTATTATCTTCAGGTCATTCTTTAAAAGATCACTATCAGAAGGCAATATTCTTCCTGAAAGTGACTCTCTTGTAGCATCTGCAAGTATTGGACATAATACGCCTTTTCCTGAAATGCAGCAAGGAGTTAATAAGGGTCTTTCAGGTTCAACGCCAGAGATCTCAACCTGTGAAAGTGACATATCATATTCAAGGTCTGCCTAAATCACATTACCGTACTTGTTACATCTTGATGCTGCTTTTTGTTTCTAGTGAATAGACGAGGGGAAAACTTTTGGTAAACCTGCATTTAAAGATGCTGCCACAGCGAAAAATTAAGTTGTTATAACTGTTCTTTTCACGTGCTGGGTGTAAATTCGAGCTTCTATGGCCTTGTATGAAAAGCCAATATGCTGATTAGTTGGTGGTTGTTATTTTAGGTGTACACCCTCAATGCCTCGAAGGCAGCTCTTTCATGGAAAAGACGAGTACTTCGAAACTGAACATATCTGCTACGATGAACATGGAGATGCATGTAACTGTTCAAATTTCGTCGACTTAGACTGGCTTTCTTCATCAGGGAATTCTTGCGAAGAAGATCCTTTTGACAGGTACTTTTTTTTATGGTTCTGTCGAGCAAGTTCTTCAACAAACTGTCTAGCAAAATATTTACATGACCCATTGATAATTAAATGGCTACAGATCAATAGCTGGCCAATCATCAGAATATCTTGTAAATGAATTGAAAAGCGAAACATCTGCCAGTGAATCTGGATCTAGCGTGAAGGTTAGTATCTAATAATTTAGTGCTTCTAGTGTTTCTTTTCCTGAAGTAGTCAAGATTCACCTTTCATATTACCTGATTCCTGCTTTTACTGCCATTTTATTTGTTCGTCATTTAGAAATGTTTAATTCTAACTTCTCTTTAACCTACAGGGAAGAAATCAAACTGCAACTGACCTTTCGTCGGAGGATCTCACGGGTGTATTTTCAGAGCGATTTCAGCACTGGGTAACACACGGGGAGACACTTTTCCAATCATAAGTTGATGTCCATCAGTATTTATTTGAGATATTACCTCGTGATCGTGATCCCATCCGAAGGATGTGGATTGCAGAACAGAGAATAAACGGGATAACACCCTACAAAAAATTCTGGCATTAAGCAACAGTGACTTGCGGTATTTGTTCAAATGTGTACCTCCAGAGTCCAGAAGGGTGATGATTGAGGCAGCACAAAAGCTAATTCACTTGGAGCTCTCGACGACTCCAATTTCTTGAGGCTCTAAAACCACATAATTAACCTTGTATATATTTTTCAAAATCGAGCTTAGTGTACAATATAGGCTAAACAAGCACCCCTTATCAGTCAGATGTTTTCATTTAATTACGTTCTAAGCAATAGCATTAAATTCAACGGCTAAATTTCTGTTAAAGGAAGCTGTATCCTATAAATGGCCGGTCGCACTTACATTCCTTTTTCAACGAAATAACACTCAATTAATTACTTTAAGCTCAACAAGTCTCTCCAGTAATCTTAGGGCGAGGTAATAAAATTTTCAATTATAAAAAATAAGAAAATCCATATTGCAACAATCAACAAAATCCCTCACTAAACATTAAAGGATAGCATTTTAAACTGCTAAAGATACGAAAAAATAACATTACTTGATTAAGATATAGCCAAAATTTTTAAAATACAATCTCTAAAACAAAACTATGCGCAAATTGACAATAAAATAAGTGTCCATTTCCCACTTTGATGTTCATAACTAATCCAGGAAGAAGCATTAAAACATAGTATTAAGTGTCCATTTCCCAGCCAGTAGCAGTAGCACCAGGTGCAGCAACGGGTGGAGCTGCACCAGCATATTGTGGTGGTGGAGCTGCAGCATCCCACTCTGAAGCAAATCCCCCTAAAGTTGAAACAAAAGGGTTGTCAGAGAATCAGCAAAGTAAATATTGGAGCAAAATGCAAAAAAAAAGTTTGATATGGTAGTACTGTGCATGTGCTGAATGAATCTCGCTAGCATGGTTATATAATGGTAAAAAGAAAAATGGCAAAAGAGTTTCAAAAGCACAAGGAGGTCACAAGGTATAATGAAATAAAGCAAGCACGCTTATTTGATAACTTCTTAGTTATTACCTTGCTCTGGAAACAAAGTAGCAGCAGGAGCAGCTGGAATAGGCTGTTGAGCTGCATCAGCAGTCCATTGACTATCAGGGATTTGGTTGCCCCAATCAGAAGCGAGCGAAAAATCAGCTGCAGGAAGTGCATAATCAGCAACTGGTACAGCTTCCTCCTCTTCCTGTTGCTTAGCTTCTTCAGGCTCCCTGTAGAAAAATAAGTCAACCTGCACAAAGAATATAAATGATTAGAGATGGAAAATAGAACTAGCTCCCTCTATCCCAAAATAATAGTCCATATTACTAATTAGGAAAAGTCCATATTAATTGTCCACTTACCTAAAAGGTCAATAAATCAAAAATTTATTTTGTCAACTATAAATTTAAATAATTCATGTCAATTTCTGAGCACAATAGAAGAATAAAATTGATAACCATTTTAACAAATCAACCTAAAGTAGAAATACCATATGATTTCTTCATATATATTACCATAAAATGCCAATATCCACTACAGGCAAATTAACTGTAGAAGTTGGAGGATGAGTGTTTACAGTATGAATCTATACCAAATGCAAAATCTGGAAGAGCACAACATATAATATTAAGCCATTAAACACAAAAAAGCATTATCTGATAAAATATAGGTACCATGACATCCCACTTGTGCCCTTGTGGAATAGTGCCACGCATCTGCAGAACCATTCTAGCCAACAACCAAAATAGACATCCAATACTGTGCTTCCCCTTGTTGTTAGCAGGAATGCCAATATCCACATACCGCATAGGAGAATCAGTGTCACAGAAAGCAATAGTTGGAATATTTCCAAGAGCTGCTTCCTTGATAGGCTGCATGATGTTATAAAATAAAAATAATTAATTAAAATTTGGGTTAAGGGTCATAAAGAAAACATAGTGTCTCCAAAAATGACATCACTAAGCTTAAGATCATCGGTAAGGCAAAATTCACCTGGTGATCAGTCCTTGGATCAGTAAGGATCAGGAGACGAGGCTCATTAAATGAGGTTTGAAGTTGATTGGTAAATGTACCGGGAGTGTGCCTTCCAGCTATGGCATGAGCACCAGTGTATTGGGCAAACTTGAGGACAGCTCTTTGACCATATGGCCTTGCAGACTGGACAATGATGTCCTGAGGGTTCTCAATAGCAACAATAACCCTAGCAGCCAACAGAAGTTTTTCCCAGGTCTTACCAAGGTTGATGATATAAATACCTGGGGTATGAACATCAAATAATTTAGCATCCTTAAACATCTTCATATATCATAAAGCTTTAGCATTTTAGCGCTCTGGCATCCATAAAAATAACAAACACAACCAATTGTACAACTAAATACTATCAAATATAAGAAATCATCTAACAAATAAAACATCACAGCATGTTTGAATCAAATTATAGTCCAAGATGATTAGGTGAAGATATTCTCTCACTCTGTACGCCGGAGATCTAAGATCTCACATCTCATATCAGATAACAACATAACAATCATACAACCAAAAGCACATAAAACCGCAAATGAGAATTCCTCGTAATTTAATTATACAGTTCTCAATCATCCAAAAACAATATATAGAAGATAGAGAGGATCTACCATCATTCCGCCGCTTGAAAACATAGCGTTCCATTTGGAAATCGCAGTTTTTGGTGCCGAGGTGGACTTCGGCTGCCAACATCATCTGTATATCCAACTCCTTCTGGGACAGAGCCCGTGTAGGTGCTGCTGTAGTACCAGTCGCCATGGCTTCGTCGAGAGAGACAGGCAGATACAGAGAGGTAGAAGAGAAAGAGATGAGCTAGGGTTTTCTTAAACTGAGTGCAGAGAGAAACTAGGGTTTTGAAGGCCCAAGGAAAGTTATGGATCGGGCTTGGGCTTAACTCCACAAAAGACCAGCCGTTTTCTCACAAACGATCCGCTGGTATAAAATTGTTTATCGAGCTACGGCACGTCGTATATTCGTGTTTAGATAAACGGGCGGTTAAATTTAAGATGAAATGATCATAGAATCTTCCTCCTAACGAGAAACCTCAAATTCCAATTCTGAATATGATGTAATCTTTGTCTGTGAAAGCATTTTTTAATATTAAAATTTCCCATATTGATGTCATGTTAAAAATGTAATCATGCTATTTTAGAGATATATAACTCTTCCCAAAAGATCAAGTATGGACAAACCTTATCATTCAGCAATAAATGATCAACCTGGACCAACCTTATTCTCTTCGCATTACCCAACAAAATATAAGTAAATATTAAGATAGACAATAATACATATTCTCTATCCAAAAACATAATGTATAAAATATAAATCATATATTTTCTTTATCTCAAAATATAATGTAAAAATATAAATCATTTAAAATTTACAGATATTTAAATTATTTTTTATTTCAAAATTAATAATTAAAAAAATAATCTTGAAAAAAAAAACATCATTTTCTCTTTAAAATATTTTAAAAAACTTAATTTTTAAGATAAAATAATCAAAAACCATTTAAATATAGAGATCCAAAAACGATTTTTATTTTAATATTTTGAAACAGAGACTTAAAAACTAACTTATATTTTTATATTTTGAGACAGAGACCCAAAATCAAACTTATATTTTGAAACAGAAATACTATTATTTTTGCCTTTCAAGAAAATTTTCACATTGAAGTGCACAAGCTCTGAAATTGAGAGGATGACCAAAACAACCACAAACCATGATAACTGAAGTGCATTGAAGTACATTTCAACTTCACAATTTTGCCATTTTGAAACCAGCCAAAAAGTTTTTACATTACAAATTTACAACTCCAACACTGAATCCCTAAATCCATCTACCAAAACAAGAAATTCAAAACCAGAGAAAGACTCTTCAATTAAGAGACAGTGACCTCAACTTTCTTAGGCTTGGGTGGTGGAGGAAGCTTCTCAACTACAACAGTCAAAACCCCATTTTCACACTTAGCACTAATAGCGGACACATTAGCATTTTCAGGCAACCGGAACTTCCTCATTAGCTTCTGCTGTGCTCTCCTCTCAAGCCTTATATACTTGCAGCCTTCTTCTTCCCCATCTTCGCGTTTCCTCTTCCCTCCACTTTTAATCACCAGCGTACTCTCATCTTCAACAGTCACCTATAAACAATTCACAACAAAATCAGTCACAGAGAATCATAGAATAAAAAATTCCAACAAATATAACAAAACAGAGGAATTTCAGTCTTCTACCTGAATATCAGTTTTAGACAGGCCAGGCACATCCATATAAAAAATGTACTCTTTAGAGGTATCCAAGATATCGGCTGGAATGGCACCTACGCCTTTGTTCTCATTAGCTTCATTAGATCGCGAATGGATCATGAATTTCTCGATGCTCTCCGGTATACTGAACAATTGACTCATTGCATCGAACACATTCGAATCTGCTACTCGGCTCATCTTCTTAACTTACCGTTAACGACGTGATTGTTTATCGGGAAAGTTGATGAGAAAATGAGAGAGAGGGTGGGAAATTCTGTTGTTGTGTGGAAGTTGGAATTCGGGTTTATTTTGCAAGAAAGTGGTGCGACCAATATAACGGCAGAGGAAGGAAAATTCCAGAGCGGTAAAAGAAGAGTCGGGAAGAATCGCAAGCTTTATGGAGTTTTCCGGTGCGTGCACGTGTGTGGTTTCCTCTGATCCTTTTCGGTTTGGAGTTGACGTGGAAGCATCTGCCAGAGCCACGATAGCATAGCCTGTAGTCTTTGGGCTCAGAGATTAATGGGCTCGACCTGGCTTTTTGCATACCCAATTAATATTCAATTGGACTCTCAATTATAGCCCAACGAGGATAATGAAGAAATTTACATTGTGGCTATGCAGGGGGCAAAAAATTAAGCTCAATAAATTGAAAATATACTTAATATTCTTAATACTGATTGCAATTATATGTTGGTATAATGAACTAAATACTTTTGATTTACTAGTTATTTTATTTAAATTAATATTGTAATTAAACATAAAATGACAATGATTAGTTAGTGCACATGGCATAATCACCCAAAGTCCACATGATCATAAATTTTTCTTCTAGCTAATTTGTGAAGCACATGCACACCATGTACCAAATTTTTGTTGTGTCAACTCCCCTAATCCTAAAGCACATGCCTTCGAGCCTACAAAACAAATCCTACTCTTCAAGATTTGGTGTGATTAATTTTAAGAAAAAAGTTAAAAATCTCCCATGGATTTGTATACATATAGCATGCCTGACCTTTTGGCAATAATTTTGCCAAAGATATGCACACACATGCAGGGACATGCTATATGTGATAAACACTCACAGCTAAATGCACATTGGATTTGATTGAAACTTCCCTTCGTTTTTGCTAAAATTGAGCCTCTTAACTTTCATCTATTAATACTAAACCTTATTTTTAATGTTGATACTAAAAATTGAAGAATTTAATAGGCAAAATACGATAAATTCAAGACTTAAATATGGGTTTCACCGACTATTTAAGCCAAAGTTTTAGAACAGAAGTGCCTTCTAACTATAATATAATAGTGCAAGGAACCAAATGGGACTGTGGAGGATCAAGTGGCCTTGTTACTCAAGCAACATTGTCACCACGCCTTAGAGGTGTGGTAAACTTTTAGGGCTAGACTCCTACTTTTGGTTGTTCTTAACCCCAGAGAGAAGGAGCAAACACGTTGTTTGTACAAGTTTAGGTGGTGGGTACCTATCTATTGCAGTAATTGATATTATGTTATAACTATATATGACCTTTGGACCACTACTGGACCTCTCTCGTCTTTAGCTAGGTTGGAATTGGAAACAACATGTCTAACCTCCATTCACCATAACAAAAGATTCAAACTTTATCAACGAGACAAAGAGTAAATTCAATTTATAACTATGTTAGAGTTAAGATTGAATTCATTGTTTAATTTTAAAGTACTGGTGAGCGTTAAAATAGTAAGTCAATGTATAAAATATCTCACTTTTTTAGCTTGAAAGAAAATGTCGGTGAGCATTGATTAAGAAAAAAAAAAAATCTTAAAGGGCTTGTATGTTTAAAGTTGATGGAGGATTCCAAGTACAGATAGGTATGTGAAATGGACAATCTAAAGAGCTGTGTTTGGTAACAAAAAGCTCAAGAAAAGCACAGTATGTAAAGACAAATGATAAAGGAGTACTCTAATTGTAACGCACAAAGAAGATGCCCACCTTGTTGTTACCCTTGTTTGTTGGGTTGCTGTATGTTTTGAAACTGCACCAATTGGTGTTACAGATGGGAGCCACTGGCTCCTTACCCTCCAACAACTCTTGTTGCTGCCAATCATAGAAAAAACCAATTAAGCATCATACTAATCATCAATCTTTATTTCCTAATTACCCTTTTAGATTTTGATTATTTCAGTATCCAACATTTATACTCATTTCTACTTGATGGAAAAGAAAATATACCCTTTATCTGATGCTAATCTGTATATTTCTAGCAGCAATATTATGAGAAAAGGGCAATCTAGGTTATGATCTTGAGCCACTCAATAAGATTATTTATTCACGTGGGTTGCATCTGCCGTATGACCACCCATTGACAATTACTCATAGTTCTGCAAATTAATAGAGTTATAAATATTCTATTAAATATTTTGAATTTGAGTGATATTTTGGCAAATTTCGGATTTTCGAGTATATACTCGAATCGATATTCAAATCTCGTTTAGATTTTGAGTATGGGATGGATACATTTGATGATCCAAAATACTATCTTTAAAAATATATAAGAAATATTTGTGTTTCTACTATCCATTGTTGATACAGGTATGTATACTGTATACATACTAGTATATGCATAGGGGTTGGTATGTAATTAGACATGAAAAAAAACAAAAATACAGAAGCACCCACCAAGAATGCCAAACAAAGTAGCAACTGGTTTTGAAGCCTAAAATGTCTCTCTCTTAGCTGGTAATGATATATATCAAACAGTGGGCCATGCACGTATATGCTTCTCTCTCTCTCTCTCTCTCTCTCTCTCTCTCTCTCTCTCTCTCAAACACTGTCTCAATCTCTTATATAGGAACCTTCCTCCTCCTTTCTTCCCAAAAACTTGAACTCAGTTTCTAAAACTCTTTCTCTCTCTCTCTCTTGCGATTTCCATACACAGACAATAATAAAAGCCTCAATAACATACATAGACATGGCCAAGATTGGAAAGCTAACAAAGCTCAAGTCAGCAATAAAGAGATGGCCATCTTTCACTAAGCTGGGTCGTACAAACAGCTCCATTGCTGCTAGTACTGACGTGATCGAAGACAACATTTCAAGGGAACTCCAAGCAGTTTACGTCGGTAAATCAAGACGGCGATATCTTTTAAGCTCTGATGTCATTTGCCATCCTCTTTTTCAAGAATTGATAGAAAGATCAGGTGGGTTTGATGACGGACAAGTAGTCATTTCTTGTGAAGTTGTGTTGTTTGAGCATTTGTTATGGATGCTTGAAGGCGGTGGCTCTCAGTTAGGCTCCATGGAAGAGCTTGCTGACTTTTACTACACTCGCTAATAACTAATTAGCTAGTATTACTGCGAGTATCCCTATACCCAAAGGGTATGTGACTATCCTCATAATTGTTTTTTCTAGTAGAATTTGTATGGTGAGGATATTAACCCAGTAATTGATTTAATGGTGGATGTTGAATTTTAATTAGCTTCTTTTATTATTAATTTTTGTATTTTGGATTTGCTTCTAATTAGGGTTTCTAATTAATGTAGTTTTTTAGGATTGTTATTATTAACTAGTAAATGAAAATATTGTTAAATGCAAAAAAGTTTGTAGCTAGCTATACAAATTCCATTTTCATTGTTGTTCCTGTGCCTTTTTGGCTTTTCTTTTAATCATCCTTTCTTGTATTTTTGTTGTCTTGGTCAAGTCGCTTCAACCTTTCGTGCCAATAATTTACAGGTTGGCAATGAAATGAAATTACTTAGAATCTTCTTTGATTTAAACCTAAAAACCTTCGAATCAATCTGGCATTTAAATGTATATATACATATGAAAAGGAAAATTCAACCTGTAATAGAAATGGTTACAATAAGAACTTATAATAATAAAAATACTTTGTACACTTACCTGAAAATTACACTTCCTTACTTTACTTACGTACCGATTTGAACATACTCTACCTCTTCCAAAAAAACATGTTAAACAACGTTTGAAATTTATGGATTTTATATATATTTGTCTGAGTACCAAGCAACATGGCAAAGAAACTTTCTTGGTCCCCTTATTAATTTTGGTCTTATTCTCCAAAAAGAAAAAGAAATAAATTCTTTAGATTTTATCATTAAATTGGGTCCCAAAGACTTTAACTCTGTAATTTCCTTTTCTGAATCCAATTCATCACTATTAACTAGTAATGCAGTGCAGTAAACACAGCTGTAGCTAGTAAATTATCCAAGTACGACGTAGGACCTTAATTTCTCCTTTTCAGTTCGTCCTAAACAGTCCAATCAATCAAAATGCCCCTCCATCTCCACTCTGCAGATTCCATAATTAAGCTTCTGTTCTTCTGGGTACATATATATAAGTCTTGCTGCACTTTTTTTGTTTTTTTTTTTCTTTTACCGTAGTTATTGGGGTGTGTGGGGTTAGCTAGGAGTACTGGAGTAGGAGACGAGATCAGTAAAAGACATAACATGCAAATTAATTAATCACTAAGCATGTGAGTAACTACTTTTAATTGTTGAGTAACTTATAAAATCAGTTGGGAAAATACATAAGTTAATTGCAAATGATTGGGTAGTTAGAGATGCTTCTTAGCATTTATACAAGCATTGACATTCATTATTATATGTTTTGATTTTGTTATTATATATGCGGTTGGTGATGCATATATATATATTTAACAAGCAGATTTGGCTTGCAGACAAAGACTATAACCAAGAATTCTATATTATTATAATTAAAGACAGAAAAAAGTGGGGAAATGAATTAACAACTATGAAAAACATAAAACCAACTACCTCCTCGGAAATTTATAAATTAAAATAAATTGTTAGATTTCATCAAATTTAAATAATTTATTCTCTATATTGTAAGACAAATCTTTAATTATTTAAATATTGATATGCTAATTAATATCCCATTTAATAAATTGATTCTTAGTAAAAAGTGACTCGAGAGATAAGACACGCTTGGATTGGAAGGAAAATTTCTACGAAATCCCAAAAAAAATTATAATAACGAAAAATCGCAAATCTTGAAATTAGGGTTCATGTTGTGATATCATGACTTTGCAACTTGGGAATTATATATTAATATATATGGGTAAGCTAATTATAAAATGGGCAGTATTAATATACATAAAAAGGAGGGAAAATCTAAGTCATGATTCCTAGTGCAATAGCTGACAAGTGTTGAAAATGACCATAAATTGAAAGGTACATGAATACAAATTAAGTTCAATAGAGATGGGGCTATGTTTTGGCTTAGCTACTAAAGAAAGAAAAACAAGTCAAGGGCTCAAAGCACCAAGATTTGGCAGTCAATAATCAATGTGCCCTTAGCCTGCAATAACTATGGGCGTTTTGCCCACACCACAGGGTCACTTTTTGCCTCCTACTTGGCAACAAAAATTTGTTTTAATTTGAGAATTGGCCAACTTGCTCAAATTATGATGGATTGGATCCTTTCTATATACTCTTTTTGTTCATCAACTTCTCCTTCATCTTCCATTTGACAACTAGTTATCTGCCAGCTGCAAGTATTGGGTAAGCTGTCAAATAGTGTCATTATTTTTATTTATTTTTGGCTCAATCCATCAGTTTGGCTCTATTACGCTAACTAAAATCATTGAACCTGAATGAGGTAGTTTATTAATAAAGAATACTTGCGGAGTTGATCATCATGACTTAGGTCATAGGTTTGATTTTTCGTAATACAAACTCCTCCAGCTTAGTCCCTTTACCTTCAAGAGCGAGCAGAAATTAATCCAGTGGACACGGGTCTAGATACCTCGTGCAAATATAAAAAAAAAAATATTGAAAAATGAAAAAAACGAAAAAAAGAAGACATATTAAGAAGATGTGGTCGGGTGTCAGATCACGAGAGTTTTTACTAATTTGGTTAGGGAAGGACTACCCATATTATATAGTCCATAATGTTTTTTCACTTTATTTGACCTCCTAATGAATAAAAAAAATAATATCTAAATTTGGTAATAAGATACCATTTGAATAAAAAACAACCTCAAAATCAATGTAAAAAAAAAAACCCTCAAAATTGTAAAATATATGGATTTAAAATATATATATATATATATATATATATATATATATATATATATATATATATTATAATATTAAAAAATAAGATAAACGACACATCTATTGATATAGATACATGAATATAAGGAGGATGCTACAGATATAAATAGATAAGAATTTCCTTGCTAATAAGGCTATTTACAAATTCATTAAGCATAACATTTATCTGCAATCAAATTATAAACAAAGCAAATGAAGACTAATTACGTTGATTTAACGCTACTAATCGTTTTCTTGCCTCTTCTAATCATCCACTCCTCGAAATCCTTGGCTTCGAATGGAATTCTTAAAACACCTTCATTACAAAATCCATATTCTTCAGCTGATTTGCAAAGAAGCTCCAAGAATTCTGCATCACCAAATGCTCTTCTATGAACAATAAATCTCTTACTACTATTCTCACTAACCCCTACACAAACTGGCACATAACCTCTAGGAGTTGATGGAGAACCAACTCCTATTCTCTTAATACCTTTAGCTCCATTAATGAACTTGCTCAACTTACTAGCTTTGACTCCCATTATCTTATCCCTCTTACTGGTTTCAAGCTATTGTTCATGGCAACTCATTAATGGGGATATATACTATACTTTTCACATTACGTGATAGTGATTTATTAATGGGAATTTCAATTCATGGGGTTATAATAATAATAATAATTAATAGCTAGATTGCCGTGACAAGAAGGTTACAGGGTAAGGTGGATTACTTATAGATTTGCTAATTTTTATTTATGATCCTATAATACTAGTTTATGATATAATTTTGTACTTATCAGGAATTTGCTAGTAAGATTTTGTCATCTGATTATGGAATTGAGTGCACGTAATTCACCAATCAATTGGGTTTTGTCTTCAAGGTAAATATTGAAAAGAGTACTGTTTTGGATTTTGCTTTAGATCCTCATAATACATATTTAGAGTACGAATTGTGTACATTTTTTCCTTGGAAGAACTAGTCTTAGAAAGGACATATTACCTTAATTTATTCATTTCAAGAAGACATTTTGTCCTTAATTATATATGGTGCTTCTTTCTACATTTAGGACAAATGAGGGTAATATTTTTTTTTTTTTTTTTTTTTTTTATCCAATTGGTGATAAGCATTGTGGTGGAAACCAATGAAAGCAGTGAATTTAATGTTCTCATGGGCTTTATACAATCATACATTCGAATCTCGTGTAGGTTTTAGGAAACTTTCAAGTTCTGCTTCTAGCCCTGTAGCCCTTTAGCTCAATACGGGCCTCATTGTTAGCCCAATATAGGCCCAATGAAACCGCAATTTCTCTTGTTTCTTTCCCTTCGATTTCGTCAAGTGAAGCTCCTCCTCTTTGCCTTCAGCATCTCATCTTTATCCTCCAGCCAGCAGCGAATGTGGAAAGGCAAGGGACTGTTTGGAGGTCACGCTTTTCATATGGTTTTCAGCTCACGCGCTGACCCATCATAAAAATAGGCTAAATTGAGCATCTTTGTCTAAGTTCATGGGGAAATTGGAAAATAAAAGTATTTTTGGGTATCTTGTATATATTGGGCCCAAATTAATAAAAAATTGTCGATCGAAACGACACCGCATTGTGGTTGAGAATACTTGCGACGCCGTTTCTAAGAACTAAAAATCAACGAAGAAGAAGCACACTACTTTTTCATCATCTTCAGCCTTAAATTATCTCATTGCGGTGATGGCGAACGGCGATCGATGACTGACGTTACCACTAGGTACTACTGCAATGCAAATTGAAAGTGAAGTGAGTCTCTCTTTCTTTCTCAGTTAGCTTTTCTCTTTCTTTGTTCGTCTTGTGCTTTAATCAGCCGAATGAAAGGTTTTAATTACTCAATATTAAAACTTGTTTCCAGTTGCTAATTGTAAAAATCAAGTTAGTATTCTTCGCGTGGGTTCCCTATTTTTATCTATAACTCAGTAAATTAAATGATTTTTTGAGCTCTCATTGGTTTCCTTTTATCATTTGATGGTTTTTATTTTCGAATTTAATCATAGACATAATTGATCTGGAAATTTTCTTTTTTCGGATGTTTTGTGGAGGAAGTTTAAGGTGGAGTAGTGATGTCCAGGTTTCGCGCGCTTTGGCAAGCTTCTCTCAATGCAACAAAGAAGGGTAATGTTATGAACTTTTTGTTCTGAATTTGTGATATTTGATAACAAATGTAAAATAAAACCATGGATAGAGAGAAAACTCCTTAGTTTACTATTGTGGAAACTTAAGAAACAGAAGATGCTGCATTTCTGCTTCTGCTTTAACCCATAAGAGGCATAAAAGACTAAAAATGGAAAAAATAGGTTTCACGGTTTACATTCCTCATTTTCCCCCTTTCATTACCGTCAAAAGAATGCACCTTTTCAAGCTAGTTGAGTTTAAGAATACCTCTACACTCTAGATTACAGAGTAAAATGGTTATACTAATTTTTTTTTTCTTGACTCAAAAATATTTCTTCATTTCCATTTGTCTAATTATCTTTTAGTCTGATATATTCAATTCCTATGATGCATGATTCTTCTGTAGTTCTTTTGTATTACTTTTTTGTTATGCAATTTATGTTGTTCGTTACTTGACATTTTTACTCTTTACTGTAGCTCTCACTGGGAGTCTTGAAGATTTGATGCCTCCAAGTGAAAGGCTCATTTTTAATTTCAATTCAAAAGAAGAGCTAAAAAAATGGCATCTATATTCAGATTCTGAATACGGAGGTACATATATGCAATTTCAATATCTCTTTTGCATGTCTATCATCTGTCTGAAACAAACTTGATGTGAAAAAATTTGCCAGTATGTAGGACATGCAGAAATTCACGGTAATGGACAGTTTGATTTTCTGCAACCTTTCTCTGGTCAATTTTATGCTGGATGAGTATGGTTAATACAATGTCATGCATGCAATAAATTACCAAGGTTTTGATAAATGAAATCTTTAAATTTGTTAAAGCATATTTTCATTTGAAAGAAGAAATAAGTATTAAGCATACAGTGATCTGTTGAGGGACTAAAATGGTGATCAGTAGTTTTATTATTTCTTTATTCATTCAGGTTTATCATCAGCTTCCTTGGAGATCACAGATGCTGGAAATGGGCTAAAGGGTACTGGCCTATTCACTTTCTCACAACATACGATTACACCTGGAGAGCTTTTTCTTCAGATGACAGTTTTTTGTCTTTATATCAATGTGATGCTTTTAAGTAAGATTCATCATGTAAAAAAAAGGTCTTAAATGTTAAAATAGAAAGGAAAGTTGTGATGAAAAACTTTGATCCAAGAATTAGCATTCATAATCTTTGGCAATTATGCATAACAGGTTATACTACTCCGCAAAAAGGAAGCCATCCCTTCAAATTATATATTCTCTCTCCCTATACACACACACATATACATTCTTCCTGTCTTTTGTTCTCTATGGACCCAAAATCTCATGATATATTGGAGACTGTTGTAATGTGAAACATGGGTTCTTAGTCAAAACCTGAGATAGTTATAGATTCTTCTTTGGAATTCACTTTGGATATGATTACTTTAGCAAACTGTTTTGTTCTATTGTACATATAGTTCTTTGTCTGTTAGCAATGATGTTATGAAGCCAAACACCCATATTTCAGTGAAGCAATCTGTTAATTTTGGTTTCATATATTTTTTACCCTTCTATTTTTTTCGGTTATTATTGGTTTATACCAACTGGAGTTGGTTCAGAATCAGTTCATAAGAGTGAGAGAAGCCAGTTTTTTTGGGGCGCTGAGTTAAGACTATGATTGCATTTTGACATTTTAAACATAATAGTACCAACCTTGAACTCGTGATTTTGATCTCCTTATTCTGAAAATATTGTTTCTTTCCATTTCACATAATAGATATTACATTTTGCATAAGTTTTCAGTTTCTGTTAAATCTATTAGTAAGAATCCTAGCTCCATTTGGATTCTACCCTCTCTTGTCTTGAAGTTTGCCCTTTTAGATAAATTATTTTGAAGGTTTTCCTGTAGCAGAATCTTGTGCAACATCTTTTCTTTTCTTTCCTTTCTTTTGTTTACAGCTGCAACATTTGCACTACTTGATGAGAACATTGTGAATTGGTTTTCTTATTTTAAAAAAAAAGAACAATCTTTCTTAATATCTCTATTTATTCATTTCCAGTCTTTTCAACTCAAAATGTTTATCGCTTTTGATCTTCTTGATAGGGGTTTTCTCTGGGAATCTTTCATTGGATGTATCTGAGGGCTCAAAGTGGAATATAACTCGAAGCGGTTTCTGTGGAATGCGATCCAAGAAGGTATAGGAATCAAGTGTCTGATTGAGGAAAGAAATACATTGAAATTCATGAAGTATCAAATTGAAAGTAAAACAAATTTATTGGCGTTGCCCTGCAAACTATACATCCTTTAAACTTAGTTCATCAAAGTTCATTGTTATACAACCAGATTTAACTTCTCAATGTTTATCTTCTGCAGTTTGATGGTTTTATTGATTTAGATGCATATGATACAATTGCTCTAAAGCTTAAAGGTGATGGAAGATGCTACATATCCACTGTGAGTTTTTGTTTTCTTCATTCATGTAATTAAAGAAACACAGAGCTTGTATTGCAATTGCTGTGGCCTCTATTAATTATTAAATAAACAACTTAACTTTTGCTGTGAGTTTTAATGCTAAACCCTTTCTAAATTTGATGATACAGATATATACAGAGAATTGGGTAAATTCACCTGGACAAATGGAAGATAATTCATGGCAAGCTTTTGTTTTTGTACCTGAAGACAATTGGTATATTGCAAAGGCAAGTTATGTTTTCCTCATGATTATGTTTTGAGGCATTATGTCAGCATTAGCTGTTCTTTGTAACCCTGCATTTCAAGCACCAGTGGTGATCTTTATATTATTGACTGTATTTGATTGATATGTATTGTGATGAGTTACACACCAAGCTGATTCTTTTACAGTTATCATTAGTACACATAAATTCTCCTATATTTGTTTCTATTATGATGGGATAGAGAATGGGTTTGTGCATTATTATGAAGCTTCTGCTCGTTGAAGATGAAATTCACTGCTAATAGCAGTGCAACAGAAGATGAAATGAAATCAGTGTTTCCAAATGCTTGTAATGCACTTAACTATTAATGGCTAACATTGGAAATTAATTTCCAAGTTTATTGGTTAAACCATTTCCACCGGTTACTGACTTGGTATTGATATATTGTGGAGTACACATACTTTACCTCTGCTATTAAAGTGAAGGGTTGTATATGCCTGTTGTAATGGATGAGGCCATTCTTTAATCTATTAACGTTGTACAATAAGCTGGAGCTATTTGATGAAATCACTTTTCATAATACCAGCATTTATATGCTTAAAGAAAATAATGGTGAGTGAGTGAGCTTTGGTTGGTTAGAGTTTGTCAAATAAATTATTTGTCTGTCTTTTTTTTTTTTTTTTTTTTTTTTTGCTACTTGTTCTGTACTGATAAAAGAGTGCTATTATCGGATGGACAATAGAACACCACACGTCTTGTGCATTTATAAAGAGGTTTTTGTTCTAGTGCATGTAAACAGTTTATCTTATTTCCTACTTTCCAATAACCTTTTTTCAGATTCCTCTTGCTCGATATTTGCCAACATGGAGAGGAAATGTTATAAATGAAAAGCTGGAAATGAATCAGTCCCGTATCCTCGGCATGTCTCTATCAGTTAATGCAGAAGGTGGCATCCCAGGTGCCAGATCCGGACCTGGTGATTTTAATGTTGAAATCGATTGGATCAAAGCCTTAAGAACACAGTGAGTCACTGTAAACTGCTTTTGACAATTTTTGAAATGACTATGCAGCCCTGTTTCTCCTTTTGGTTTTACCATGTATTCACAATATGTTGCACAAGATGATGCTGATGTCATAATTTTGCCTGCAAAAATATGTAGAATCTTCCGATCTAGCAAAAATGCAGAATTTATAGTTTGGTAAACTTGCATTTCACTTTCAGAATACTTTTTATTTTTCCTCTCATACCCTCCTGCAATCTGTACCTTTTCGAGCTTGGCATGATTGCTTTTATCACATTCGAGAAGTAAATTGACTGCAGTTTATTATAAGAGAACAACAGAAGAGATGCCAAGAACTAGGCCACATTCTTGTTCTTCTAAACTATACAGGTGAGAATTTAGTGAAAAAGGGAAAAAAAAAGAAAAAGAAACAATCAAAATCAGTGCTATTTTTGGAAAGATTTTCCCAAAGTGGGGTATATCATATAACAGCCAGCTTGTTATTGGACCTACAGAAGATTGTTGATTCCTAATGCTAAAAGATTGTGAAATGTATTTATACGGTGGTGAATGAAAACGACCTTTCAAGTTGTGCTACTAATCTTTCCTTATCAATTTCTTTATTTACAACCACTTGACAGTCACCATTAGCTACTTGTATTGGCTATTTTTTAGGTACTTATGTGCAAAATATTTATCTATATCCCCTCATCTTGCACCTTCTATTCATTCTACATTCATGTCAAAAAAACTGTAAGACAGCTGGATGCTGCAAAGCCCACTACCATAAATATCTTTCTAATTTGAGATAAATTGCATGCATTGAATTTTGTTATAATTACTTGAGTCTAATTCCTATGTCTCAATGAAATGTAAGTGGGTACAGACTTGCAGCTTTGAATCTGTCAAGAATCATTCAGCAATACATATTACATCCATGAAAGGATCAAAAAAACAAAAGCAGCAGCAACAAGTGCTAGAGTGGGACGTTATTGCTTTTGTTGTTCTTATTTAGATATGGGTTTTGATTTTGATGGTATGTTCACAAGTTGGGGAGTTTGGGGTCCACTAGAAAAGAAAAGGCCCACATACTTCTGGGTTTTGGAAATTGATGGCTGACTTGGACAAATAGTTTCCAAGCACACACTTCATCTATCTCTGTCATGGCATCATCTCTCCCTCTGTGTGTGTGTGTGTGTGTGTGTGTAAAGCAATTACTAACCATATGTGCCCCAAAAATCAGTGTTTCTAGAGAAGTTGCAGATCTACAGAGTTCTGATTGTTTGTTCATTGTTGATGATTGGTATGGTAGTTCTGGCTATTATGTCGCCACCGCCCTTATCTTGCTTTATAAACCACTTGTTGCCCATTGCATATCCATATTTCCCCTTTTGTGCTTCTTATTTTAGAGCAACATGTAAAACATCTCTTTTTGATTAATTCTTGCAATCTTTTCCAATAATTGAGCTTAATGCAATAATGGAGAATCATCCGTTGCAAGAAAGTGTATTTCTGTGTAAATTAATTCAAATCTCTCTTATGATGAGAGATTTAATCATAATTTTCGATGTTTCAGTTTTGAATTTATGTTACTTTTGGAAGGTGTGTAGTCGTAGCTAATAAAATAGGAGTCAAAGTGATGTATAGTTTCCATGATCTTCTACAATGGGAGATTCTGGTTATAACATATAAGAGGCATGTGCTTTCGAGCCCATTCTAATAAAATTGTGGCTGATAATTGATATTTCACATGGGCATTTCTAGTTTTTCTATGGACCCGTCGGTGCTTGTCAGGGATTGGCATTCACCATATCTACTATATTTGATAAAATTTGTAACAAATTGGACAGCGATAAAATGTATATGGACTACAATGGATATTACATAAATAGGTAGGTTGTAAACTAATCTAGCCGAGCTCCAAATCTGTCATAATTCAAAACTTAGCTTATTTCTCAAAACCTGTTAAATTGAGAGTTCGGTTCGATCTTAATTAGTTTGAAACTAAAATTTAGTTATTTTAAATGGGTGGGTTATTTTGAGATCGCATTTTGTTAATACTAAAGTAATGAATTTTTTTTAATATTAACATAACTGTATTATGCTTTTTAACCTAGAAATTTATCATTAAAAGAAGTATAAAAAATTATACGTTTGCCATAAATTAAAGACCCATGTTCTAAAAATTGAGATCCATCTTGACGCCAATTTTGTAGCATTTCAGTAACTCTGCTTTCCTTTCTTCCAGTGCAGAATGGTTCACCAATCAAAACAAATTTCATAATTTACATCCATTAATATAAAAAGGTCTACCATATATTAACTCAATCATATTTTTGGTCACAAAACACTAAAACCACTTCTAGTTCTTCACGAGAAATAAGAATCACCAAAAGACATGTAAATAAATGATCTACTGTCATTTTTTTTTTCATAAATACTGTGTAAAGAATCCATAAGGGTGTTAAAATATAAAAAAATTAATAAAAATGGGATAAAATTAATGGATAACCTTTTAGCTTCGTTGCATGATATTCCCTCAATTATGGATACTCAGTGGGAAAATCCTTTGATACAAATTTTCTAACTATTCATTTCGCCTTTTTCTACTTCTTTATCAAACACAAAGAAGAAAATACAGAAACGACTTTTAATGGTAGATCTATAGAAAATTTAAGCTTTTAACTATTTACAGTTTCTGTGCGTGATTAATTGGTTTTTACTGGAGAAATTTTTGTCCGATGAACAATACTGTGGCAACGTTCATGAAATAGACTAAATTCAAATTAATCATTAGCCCATTTGAAACCCCTATTTGTGATAGGGGCTTTGAACCCTGGTAATATTGCCAAAACGGAGTCTATTTCCAACCATGAACATAGAACAACATTAGACCTTCCACCCTCCAAATTCCATTCCCAACCCAATAAAACCTTAATTTACAATTCTATTCTACAATAAAATGTGGGACCATTGTTTTACATGTGCTGTCTAAAAAGGACCGATAATAATAAAAACAGAACCTTCTGGACACCTTAAATCTACCAAAATATCTACTGTCTTTGAATCTCTACCGTCCACAAGTACCCCTGACCTTATCAGAGATATTTGTTTAAAAATTATATTAGTATAAAAAATATTTTAAAATAAACAAATTAAATTTACTTATTTATACATTACCTAACAAACTATATAAATGGCCCAGCTTCTGGAGACTTCTTGAGCCTTAGCTCTTAGGAAGCAGAGGAGGAAATACTCTTTTTCTCTTTTATTTTCTCCTCTCTTCAATCTTTACCCCTACGAAATAAACTACGGCTAAGGTTCCGTGTTCTTCCTTCAATAAAGATGTAATCTTTTTCTGTGTTTGATATAGCATTTATATATATACATATATATATATAGATGGGCTTCTGTTTGATCTCTGTTTTAGGTTCTGGGTTAGTTTAATTTGTCGACAAGAAAAAATCTTTGTGGTTTTTGGTTTTGGTGTGGGTTTTGATTATTTGAGGAGAAGAAATGGCTAATGGAAAAGATGAAAGCAAAAGCAAAGACTTCTATCAAGTACTTGGGTTGAATAAGGAATGCACAGCAACAGAGCTGAAGAATGCTTATAGGAAACTTGCACTGGTTAGACCTTAACTTAAATTAAATTCCTCTCTTCTGCTCTGCCTCCCCCTTCTTGTTTGTTAATCTCCTGTTTATCCCCCCCCCCCAGTCAATAACTGGGTCTTTCTCCAATTCCTTAACAGTCTTACAGTCTCCTTTTCTTTCCCTCTGTTTTTGACAAAACAATATAGTTCCCTGTTTTTCTTAGAATAATGAAATGGATTTATGGGTTTTTGATGTTGTATTTTTGCTTTCTCTTTTAAAGAACAGAAAAAGAGGGGGGGGGTGTTTAGATTCAAATTGTGTTTTTGCTTTGATTTGGCAAGTTGGTTTGGTATCAATAAAAACAGATTTTCTGGGAAAAGTAAAATTTACCCGGAAAGAAAAGATTCTATTATATAGTAAAAAAGATTTATCTTTGTCTGGGATAGAGATGGCACCCAGATCGCTGTTCAGCTTCCGGAAATTCAAAGTTTGTAGAAGAAGCAAAACAAAATTTTCAGGCAATACAACAGGCCTACTCCGGTAATTTTTTTCAAAGCCCCTGTTTTTTTTACCTTTATTCTTCTTTTTAAGTAGTCTTCTCACTTCTGGCATGAGAGCAAGATTATTTTTCATCGGTTTCATAACCTATTTTTTTCTGTTGTGTTCTGTTTTATGTACAGTTCTATCTGACGCCAACAAGAGGTTTCTGTACGATGTAGGTGCTTATGACAGTGATGACGACGAAAATGTACGCTTCTTTTTTCGTTTCTTGGATTTTGTAATGATTCTCCTTTTCATTTTCTTCTTATATATATATATTAAAAAGAACAGTAGAACAATGGCAATGTGCTCAATTTTGATTTAGCTGACTTCTTTTTATGATGTTTTCTTTTATTATAAATAAATTTGGAATTTATTTTATTAATCAATTTTTTGTTGATTTGTTCCAAAACTTTATTTCATTGTTTTTTTTTTTTGTGGAAATTACTGATTTGGTGACTAAATCTATTCGAATGTAAACGAAACCAACCCTTAAAACGGTAATTTTTTGTTTTGAATTTTACATGCAGGGCATGGGTGATTTTCTGAATGAAATGGCAGTTATGATGAGCCAAACAAAGCCTAATGTGAGTTTTTTATTCCCTGTATTACTCTAGTCTAGAATTTTGATGTTCCTTCATTTATCTGAATGAAAATAAAACATTTTATTTAAAAAAAATCTTCTTTTTTTTTTTTGATAAACTAATATCAGATTTATTTGTTAAGTTAATTAGCAAATGGTGATTACCAAAATAAATAAATAAATAAATAATTTTCCATTGAAAACATTTGTTTCTTATTTGCTTTATATTCCTTTATCATTATGCATTTCTTTTTTTTTATTATTTAAAGTATTATCATTTCAATTATTAGATTCTTATGGGTGACTTTTTATTAATTAGATGTATTAATAAATTTTTTTTTTTGCTTTTTTGTAATCATATTCCTATATAGCTAAGCTAGCTTTTCTATCAGTGAATAACCCACCTAATCCGAACCCTAACTTTTGATTAGTGTAGAAATTAAGAATACGTGAGCCAATTGAAAGTCATAAATTAATTTTGATTTGACTCTTTTTAGTTTTTACCAGCTTCGAGTTTTAACCCCCAACTTTTTACGCAGTACACGTACTTTGTTAGAATCCTATGTTATCCAGTATTGGATATAAATGGGGCCCAACAAGAAAAATTGAGCAATCATCAACCATTCAGTTGTAGGAGGAATATAGTGTGTGCTGTAGATTCTAACAAATGAGCCCTTCAATGGACCCCATCGAAGTAGGCCTATTTATTTGGTTCCGTACTCTTTATTAAAAAAAAAATTTCTCTCAAATTTAAAAAATTTTCTCTCAGTTATTTAAATATTTTTAAAAAATATGAAATTAATATGTGAAAATTGTTCAAACGTGATTGAGCCGCTCTTTATGGCTTGTGTCTTTTTATCTTTTAATTCATTAGGAGGTATAATAAGCTGAAGGAATATCGTGGGAGTATATATCAGAACAACTCTCTCCTTTATTTAGAAAATTCGTGAAAACTATTGTAGCCGAGAGACTTCAAATTTGAAAATTATGAAACATTGAAAATTATGAAATGTGATATTAGGCGTTCCAAATTCTAATAGATGCAATTCTTTTTTTTAATTTTTTTTTTATGGGAAAGAATTAAAAATTAAGTGGTATTGATTGGGTGTCAATTTGACAGGAAAATGGAGAGGAGAGTTTTGAGGATTTACAAGTGTTATTTGAAGAAATGTTTCAAGAGGACATTGAGTCATTTGGGGTTGGCTATGAAGCTGCTGCTGCTGCTAATAACTCTTCTCCTTATATGTCAAAATTTAGTGAAAGTTCCAGCTCAAATCACAATCGAAATTCCTCTAAGATGAAGAATTTAGTTGAGTCTAAAGCAGAGGACTCTCTTGGCTTTGGTTCTCACTTTCAGAAATTTTGCGTCGGGGTAAGTACGATCCTCATTGTAATCAATTTTTTAACAGTAGTACTGAGATCATATTAAGAAAGAACCTAGGGTTATGATCATATTGATTGAGTTTTGATGTTATGAAGACAGGCGGAACACCAAAAAAATTTCAAGAAGCGGAAGGGAGCAAGAGGAGAAATTCAAGGAGAAGCCGGCGGTAGGAGATGGAGGAATAGTGGCAGGAAACAAAAAGTTCCTGACCATAGTATTTCTGCTTCATGATTAATGATGCACTATTAACTCTGCAAGTGTACCTAATTAATGTACCATATTTTGCTTCGTGACGGAAACGGAGATTAGATTAGATTAGAAAAGAAAAGGAAAAGCTCATTGGCAAAATGTTTGATCATCTCAAAAGGTTGAAGAAGGAAGCAAAAACATAATCATCAATTCCATGGAAGCTGAAAACCAACCTCAATCAGTCTTTATCTAGGGTTTCTTAGAAACAGCAAAATGCCATTCATTAACTGGTACCATTTGTGCCTGTAGTTGTCTTCTTGCTCCTAACTCTTTAGCCTCTTTGATGGTTCTTGTATGTGATTGAAGGGTAATGAAATATTTCTTTTAGTCTTTCTATTGCTGTTAAGACTTTTCTCAGTTATCTATGTCGGCATCGGAAGAGCATGTCGTGAAGAGCCACCGACTTACCGTTTCGGACATACGGTACCTAGAGCACGTGGGTAGTGGACCCCATAAAGGCGCAATGGGTTTCGCCACCGTAGAATTAAGACCCAAAAAAGCCTAATTCGTCTGCTTTTAGGTTTGATGGTGAGAAGTGGAGAATGACTGACCCCAAAGCATCTCTCAATTTTCGTCCACTGTACAACTTTTGGGTTTGAAATGGTAGAGTAAAGATCTGGGTCCCACTTTCCACTCAACTTGCCCAAAAAAAAATATTTGTCTGATCTGGGTCCCACATTTTCCAAGAGTGGGTGGGCCTTCTGTTTTCCACATTTTCCATCAAACCCAAGTTGTGCAACTAACTGGAGCAACTTGCACCTTTTCTTCCTAATTAATTAGTTAATGAACTTTATCTAGTCTTTTGGGCTTTTTATGTGTATACAATGAATCCTGAGGTTCAATAAAATATGCTTATGTTTAATGTAGAAAAGTCAGCAACTCAAATTCCTAGCCCCATCTATATTCTTAAGCTTCCAATATTAAACAAATAAAATAAAAAAAGACCAGCCAAATGCATAAAATTCTCCTTTTCATTTTAATCATTTGTCAATTGCAAATTTGCGGAAGCTTAATGTACCCCCTTAATTTTTAACTTTTATAACTATTATACCCCTTGCCAAGCTGTTAAGGTAAGACGTGAAATTAAATATGAAATGGAATATAATCATCTAATTAAAAATTCAGTATAACAAAAACGAAGTAATTTTTTTCTCTATTTTAAAGCGTTACTTTTCCTTTTCAATCTCTTTTTTGTTTTTCTCTCTCTACCATTCTCCTTTCAATCTCTTTCTTTGTTTTTCTTTCGCAATTTCTCTCATTTTCAATTTTTCAACAGATATCTCTTTAATTGTATTTCTTCTTCTTCTTCTTTTCAATTTTCTCTTCTTCTCCTCCTTAATTTCTTTATAATAAAGTTTTTGAAATTTTGATTTTGGATCTTTAAAATCCCTAAAATCAATTTTTTGCAACTTAGCACATCCTACATTATTGCGCTACATAGGTTGAAAGTGGAGAGGGAGAAAATGACGAAGAGGCAATGGTTGCAGATTAAGGTCGATCGGAAAGTAGAGAGAAAGAGAAATTAGTGTTGGCCGGACACAAGCAGGTGATAAAATAAATAAATAAAAATGGAGAGGGATGACTGTGTGCACAATCGGGGAGAAGAGAGAAGATAGATTTAGGTTGGGGCTGGTTTGGGTTGATTAAGGTTCGGTTTGGCCAAAATCATGGACTTTTATTTGATTTTTTAATTGATTTGACTATTTCTAATGGGTTTAAATTGATTTACCACATATAAATGCCACGTGGAATAAAATATGCTGAAATGTTTGTAAAAAGTGTCACGTAAGAGCGATTATATTTCACGCTTAATTCTTTAACTGAACATGGGTGTAAAAGCAATAAAAAAAAAAAAATTTAAAGAGCACATTAGATCCCCGTAGAATTGAAGTTGACAAATAGTTAAAATAAAAAAGTTCAAGAGATTTTATGCATTCGGCAAAAAAAAAAACTACTTTATATTTATATTTAATTATCACATCATAGGTTTGTATTAGCTTAAAAAAAAAACTTTACTAATCTAACCAAATCAACATGCTTGCTTGATTGCTAGCTGTGAAATAATATGAATGTGTATTGCATTTTAGTGGACTAAAAGAATATTTACAATCAATCTAAATCAATTTGTCATCAAATGTCCGTACATTTAAAAGTCTTTTCAAAAACTTACAAATTTAACTATATAGATTTTTTTTTTTTTTCTCAGTTTTGACTTCCAATCACATTTAACCGTTATAAACATAAACAGTTCCATCATTAAGTTTGGTAGAATTCTTTAGTAATTTATCAAGTTGAAAGATTTTTACTATCAATGGCATAAATGGGGAAGTCCATGGGAGCTGGAGACCAGTTCTCAAAGTTGATAAATAGAATATTAAATTAATCTAACAATTTTTAGTAAAATAATGTGAATGACAACAACAATTATCAATTGCCTGCAAGTTTATCATGCTACGAAGAGTTCTGCCCATGACTAGTCTGAATTTGGAGTTATCATCTCTGAATGTAAACTACTCTTAGTCCAATTGCCTAGCGTTTCCTTGGCTTGGATTAGAAGACAAGCAAATGATATAGCTCATGTGTTGGTTAAATCAGTTTCTAGTGAGGCTTGTTTTCAAATTTGGGATAGTGCTCCGGCTTGTATTGCTCATTTCTTTCATTAATAATATAAATCATAATTCAAATGTCAAAAAAAATTATCAACTAATAGGAAATAATAGTACTTAGCATTTTACGTGTGTGGTTTTTTTTTTTTTTTATTGTAGGTGAAGATTCAAAGTCAAATCTATTGTCAAATCGTATATATATTTACCAATAAACTAAGTCTTGGTGTGCCGTACCTGGTTTGTTTATGTTCGTGTTTCAATCATATTGTCCTTATAAGCTTTCAACTTGCACCTCACACATGTAATATTGATGGATACATGAGCCAAAACAAGAAAAAGCTTCCCTAAGATAAGACAAGTCGATAAAAAGAGCAGCACAAGTTGAACTTATAGACTTTATGAACTTAGGCTAAGAGATGTTTAGAAGCAACTGACTCTCCTTCTTGCTTGGATTTGATTTTTACTATTGAGATTATGATATTTTATTTCAACTTTTCTTTTTTTTTTTTTTTTTTTCTTATTTTGGGAAGAGTTTTTAATATTGATTTATTGTTTACCGGGTCTTTTCATTTGAAATTACGAACTCGATTTAATATATTGAGGAGACTTGATGAACCGAATTTAAATACTTAATTGTGCTAAGTTTTTTCTGAATTTTAATAATAAAAAAAAGAAATTTGCAAACAAGTTGAACTTATAAACTATATTTGTAGAGGTTATACTTTATAATTAAGTTGCAAGCTGTGACTTTGAATAAGACATGTATGGTATCATTAGCAAGTTGCTAGTAGAATATAATCATATCCTTAGTCTTGGAAAAATCATCAAGACTCGACCTTTCCCCGTTGTATTTCTTTGCAAGTGGCTTGCTGCCAGCATCATCATCGTTATAATAATAGTTGATGATAATATTTTATTTTCACATAAATAATCGTTTAGATTAATTAAATATGAAATTAAATATTCAAAATTTAGAAAAATTACGTGAGGGGTCATTGAACCGCTGGAAAAGTCCAGACCCGCTTACGGAAAATGGTAAAATGGTAAAATGGAAATCATAATAGAATATATTATTAATTTCATAAGTTGTAACTTGTTTTTTCTAAACTAAAACAAATTGATTTGTTTAAGTTTTATGGCTCAAATTTATTGAAAGCCAAAATTGCGAACAAGTTACTTTCAATTTAATTGATTTTTCATCCTAATTATAAATATTTTTATTTCGATTGTATATTTATATTTTCTTTGTATATGAATTTTCATAGAATAATTTATATTTATATTATCCATATCTTATTGTTATTAATAATTTAATATATTACATGTCGATGCCTCATGACCCGAAATAGCGCATCTCACCCGTACATGCATATGAAGACGGAAGACTAAATAAAGTTTTCCTCTAAGGCCTAAACGCCAGTCCATCCAGCTGGGCCTTAATACAGCCTTCTTGTTTCCGAAAAGCCTGTTTTAAAGGCCACAACCCACGATTGTAATATATTTATTACAATTATAGGCTTGAATAAGCTAAATTGGTAATTGATCTCTGAGATTTAACAGCGTTAAATTATTTAATCATCTCATCCAAAAATGAAATTTTTATCATTGACTTTTTACTATTTAATTATTCCTCATTCAATAATAAAATTATAGTTTATAAAAGACTCAAACTCGAGATTCTTCACTCCTTCATCATCTTCAATAAGATATGGAAAAATCAACCAGACCATACCTGATTAACTATAGTTTATAAGGTTAAATCTTAACTACTAATCAATGATTTTATCGAATGATAAAGATAAATTAGTAATGAAAAATATAAATGCTTTCTATCACTGTCACAAACCTAACCCAATTGAATTATTGCATTCAACTATACGCAAGTATAAGGTCATGGCTCCTATATAAGTCCTTTTACATATTGAAAATCAACCTTTATTAATTTTTTGGGCCTTCACCAAATATGATGGACATGTACCACCAATATTGAAATTGATTTACGAGACTCTAATTTAATTTTATATTCTATTAAATAAAAAAATTTCTTTTTTTTTACCAACAAATTACACTCTCGAGTATTTAAAAAGACTTTATATTTACGAATTAAACTTGAGATTTTTATTTATTTATTTAGTAGAATTTAATTTAAAAATTGATCGGATGGAATAAAATGAGCATCACAGTGGCGCAGGTAGATATAATGACTGGATGAAGCACGTGACTAGGCAGGCAGGTGGGGTCAAGAACGATTTAACATTCCATCCCACTCGCTCCCTCACTCGCTGTTGATGGATCTGAGATTTAGTACAAAGTCCAATCTTATCCAGTTGACGTGTAAACACTCGAAAGTAAAATGTATGTGGGGTCCACTTGTCCATTGATTAGTCATCCAACCCTCCAATTATTTTGGGGCTGAATTTCTTCTTCTCCGTCCACTCGGCTTCACCAAATTAGTTGGCTATTTATTTATTTTCTTGTCGTCCAACTTTTATAATTTATTACTACTTGAATGCCTACCAAAGAATCATTTTGGTTTGTAAGTTCATTAAAATTTTAAATAATCTATTTAGCTCACTTGCTAATGTTTTAATATTTTAATTACTATAATTAATAAATTTAAATAAATTATTAACATGAAATTCGTTGATAGAATATTTTTATATGAATTTTATCTATAAAGTTAGGATTTAAAATTTAAAATAGTTATTATTCGGATTTAAATATCATTTTTTGTCCTAAATAGAGACATTTATATGACAAAAAAAAAAAGACTTGTTTACAAATCTAGTTTTAATTAATTAATTGGTTAATTTGCTATAATAAATTTATTTGCCCTTAATATATGCTATATATATATATATTTTTTTTTTTTTTTTGAGAGGAGATTTGCTATATATTTAATAGTAATTTGTTTTATATTGATGAGGGAAATGGCTTTCATGCATTTTGTTTTCTTCAACGATCAGCATTCAATTCAACAGTCAAATAGTAATTATTAAAAAATAATAATAACTAAAAATAGCATTTCTAGTCAAATATTGGTTCGAAGAAAGAAAAAAAAAAAGTAAAAAAATCAACGGCTCCTAAGAAAGCCAAAGTAGCCGGAGCCATTGTATGATTAGAGCCATCAATATCTAAGTACCACCTTATCCCTTCTTCTTCTTCTTCTTCTACTTCTTCTTCTGTCTATAAAAAAACCCTAAATCACCATTTCCATCCCAGAATAATAATATATAGCAGTAATAATAAACACCTCTTTCAGCCTCCTCTCTTATCTTCTCTCTGCGTTTCGCCCCATCTCCTTTCTCAGTAACAGTCCTTTTAAAAACACAAAAAAGGAAACCTGTTCATTGAGATAAAAAATATATATATATTCGATATATAATTAATAAAAATGGGATTCCTCCATAAGCTGTGGGACGAAACGCTAGCAGGGCCAATGCCCGAATCAGGGCTGGGCAAACTGCGAAAGTATGATTCATTCTCAGGTGCAACAGGCGCACCGCGATCATCTCCAGAACCTGTTTTTCCTCATCATAATGAGGATCTGCCTATCACTCGAAGCATTACAATTCTTAGAACTAATTCCAATAATTTCAAGAACATTTCTCTTGATCCTGGTTCGGCTCCTGACTCGCCTTGCACTCCTCGCACCCCTTCCACTCCTCGCACCCCTTCCACTCCTCGCAACCCTTTTTCGCGTAAGTTTGAATAATTTAATAAATCAATCATCGGAGTTTTAAGTATTTCGTTTCGATTTTAATCTGAAATTTGCATGCAGCTGGAACACCAAGCGGGGAATTCAAGAGATTGACAAGGAGAAAATCATCTATGGATGCATTCGGACCGCGCTGACACTAGAAGTCTGTCTGAGCATTTCATATTCTTTTTCTCTTTATAAAAATCGCATTAGATCTTTCGTTAATGTCTTTGGGTATCTCTGTTTTTGTTGCAGGATTGTGACGAGTGTTTTGGATCGTTGAGAGAGGAAAAATTGACGATTTTGCTTTAAGAATCGGCAACAATTAATTATATTTTTAATTAAACTCTTGTAAATACAGAACTTCTCTGTTGTAATTATCATCATATAATATATATCTATATCTTAATTAATACCCAGAATAAGAACCAAACTGTTGCTTCCAGAAGTTCGTGAGAGAGGAATAATGGAGTAGGAAAACCGGCCGGCTCTCCTGATATGGATTTGAGCTACAGAGCTGTTACCTTCACCATATGTATATTTTTGTTGGGGTGTTTGTATTCTTTTTTTTTTCTTTTCTTTGTAATATGGTTTTGCTGTTCTTGTGCATAGCATTTGGACCGACCATGTATGTATTATATAGATTGTCCTCTTTCAATCAAACTTAATTGAAGATTATTATTATTTATTATTGCTATTTTCAACTCAATCTTCAATCAATAAAATCAATGCATGTAAGGAAGCACAAAAGTATAATATTGAGAAAGCTCGAACATAGAGTATTTAAGGACGAACACGATATAAAATTATAATAAATCAATTGGCTTACGACTTTAAAATACATATTTTTATATTTAGAGTGAAAATATTACTAGTATTCACGTAAAATTCTCTCCGTCTTATTAATGGCAACTCTAGTTGAATGAAAAAAAAAAAAAAAAACTTTTTCTTATTTACGACATATGAAAGCGGTTTTTAGTTTAATTTGGGAGTTAGGAAAAGAGCATTAAGAAAAAAAAAAAAGAAAAAGGCAATCATTCTATAAATACTTGGCATTTAGGTCATGACAAATGCACCTACCGAGAAATCAAGCCTAAATTGAACCGGCAACCCAACAAATACAAATATACAATTCAGACGATTTTGGATTACCGGCAATAACACGTCACCGTCAACCAATACCCATTTATTTCTTAGCTCCCTGCATTTTCTGACCAACTCACTTCACGACCCACGTGAACTCTAGTTTTCTTTCCTACTTATGCTCATTGCTCACCTACAACTGTCGGTTGCCGTCGGCGGCCTTACGTTAATCTCACCTGTTGGTCACTCTCAGTTACCACTGTTCATTCCTTCAGTCGACACGTTACCACTGCTTACCGGTTCTTGTAACCTCCGGAGTTAGTTCACAAGTTCTCAGTCTTCCTGGAAGTTTAATTTGACATGATGACCATATTACCCCCAACTAATTAAACAGTTGTTTTTAACTTTTTTTTTTTTTAAACAATTTAAAGTAAATTCATCTTTAATATTATCTTTGATTCATGATACTTATTACACTTGTCGCATTTATAGTTTCAAATAGTAATAAATATTTTTTTTCATATTTACCTTTGTATATGATAATCATAAATGAATCGAGCTCGAGTTCAAAATCTATTAACCAAAATGGCGTCGTTTTAATATAAATTTTAATAGATTTTGATTTATTGAATTAACTCGTGAGCACGGCTCGATAAGTTTATTGAACGAGTTCGAAAGAGTTTTTATTGAGTTAAGTCTCGAGCGGCTTGATTCGTTTACAACACTAAATAAATGTATTAATTTGAAAGATATTTAAAAACTAATTAAATATCTAAGTCCTTTAAATAAAAAAAAAAAAGGTAATTTCTCCTCAATTTAGTATTAATGCACTTTATTATACATGACATGAGTATTAATTTGTAAAATAAAAAAAAACAAACTTTAATTTTTTTTTTTTGAAAAGACTTATTTATTTAACAGTAAAACTAATTAAAAATATAAATTCTCTATATAGAAAATGAGTTAATTTCACCAATTATTACATAGCTTAGCATTAACATATTTTATTGTGCATAAATATTAATTCGTAATACAAAAGATTCAAATTTTAATTTATATAATAATAAGAGACATTTCAAGTTTCCATAAAGTGTAGCTCAAAATTTAATAAGAGTAGGTTTGGATAATTCTTTAATTAATTGACACCATAAAACGATTATTGTTTAAGTTAAAGTAGCACTGTAAAAGAAATTATTGTACTGGTTTTTAGTTTTTTAGCTTTACTTTTTACTACGAGAGGGTATTATAGGGAAACCCTGAGCACCGGGAACTGGTAAGCAGCTGCGAAAAGGCAGTCACTTTAATTCCACTTAAACACCATGGTGTTTTCCGTCAATTCCACACTCAGAAAACGATAACGCTCTTCAACTACCTAGCCGGCAACTCTCCCCATCACGCCGGTGACGGAAATCTCTACGCTTTTCCAATAATATTCCTCCACCTCACCACCTCCCCAACTCCAATTCTGTCCACGTGTCCCTCCCATTCCTATTTCCATACCCCACCTTCTCCTTCTCCGTCAATTCCCATTTTCCTCCGTCAACGTTTCTCGTATATATATATACACGCAAATTCATTTCCTTATATTCTCTTCCTTTCTCTCTTTTGTTGTTTGTTGTTTATCTGAGGTTATCAGATCTGAGCCGTTGATTGTTCCGAGTACTTTGCAATGGACGATGATGAGGAGATTCAGTCACACGCTTCAGCGGCCACCGGATCTCCGTCGCCGTCTCCGCCCAACGGAAGAATTACTGTGACAGTTGCTGCCGCACCGCCGTCTTCTCAACAGGAGCAGCAATCGCCGCAACGGATTAACAACAGTAGCTTAGCCATCATCCCGATCCAGCAACCAAAGACCAACGGCGGCGGTAGAGAAGACTGCTGGAGTGAGGGAGCGACAGCGGTTCTCATAGATGCTTGGGGAGAGAGATATTTAGAGCTGAGCAGAGGAAATCTAAAGCAAAAGCACTGGAAAGAAGTGGCAGATATCGTAAGTAGCAGAGAGGACTATTCAAAGGCGGCGAAGACTGATATTCAGTGCAAGAATCGGATTGATACGGTGAAGAAGAAGTATAAATTAGAGAAGGCGAAGATTGCTGCAGGTGGTGGACCGAGTAAATGGCCGTTTTTCGAACGGCTAGATCAATTAATTGGTCCAACTGCTAAAATTCCTGTTACTGCTACTGCTGCAGCTGCTTCTTTGTCTAACAAAGTTCCTGTAGGAATTCCTGTTGTTGGGATTCGCAGTGGGTCTAGTCAATATCAGTTTGGAAAGGCCCAAATGAAGAACAACCAAATTACAAAAAATCAGAATGCGAAAGCACAGTTTAGAAAACGAAATCAGGTGGAGAGAGAGTCATCTTCCGATGAAGAGGAGGAGAATTTTCCTGATTCAGATGATAGTTTACCACCGGAAAAGAAACCGAGGGTTGTTCAAAGAGGAGTAAATACAAAAATAGGGAAGGAAAAGAAGGGATGGGGCAATTCAATTAGAATGTTGACACAAGCGATATTGAAATTTGGTGAAGCGTATGAGCAGGCAGAGAGTGTTAAATTGCAACAAGTTGTGGAGATGGAAAAGGCTAGGATGAAATTTGCTAAAGAGCTTGAGTTGCAGAGGATGCAATTTTTCATGAAGACCCAAATGGAGATTTCGCAGTTGAAGCGTGGAAGAAAAGGAGGAAATGGAAGTAATCACCTCCACAGTGGTAACAATCTTATTCATAATCATAACGCTAATAACAACAATAGTGATAGTGATAACTAAGAATGGTAGATTTTTGGGTTATAGTTGAAGTTTAGATTTTTTTTTTTTTTTTATAACATTACAGATTGTTAGATTTTCTCTGTGTTATGTGGGTAAAAGAAAAATAACCCATTGAATTATATGGAGAAACTTTGTACTGCTGGGAACTCGTAGTGTTGGATGTATCCTGCTTAGTGATTATGAAGCTTAATTTATGACAGTTCTTTTAACTTTTGTAGCATGTGTAGGGATAAGAGAATTGATTAATATTTGCTTCTTTTCTTCCAAAATGTTGGCAACTTCTAGATTACTCTTGAAGTGAATGAATGTCAATATAACCCTCTTGTGTACAATTTAATAGCATCTGCAGTTCCTATTGGTAAGAATTTCAGGAATTTTTTACTACTTTATAACAGTTGGAATTGGAATTATGAAGTAAATTTTTTTGCTGGATGCTTTAGTTCCATGTGCCTGGGATTTATCGATTTTGGTTGTCATTGTGTAAAAGATTTCTGCTTTTACTGCCACTGCATGGAATAGCTCATATGATTGTGTGACACTACTTCGAAAATGTACATGGAGATGAAGACTCAAATGCAGCTCGTGGTGGAAGTGCCAATAAAACCAATTCTCAAGGAGAGACTTAATTTACCCCCAGCTATCACTAGCTTGAAAAACTGAAAAGCCAATTTGCTTGGAGCAAGTTGATCATATGTGGCACTTCTAGAACGACTTGCATGGAGTTATTGCTGATCTCTACTTCTTTATCAACAGGTTTTTCTCTTGAACTTGGAATGTATTGTATTTTTCACTCATTGAAGGGTATTTATAGGTGCAATATATAACTCTCATGAAGTAACTTAAATGACATGAATGCAAGTCAATGAACTGAATTAAATGACAAATATACTAACTGTAATTAAATGCTAATTTACTTGCACTAGCATAAATGAAACCACACGTTAATTTAGACATTAAAATTCAAATTTTCTTTAACAATAACATGTAAAGATAGAGACAAACGCATGTTATCTTTGCATTACTATGTATATTTTGCTTGTTGGAAAAGATAGGTGCCAACTGGTATGGTTGATATTCTCACCTATAAGGATAGAGAGGTTTTGACCACATGAATTTTCATTAATTTAATGAGTAAAAATGGAGGAGGACTGTGTAGCTCATAGCTCACGATATTCTTTTGGCTCGTATTAACTTCAATTTACTATGACTAAATAGACAAATATGCTCGAACAAGGGGCAGCTATCAATAAGTTCCCTAAATAAATGATTCTCTGTGCAAACATTCCTAATACAGAGGATTAATAAGCGAGTGCACTTTATACATAAGACGCCTCAAGCTTCATATTGCAGCCATATAATATCAAGACAGTTTATTTATGCAGCAGCAAAAATTTCGTTAGTCAAAATATATTTTTGTCTGGTGTTACCTCCAAAAACCATCAAGTAAAACAAGAAGAAAATCAAAATCTTTAACGCCATCCTGTATGGCAAGTTGTACCCATTTCTGTCCAAAACAGAAGCCTAGTCAAAAGATCCAAGTGGATTTGCTTCAGCCTTTGACCAGCAATGATTCCATTAACTGCTTCCTTGACCATTGGAGTATATTTTAAATGGAGGACTCAGTTATGCTGCTAAGAAAACACATACTCATCAAGCATGGCACCAGAATTGCTTAATTATTGCAACTACACAAGACACATCTATTAAGATTTGCTCGATATCTATCTCGGAAGACATGACTTTTGCATAACAGTTAATTCTTGAAATCTCTCAGAATCATATTCTCAAACACACACAGGGTCGGAAAATGTGGCTTAAATCTTCCGAGGGAAATGAAATCTGAATTGATTGAATCCTCTACTGAGCTCCAGAAGTCCAAAATTTTGTACCTTTTCTATGCCCCAACATTGACATAGAAAAATATCATCAATCAAAGAACAGCTAGTGATGAGTTTCATAAATAAATGATCCTCTATGCAAACATAGTATAAAGAAGGAAACTTTGCACAGAAGGAATCCCCCAGCTTCAAATTGCAGAAATATAATCTCAGAATAGTTATTGATGTAGCAGCAAAAATTGCTCCTAGGTAAACTATAGAGTTTATATTCAACATAATGAACCCAAAATCAAACTCTTCGACGCCATTCTGTATGACCATTCCGACCCATTCAAAAATTTCAAGAAGTTTGAAACTTTCAAGTAGATTTGGCATATATATATAGTCACAAATAGAAAATCTAAAAAGGATAAGAGTCCACAAAAAGTTGAAGAAGAACTGCACCTGTAGCTTATTGACGAGAGCACTGAGTAGGTTAACAAGCATGCTAGGCACGCTAGATTTTGATTCTGTCGTTACCCTGCTTAACAATAAACGACCGCAGAAATCTTTGAAGGCCACCGTCGTTCTAAGGAGTACTGGGCTGTTGGCACTTGAAGTTATGGACGCAAATCTCATGTTTTGAAAATCCAGCCCATGTTATACATAATTATGAAATTGTTCAATTATATATTTATTTATTTATTTATTTTGTCCCTTACGATGCTATATAAAATTGGCATTAAAATTTTTATTTTATTATTTATTAATATAGATAAATTTTGAATTACTGTATAAATGGATCATATAATGGAATTTCTTCATAATGTATTAAATTATAGGTATACACGCAGATATATAGATATTAATGTTGATTAAAAAATTGAAAAACTAAATTAACTATGAAAATGTAAAAATCCAAAAAACCAAAAAAAAAAATCTAAATTATTGGGTAATTTTTCTACTCCAGTATGCTTTTTTATTAATTTTTTGAGTGGGAATCTTTTTAATTAATTTTATTGTTTTTTGTATTTGTATGTGTTTCTATATATATATATATATATATATTTTAGCTGGAGCTATTAAATTATTATTTGATACCAACTAGCAAAAAACCGATAGAAACCTTCATATACATTGTCTTTTTAATAATGAAAAGAAAATGGATATATCAAAAAGAAAAAAAAAAAGTGAAGAAAAAGCATAAAGATAATTATTTTTGGTATCCCAATGAGAAATTTTTGCCATTTTAAATTCTATGAATGGAGCCATCAAAATGTTATACGCACACCTAATAATGTATTTTGTATTGTATAATAAATTTAATTTACATTTTCAACGAATAAACTCTTTCTAACTCATATTTACAATATTAGGACTATATCCACAAAGATATTTTAAATTTTGGCATCAATGTAATATAGTCTCTAATATCAATTTATACACTAATTGAATTCAATTGAAATCAATCAATCAATTGCTTATCTCCATATATATCAAAATGCAAAGCATATGACTGAATCAAATCAAATTGATTCATTTCAATTTGGTTAGCCTACCTAAAAGGGATCAATCTTGTTAGTTTGAACTGAAATTATTAGTAGTTTGATTTGATTTTATAAAAACTAATCAATTATAATCAAAATTGATCTGAAATAATAAAAAATGATTAAAACCAACAGAATCGACTGATTCAATTTGAGTATTATATGACTCATATAGAGAATAACTATTTTAAAATAATAATTTTTATATCGAAACTCGAATTTAAATTTTTTAATTAAGAGAAAACGAGCCTCGAAGGATCTATTTTAACCACCTTTGATTTGGTCTTTGTGAAAAGGAACAGAGAAATTTATCGTATATTGTGCTACATCTAGAAAGTACTTCCTTTTCCAAGAGAATTTTCCAAGAGCAAATCCAAATGCTATCGCTGTTGATCACTAACGGTGCAAAATTGACCGTTTGTTGCATTGCGGCCAAAGGCAATTCTACTCTACACATCAGCCTCGCCGACCATACAATTAGTGGGCCCAATTCCGAATTCAAAATCTGAGGTAGTTGTAGAAAATTAGAAATACATTCATCACGGAATCGGGACCGTTGGATATCTAATGATTTTAAGTGAACCAACCATCAGCAAAAATTGATAGGTGGTCCAGGCCCCACACAAACCACATTCTGCCAATCCGGCGATCTTAATGGTGGGGTCCAGCCACATGTGTATCAGAACCGTCAATTGGTTTAATCATGGGAAAAGAAAGATTAACAGTCATAGGTTAACCTCAAAATCATGTAAAAAGATCTTTGTTTATGTAAATTTTTTGCTTCGGTAACTAATCTCAATCAGATGATAATAATTGTATCATAATCACATAAACTTGGTAAAAGTGTAAATATAGGACTTTTAATGGCCAAATTAGAGCTAGTCATATTTTTTATTCCACGTGTCAGTCAATCACGTTATACAAAAACCCACAAATGATTTACAATGATTTTTTAATTTTTTTTATGTTTTTTTTTTACCACTTTTTAGTCTTTCTCGAAGTTTTTGGTTAAACGACACAGCATACAGGTGACTTATTGTCTGACACCTGGATTGACGGAAAAATTGTCAAAACGGATACGAACAAACCAATCATTTTTCTTTTTCTTTTTCTTTTTTTTTCTGAAAAAAAATCAGTTTTTAATTTATAAATACTTGCTACGTTTGGCAAAGCACAGCCAACATAAAATTAATCAAGCACACGTTATATATTAGGGGCATAAGAAAAGATTAATTCCTTAGCAAATCAACTTATTCTTCATATTATTTATTAAAATTTAATTTTTTAAATTAACATAAAAAATATTATAAAATTATATCGATTAAATATTTACTAAATAGTTAAAAATATAAAATTATTGTAATAAAAATTGTGTTAACCACACACCAATTAATATTTGTAATTGATAATTTTTGCATATAAGAACCCATTTTGGAACAAATGAATTTCATTAAATTTTGTGGATTCATTTGGAAATCCAAAAAGTTTGTGTTTAGAATGAAAAAAATATGAATTTAAATTCTAAGAATTGAATTCCATAAAACTGGGTTAACTTAGTTCAGATTCTATCAAAATTGTTAGAATTTACAAATGAATTCCACGTATTAATCCAATAACATTTATATTAACTAAATTGACTTCTTACCTCAAATATTATTGACTAAACTGGCCCCATTTATTTTTTCTTGTATTTTTTTTTAAGAGTATGAAATTGCTATTGTGTATGACTATGATTATATATTGAATCAAATGAATTTTTAATTTTAAATATATTTAATCTATTAATAAAAATAAATGTAAACATTTGCAATGATTAAAAATATGAAATTTAAAATTTAATTAATTAATTATGGTGGAATATGAGTTTATTTATTTATATTAGTATTTTTGTTAAATTATTATGTTAAGGTTATTTTAGAAAATAAAGACAAATAAATTTTCATTTAAGAATTGTTCTAAATATAATTTATAGAATTCAATTGAAGTCCTCATTTTAAATTGTAGTATACCAAACATTGCAAATTCTCGTAGAATTTATTTTGCAGATGAATTTTACAATTATGATTCACTTGTTTCAACCGGTACCTAATTAATGTCCAAACCACTAAAAAATTTGAAATTACTATCAAGAAAGTTAAGAATTACCTTAAATGCGTTAACTAAATGCTAGAATAAACCGTTTTAATTTCAAATTGCATAACAATTTTATTTATTAATATATTCCAAACATTCAATATTAAATTTAAAATGTTTCCTTCTCAAAAAATGGGAGAGATAATTTACCATTTATTATTAAGAAAGTCAATAATTTTTTTAATTGCATTTGAAATTCTTCATCTCCCTAACTTCCTTAGATACATTGGAATTTAAATAAATTGCATTGATATATTTATTATTATAATAAAATACTAAAATAAACCGTTTTAATTTCAAATTATTTTAAATTTATCTATTATTGTTTTTTTTTTTTTTTTTTGGAGGTTTATTCAACATAAAATTTAACACATTAATGGTGAAAGGTTTATTCTGTTGTCAGGGCCAAATTGTTGGCTATGTCAAGGAAAGTTCCTCCACGTTTGCTGCAATTTCCTACTCCCATGTTCGACAATCTGCAAATTTGTGTAGATCATGAACATGTAACAACAATACACTTGCTAATGCTTTTATTTCTATGAAACAATAAAAAGTACTTCTATCTATCCAAAATAATAAATAATGAAAATCATTGTCTTAAATTCCAACCACTTGAGTATATTTTCATATCTCATCCTTTCTTTTTTTTTTACAACTATTATAAATCACCCAAATAATGGAAAATACTTACTTAATCTAAACATATATATCTAACCCTTATACATTGAGCAAATAGCTAATTATTATTATTTTTTAAATTATATCATTATTGGTGATTTTATATTTTAACAGCCAAAATTTTATCAAACGCCAACATTGATAAGCTAACAGCTATCAGCGGCCAATTATAGAACACACTGAGAAAATAAAAATAATTAGCAAAATACCAAATTAATAACTTTTTTTTTTCAACTACCATGTGAAAAACAAGACTATTTTTATTATAGAAAAAATTATTATTATTAGAAGAAACACCAAATATGTAAATATAGACTATGTCTGACAACAGCTTTTCATATAGCATTTTAATATTTTAATTTATTTCTATTATAATAATATTCGGTGGTATAACATTGCTCTAATGTTTAAAATTTGAGGGAATAAATTATAAAAGCAAAAGAATGTCAAAACACAAACTCTGATATTGCCACGTTGGTCCTACCATGTGAAAAGTAACCAAGCAATTTCGCTTACTCATTTATATGTATTTTCTTTTTGTCAACAAAGGGAGCATGTGACAAAGAGTTTTTGGTCATTTTATAAAAAGAAAAAAAAAAATCCAAATTTTGGAAAATTTTGAATGGTTGAGATTTCATTGCAAAAAAAGTTTTTGCTTGCTTTTTTTTCTTGATGAGTTTATATGGTAAAGGCTTTTTTAAGGCAGGGATACTTCACTTTCAATTTTCCCAATCCCAAAAATGGATGAATTTCTTTTATTAATAATAAAAAAATGTTCAATTTATTAATTATGATGCATTTAATTCAACTATTTTATTCAGATAAGAGATTGTACAATAATTAGCTTTAGCAATTGAGGATTTTAATGAACAAGCTACTAATAATTTGTATTTAAATTATATTTTAATATATTTACATGATAAAAATTAATGAAATTATTTTTCCGCAATTAACAATATATAATCATTTTATTATAACAATTATCTAAAACAAATTTCAAAAAAATTATTTAAAATAATAAATATTACTAAATATTGTCACTAAAAAGTTTATTTTATATTTTTATGAATACATATACATATATATAACTATATATTTAATGATAATTTTATATTTTAATAATAACAATCATTATTAAAAGTTTTTATATTAAGGTCAAAGAAAAAAGTATTAATGAAAAAAATTTATATTAATGATAAGCAAAAAGAAAAAAAGTAAAATATTTTTATTTTATTTTTCATTATGCATTATTTATAATATTAAGGTCAAAGCATATTATTAATTTGTATTAATTAATAGAATATAATCCCAAACAAAACTTAAAAATGAAATCTCTAACCCGTGACTTTTTATACTCTTTAAGTAATTATATTCATTGACATATATTAAAATTCCTCAACAGAAATGGTGATGTTTATGAAGCTCTTAACTCATTGACTCAGTCGTTTGATATCTCAACCTAAAATTAATTAATTAGTTTTATTAAAGTCATTTTAATTTTAAAAAATAAATTCAAAATAATTTGCTTGTTAGTCCGAGTATGAAAACATATATATACATTTAAAAAAAAAAAAATAAATATCACAATATAAATATTTTTTTAATTTATACAATAACTTAATCATTTCCACCTAAATTAACTTCCGATTGATATACAATTAATAATATTAATATTTCTTTTAACTTATTTTTTAAAATTTTTGGCGGCAATTGAAGATGATACTATCTTAATAATTAATTAGTGTTGACGCAAACGCGAGTGACGGATGTCAATGTGTGAGTGGACAATAGCATATGAAGTGCGTGGTGGTGAGTCTTGGAAGGGGGGCAATTCGGTAAAACTATAATTTATTTATGAGAAATAAAAACCAAACACTGCTTGAATTACACGATTTGCCCTTCTCTTTCAAAACTTTATTCTAAAGAACCGTTAAATTTTAGAATCTGATATTAGCAGAGAATGTAGATAGTTGACCTCACCTTGATTTTTCTATGGAATTACCGAAATAACCCTTATTCTGATTGCAGCTCTGTTCCATTTAGGCTGTGGCTGTGTAGTTGCCGGACAAATATGCCCTTGACTAATGGCTAGGGCTTTTTCTTTTTCTTTCTCTCTTTTTTTTTTTTTTTGAAAACTTCCATTATCCATTTTACATTCCCTTGATGGTTAAGTTGCTTCATTGAGAAAGAAGACGAAAAAAGACGAAAAAAAAAATTTACTAAATGCAAAATGTTTTCCAGGCAAAGCCCTTTTCAAAAATTACCACAATTTATCATTTCTATACATTTTCTAGTATTTAATTACAATTTTGAATATAAAATTTCACAATTCTAAATATTTGTCATAGTATGCTAAATTATAAAATTTAATATTTTTAATTAATTTTCAGTATTACAACTAATCTAACATAAAATAAATTATTTGAAAAATATTTTCATTGTTTTTTGGAAATAAGTTATTTTATAGAAGCAATACATTACATTTATATTCAAAAATAATAAAGCAATTTCCACTCAAAAAAAAAAAAAAAGAAAAAAACAAACAAACAAAACAACTTAAAACTATCAAAATATTTTATTTGGTCAAAGAGTAAATTTAAATAAATACATATTCATAACTATTGATTTATTTAAATTTATATCTATATCTATCTGTACTATATATAAAAATGAAAACAAATGGAATAATGAGATTTTTTTTAAATTAATTAATATATATTAAAATTGTTATATATATATTCATTTTTATTTATCATGATATTCGTCTTTTGCTTGCTTGAAAATAAATAAAAAGCTAAAATCTAACTTATAATTAATTTTTTAAAATAAAATCTTAGATGTTAATTAAGCTAATATTATAATTAATAATAATTTTTTTTATTTTATAGTCTATAATTATTTTATTTTATTAAATATATTTGACTTTTATCTATCATATACAAAATAGTTTAAGAATAATATTATTCACGTAAAATATAAAATATTATTATTTAAATAGAGATAAATTTTAGTTTAAAATTATTACATGTGAAATCGTGTTTTAATATTATAAGAATTTAGATGATATAAGAGAAAAATTATAACCTCCTTGATATTATATGAGAATAAAATTTAATGAGTATAGTCAATAAGTAATATGCAATGCACATTAATAAAAAAAATTAATATTTATAAAACCAAATAATAATGTTTTATTTATACCTTTTTATTTAAAAAAAAGAAGATAATTTTATTAATTTTAATAAATATGTTTTACCACGGGCACAAATAGAAACTCTAATTTTCAAATTTAAAGGATTTAATCTTTTTTTTGTCATTTTGTAGCTAAGCAGACAACATTAATTCAAATGATGACACCACACACCATTAAAAATAAAAAGACGAAGAACGGTGTGGACAGGATAGTATTTTCCTTCAAATCCACTCAAAGAGGCTTTTGGTAATTTAGAACAGTAGCTAAGAGTCTTTGTCTTTCAATTGTTGATAAAATTACTCAAATTACAATCACTGACTTGTTTTGTCTGAAACAGAACACGGTCTTCATCACTTTCTCTCTCTACTGTATAGTGTAGAGAGAGAAAGCAAGCAAAGCCAAAGAGAGTGAGAAGGGGGTTTTTTTTTTTAAAAAAAGAAAAAGATTGGCATTTGAGAAATGAGTAAAGCAAAAACTACCTCGTCATTGTTCAAGTTTTCTTAGAGCTAAAAAAACCCAAAAAGATAATCTCTTAGAGGACACAAAAATAGAATATAAAGGAGTGTAGATAAAACCCTAATGCTGGTACCCATTTGAAGAACCCAAAACATAGAATCCTATTCATCAATCCGAGATCTTACTGATTGGTTTCGAAGGTATGATCTAGCCCGCATTTCTCTCAAATTCTGGGTTTAAATGGTCGGGTGTTTGGATTCTTGACAGCAATTTTGGTGCATTCTTGTGCAAAAATGTGCTATTATGTGTGTTTATCTGAATGGGTTTTGTTTTTTTTGGCATTTGAATTTGGTTTTTTTAGTGTTTTGTTAGTGGTTTGGTTTGGTTTGGTTGTGTATTTGGGGTTAGATTTTAACGGAATCAGATCTGGGGTTTGTTTGGTTATTCCGTGGGTGCTACTGGTTTCTGTTTTGAAATTGCAGTTAATTTCAGGTGCATTTTTGATTTCGAGTTGGGTGTTAGGATAAAGATCGGTTGATATCTTTCGGGGAGTCTTTTGGTATAAAAACTAGTAGATTTTGACCATCAGCTACTTTTTCAAGTATTTATTTATTTTCTACTTATTTTTCATTTGGATTTGCAATGTGGATTAATAAAGTATGGTTTCACTGTGGATTTACATATATGGAGTTTAACTCGTATTTAGGAAACTTTATTCAATTGCCATATTGGTAATTCGTTTGTTTTTTTCCTTTCTTTTACCAGAGGTTGCATGGTAGGCTTGGGTTTTTCTGGATTGATGTGCTGCTGCTTCTGGGATTTGATTAGTCAAGAATTGGAGGATCTGGGATCCATCCATATAGAACATCTGATTATATGAGGAGGTTAGAGAACAGGGACATACTGTAAATACAATAGAGAGAAAATGAAATCCGACACACCACTTGACTATGCTGTGTTTCAACTGTCACCAAAGCATTCAAGGTGAGGATGTCTATTTATTGAGTTCAATGTTTTGGTTGTGTTTCTAGATGCAGCTTCTGGCATTTATCTTTTCCTTTTTGGCAGATGTGAATTGTTTGTGTCAAGGAGTGGAAATACTGAGAAGCTTGCATCAGGATTAGTCAAGCCATTTGTGACTCATTTGAAGGTTGCTGAAGAGCAGGTAGCACAAGCAGTTCATTCAATCAAGCTTGAAGTTGAGAGACATAAAAATGCTGACACTTGGTTCACAAAAGGAACCCTTGAGAGGTTAATGGCTGTGCCCACACCATTGTTGTAGAAGAAATCGTTTATTTTCAGTTTAATTTTTGATATGATTAGAAATTATTGTTTTCAGGTTTGTGCGATTTGTCAGTACACCAGAGGTTTTGGAGATGGTCAATACATTTGATGCAGAGATGTCTCAGCTGGAAGGAGCACGGAAAATCTACTCTCAGGTAATACTGCCATTTTATCTAGCAAAGAATACTGGATTTAGAATATAAAAAGCCATTGCTAAATTTAGGAGCTCTTTTATTCAGGGGACCAGTGATCAGCTTTCTAGCGCTTTAGGTATGCAACTCTTTGCTTTTGTTTTTTTTCCCCTATCTTTCTTCCCTTAACGAGCAGTTCAGTTTACTTTATGTAATGAATTTCGTCCTCCATAGTTACGTGGTACTTATATGTAAAGAAAGTAAAATACTACAACCCTCAATCTGGATACATACTTTGTCCTCTATAACAGTTAATGAATTTTGAGAGGTTTCAGAATCTTTCGGAGCATATATCATTTCCTTGAAAAGAAAACACATGAATAGAATGGACATCACTGCATGGAAGTTAGACATTTATGGTTGAAATTATCTGAATCAATTACAGGTGTAAAAGGTACTTGCAATATGCCAATATGTTATATTCATTATCAGTAACAGATTTCTATTTTTGTTAATTTTTTAATGAATTTTTGGTTACTTATATCGAAGGTATTAATACCGATTACAGAAGCAATTAAGAAACTGAAAACAATGTTTTTTTGGTTCCGTCTTTGTAGTTATGAATACTTAGACTCCTGGTAGTGGTTTGGCCAATTCAGAGGAGGTCAAAACGGACCGCAACACTGCAAGCCATATTCCTCCTTCAGAAATGCAACAATTTCAAAAGTCCCTCCTATTTTTCTGTATTAATTAGAAGTCGTTCATATTTGTTCTTAGATGTGTGGCGTTTCAGTGCTTGCGTGTCTTTACCTCTACATTCCTAAGGAGTTTCCATAAGTATTTTCTTGGATCCTTGTTTTTGCTTTGTCCTTTAACAGGAATATGAAAGAGAACATTACTGAAATGCAAAATAAAAATAAGAAGATGCTCTTTGTATCCAGGAAAAAGAAACACAGAAGATTCTTTAGATCTTGCCATCTGCGTTTTGCAATCTTTAGCTATAAAGATAATTATGTGGCAACTGCCGACTTATTGATGATTATACTTTATATTCCTTGGTTTAACAAGTAAAATATCTCATATGCTGCCAGTTTTCATATTGATAAAATAGATTGAAGGTGAGGAGGAAGGACTGGTGTTTTGAAATGTATGTGGGTAAATAATGAATTGGGTGGTGCTATTCTGTTATAATTTGGAAAAGTTACCAAGAGAGCTTGTCAAAATACTAATTCATTTAAAAAGCTTTGAGGAATGTTTTATAGAATTATGGGACACATTTTGTAGTTAATCTTGATCTCTTTTTATCTGCATCAACAGTATTTGGACAAAAGCAAAAATTTTGTGAGCAAAATGCTTTTTTAGCGAGGGGATGTAACATTGTGGATGTTCTCAAGTGTAGAGTACATGGTTGTCGAAGATAAGGAAATGGGGAGAGACAGAGATGGGGAGGGATGTTGTAGCAGGGATAATGGTTATGGGCTAGGTAGCCAACTATTTGCAATATTTATGTTGTTAGCAAGTAACATCCAATGATTGGAAAAAATTGTAATGAAGTGGTCAATGAAAATTTTATAGGACTGGTCCATATTATTTTGATTCATAAAACATTTGTTGGAGAGGAAAGCATGCATCTAAGCCTGAGTTTTTCCAAAATTGAGACATGATGTTGGGTTTCTTTTTTATTGGTACATTTGGCTTTGAATTCATGTGTTTACCACCATTAATTTGCAAATGAGATTGAGTAGAAAGTGGGGTCATGGTGAGTTTGTAGTTAGTTTCTATCGGAAATGAAATTGTAGGAAGATGGAAGCTGCACTCACGGAGGAAAAGTTAGAAGGTAGAGTGAGTTGGTTTAGACCAAGAAATGCATTATGGGGGAAGGTTGAGCATATTGAAGCTCTAGGTGATAAGCAAGTGGGAGATAAACCAAGTATGACGTGGGTTGAAGTTGTGAGGAAGGATTTAGTAGCCTAGAACCTAGGTCTCCTGAAGATTTATTGTAAAACAGATAAAATGGAGGAAAATAATCCATAAATGATCCAACTAGTTTATGATTAAGGTTTGGATCAATTGTTTGTGTTAGTGAATATATGACATATGCGACACATTGCAAACAGCTACTGGAAGTTTAACTGCCCTGAAACTGCATGAAAAAATGTTTGCACTCCACCCGCCCTCAGAGGCACACAAAAGAAAGAGAAAAAAAGAAAAAGAATAAAGAAAAAGGAATTTCATCCATTCTAGAACTACTAATGAGCAAAATTCTATAATATCAATCCTCATTTTTCTCGGAAAATATTGTGAACTCATACTCTATATGCTAACAAATACCTGAAATTTGATGGCATGTTAAATTTGATCTCTCTGTGCAAACCTAATAAAGTACATATTGCTTATATACTGACTCAGGTTTTGGTAACTTGCTCCAGGTGGAGATGAAACAGGAACAGTGGCAGCAGCCGATGCAACAAAGTAAAGTTCCGTTTTTAGTTTTTATTTATCTTTTTGAGTGGCAGATGTGGTAGTTGGTGGTTCACCTTATTAGAAGCTTTGAAAAACTTTGTAACTATTGGAACTGTTGATTTCATCTTCTGTTGGAAATTTGGGATTTCTAGCCACATTTCTTTTGAAAGTAAAATGTTTTTTTTTTTTTTTTTTTTTTGGGGTGGGGGGGGGGGGGGGGGCTTTTGTTGTCAGATTATAATATTTATTAGAAATGGGAGGTGGCAACATGCAATTTGGTAATCTATGAACTTAGCAAGTGTTGAACTCCATTTCTTTTCTTGTTTGATCTGTGATATTTAAATGGACATGGTGATTCCCTGCTAGCATTTACTAGATTGGAAAAATATTATCTTACAATTTTGAAATTTAAGACCTTGAAGCATGAGTTTCGGAGGATGAGATAGCATATTTCAATTGTTCTGAAAATGTGGAAATGCACTAGACTATGGCTTCTGATGAAAGTGGAATGCTTAGATGATAACAGCAGTTAAATGGTAATGACAAAATAAGCCATTATTTTGTTGCTACTGCATCGATCAACATGCTTGAATGGATTTTTTGCTATGGTCTCTCACTCTCCCCTCAAATTTATTTTCTGATTTATTGTTGTTTTGCTGTACAGGAAGGAGCTTCTGCGGGCCATTGATGTACGGCTTGCTGCAGTAAGGCAGGATTTAACCACAGCCTGTGCTCGTGCATCGGCTGCTGGTTTTAACCCTGAGACTGTGTCAGAGCTTCATCTCTTTTCAGATTGCTTTGGCGCCCGTCGCTTGAAGTAAACACACTGGCAAAACCTTCATTTCATGCTTGTGTTTTTAAATGTAGACATGCTTGTGTGTCGCATCCATTTCATGTGGATTTGTTTACTTTTTTATTTATAGTAACACCAATGGCTTGTCTGGGGGCCATCTCCCAGCAAGTTATTGAATATCTGACAAGCAATTCGAGGTCAAAAAGAAGGGTGGATTGAATTTAATAGCAAATAAAGAATGTTAACTCTACTTCCTTGCACATTTCATCACTTGATCTTTGTTATATGGATAATTTATTTTTAGTTAATACTTAGTCGTAATTCGTAACATTTGAACTTATTTTATTGAAACACTTCTCATGCATTTTTGTCCAGTGGTGTTAATAGAGGTTAAATAGGGACAACTTTAGAACTGTTTGCATCTTTTTTGCTTCTCCAAAAATAAAAGACCCCAGTTATGTTTCAGTATATAAGAAGTCTGTTAAGAGACTCCTAAGGAAACTATTTTGACTCACCAAAGCTGCATCAAGTGCTGATAAGTTAGAGCTACAGGATCCTAGACTTTACCTAAGATGTTACAATGGAATTCATTGTTTGATTGCCTAACTCTTCAGAAAATGAAACTTCCCGTGTGTTTTAAGAGTTTTTAGCACTAACATGAATTCTTGGTGTGTTGCCTTGACAAAGATGGAGTATCTGGCATTCATTGTTAGAGATTATGCCTGGGAAAATGGCAACCATAAAATTTGATGTTTTTCTGCGGATGTTGTTGGTTGGTGCTACAGTAAAGTTTCCTTTGATGTAGAAAAGCCATCTTCTTCAAGCATGTGAAAACGATCCCTCAGACTCTGTGTGGCAGTAAATATTTGTATTTGCTGTTATTACCTTTTTCATTGGTGGAGGGGGTTCATATTAAGTTTGATTATCCATAGCCTCATGAGGCCTTATCTAGGGTATGCTGAAGACTTCTTTAGGAATATGAATATACAATGATTACTGATCTCTCTTGAGCTCAAATTTACATGCTAAAAATTTACTGCGATCAGATCAACAGTTGGGATTTTATTTATATCCTCAAGCAGTAGAATTTCTCTTTTTTATTTATGATCTTAAAGGTTTTTGGTTGCTGCATTGGAGTCCCTGCATATAGGTTAAAATGGTCAACTAGAAAATATCACAGACACTTGAAGATTTCTTCATGATTGTGCTGAGGGTCCTTATTAACATTTGGTCTGGCAATGCATTTGCTTTCTGAGTACGCTTTTTGACCTCACCATTTAGCATAAAGTAGGAATCTTTCCGGAACAAAATTAGCAAGGGAGAAGTTTTGTCCCATAGCAGAATCTTAGAGTAAATCTGAGCAGAAATAATTGATATCAGATCTTAATGAGATGGTGAAGGGGATAATTGTCCCTGTCAGAAGAATATGGCAGGATTAGTAGTTAAAGCGTTGTTTTCTCCTTTGTCCACTTGCTAACTTCCTTGTGCTTCTTACCTTTTTTTTTACCTTATATATATATATATATATATATATATATACACCATCAACGCTGTTTAGTTTTCTTTTTTCACCAAAAAGGTGCAAACTTTAATTCAAGCGTTATTAATTTTCTGCAGTGAAGCTTGTACCAAATTTATCTCGGTGTGCGAGAGAAGGCCAGACCTGGTCAATACATGGAAGACGCGTGTTGAAGATCAAGTGCTCCGGGCTTCATGCGGATCTGATATGTCAATTGACGATCCCACAGAAGACCCAAATGGGCCCCATGATGTCAAGCCCCACCAATCCTCATTCCAAAATAAACAGCAAAATCAGCAGGCCGGCCAAGAACAGAAACAACCCAATTTAACGCAAACTCTACAGCACCTTAACCAATCCAAACCATCTACTTTTCATTCCAGTTCCTCTGTCTCTACGCAAAACGAAAACAAGGAAGGGTATAAAAAAGAGGAGTCCACGACCGAGTCATTACCTAGTCAACCAAGCCAGCCTGCAAGGCGGCTCAGTGTGCAGGACAGGATCAACCTTTTTGAGAATAAGCAGAAGGAGAACTCAGGTGGCAAACCAGCAGTAGTTGGGAAATCTGTAGAACTGAGGAGACTTTCCTCTGACGTGTCTTCTGCACCTGAAAAGGCTGTATTGAGGAGATGGAGTGGAGCAAGTGATATGAGCATTGACTTGGGAAATGACAAGAAGGATTTTAACAGTGCAGATAGCCCTATATGTACACCCTCTTCATCTTCTGTATCCCAAAGCAAAAGCGACGTGTTTCCTAGCTCATCTGCAGATTATAAGGATCATAAGGGGCTGAATGACACAGTGAGTTCTGTTAAAGTGGAGGCTAAGAATGTTTCTGGGTTCAAAGATCAGGATGAGTTGCAGACTCCACCTGGTGGATTTATAGGGAAGGATGAGGAGGTGGGGTTGAAGGGGAAAGTGAACTGGAAAGACCAAGTTGGGTCTCAGCCCCAGTTGAGAGCATTTGCAGGTAGAGGTGAACAGGTTGGAGTAGATCAGGGGGTTAGAGATGAAAAGTTTAAGAGCTTCTTGGGAAGGGATGAGAAGATTACTGGAATAAAATTTCAAGGGGGTTTTGATGGAAAGTTGAGAGATTATTCAGATAGAGAGGAGACCGCTGGAGTGAACGACCAGTCTGAATTGCAAACTGAGGTTGGAAATTTTGTAGGCAAGTTAGGTGAGGTTGAATCTGGGAATAGAGTTGAGGATGTTAAAGTAAGGGATCAGCCACAGAGTCATTCACGGTTCAGAGGTTCCCACATTCATACTAGATCTCTTTCAGGACAGTTTGAAGGTGGGTTTGGAGGGAAAGTTAAGGAAGTAGGATATAAAGAGACTGAAAGTGATCAGTCAACTTCTCAGCCTCAGTGGAAATCATCTGCTGGAGAAGTCGGGGAAGTGGGAAAGAAGTTTGAAGATCTTGAAGGTCCAAGAATGAAAATCCAGAAACCTCATTCTGCTGGTGCAGAACAGGTTGTGAAGCTGCAAGGTAGAAGAGATGAGAGTGGCTCTAATTATGGAAGTACCAAGTTTCCTAGTAAAAAGGTTTTTGAGAGTCAAGAGAGCTTTAGCACTGTACCCATACCATCAATCGAACAAGCTCAGAGGATAAGGCAGTCTAAGGGGAATCAGGAGCTCAATGATGAGCTGAAAATGAAGGCAAATGAACTTGAAAAGCTTTTTGCAGAGCATAAGCTTCGGGTTCCTGGGGATCAATCTGGTTCAACAAGGAGAAGCAAGCATACTGAATTACAGGTTGAACAAGCAATAAGTTCACAGCATGGAAAACCAGCAGCACCGGAGATATTTCCTGTGCATGTTCAGGATAAAAAGATGGAGGTTGAACCCATTTTGAGTGCTGGTGATGACACGAAGTTTAGCACTCCACCACCAATGAAGATGATAGATCATCAGGACTATGGCAGTTCTTTGAGACAGAATTTCTCTGAGCTCAAATTTTCAGATGATTCTAGAGGAAAATTCTATGAGAGATACATGCAGAAAAGAGATGCAAAACTGAGGGAAGAGTGGGGCACAAAAAGAGCAGAGAAGGAAGCCAAGTTGAAGACCATGCAAGATAGCCTTGAGAGGAGTAGAGCAGAAATGAAGGCCAAATTTTCTGGGTCTGCAGATAGACTGGATTCGGTGTCTTATGCTCGTCGACGCGAAGAAAAGCTCAGAACATTCCATTCTCGGTCAAATATCAAGAGAGAGCAGGTATTCAATTGACTTGGAGAATTAATTGCTGATTTTGTACTCAAATTTTTTCTTTCATTTTTATTCATTGGAATTTCAGAGTTTCCTCATTTTGTAAGGTTCTATTTTTACAGAATCTTGTGGATTCCTTTCAGAGTGAAGAGGAGGAGGATACTTCTGATATTTTGGAACAGAAATATTATAGACAAGATAGATCATTAGGTGATGCAGCTTTAATGGATAGTGCTTCCAGAAGCTCCCAAAACAGGAAGTCTTTTAACAGGAATTTGTCTTCATCCACTCCTCGTACATCTATAGCACCAGTTCCACGGTCATCATCCAAAATGTCCAACCCCAGTTCTGGGAGGCGGAGAGTGCAGTCAGAAAATCCTCTTGCTCAATCAGTACCAAACTTCTCTGATTTCAGAAAAGAGAACACAAAGCCCTCTTCTGGAGTCAGCAAAACAGCAAACCGCATGCAGGTGAGAAATTTTGCCCGCAGCAAGAGTACAACTGAAGAGATACCTCTTGTGAAGGAAGAAAAGCCCCGACGTTCTCAGTCCGTAAGGAAAAGCTCTGCTAGTCCTGCTGAATTCAAGGATTTGCCAACTCTGAACTCTGATGATGTTGTTTTGGCACCATTGAAGTTTGATAAAGACCAGACTGAACAGGGCATGTCTGAAAAATTCTCAAAGAATGTGGAATCAAAGACTTTTCTCCGGAAGGGTAATGGAATAGGTCCTGGTGCTGGAACTAGCATTGCCAAATCGAAAGCTTCAGTGGCATCTGAGGCTCTTAAAAATGAAGATTTTGAAGACTCTCCCTTTGAGACAGAAGATCCAGTCAATGTCACAAAGGAGGAAGAAGAAGAGGAGGAGGAGGAGCCTGAACTTGAAACAACAGAGGTTGAAGATTGTGCTAACATTGAAAATGGAAAACCGAGGCTAAGCCAAGAATCTGACAAAATGTCTGAATCTGAGAATGGTGATTCTCTAAGGTCTCTTTCTCAAATTGATCCTTCTTCAGTTGCCGAACTGCCTGCCTCGGTTCCTTCAACATTCCATGCTGTAGGGTCCTTGCAGGATTCACCTGGGGAAAGCCCAGTTTCATGGAATTCTCGCATGCATAATCCGTTTTCCTATCCACATGAGATTTCAGATATTGATGCTTCTGTGGACTCTCCAATTGGGAGCCCAGCTTCCTGGAATCCTCACTCTCTTACTCAAACTGAGGCTGATGCTGCTCGAATGAGGAAGAAGTGGGGAAGTGCTCAGAAACCTATTCTTGTTGCTAATTCATCCCATAATCTGGCACGTAAGGATGTCACAAAAGGGTTCAAACGTTTGTTAAAGTTTGGAAGGAAGAGTCGTGGGACAGAGAGTTTGGTTGACTGGATATCTGCAACGACTTCTGAGGGAGATGATGACACAGAGGATGGACGAGATCCTGCCAATCGGTCATCAGAAGACTTGAGGAAGTCAAGAATGGGATTCTCACAAAATCATCCTTCTGATGACGGCTTCAATGAAAGTGAGTTGTTCAATGATCAGGGTAAGCTATATATCTCCTTGCAGGAATTTAAATTATGTTGTTTTTGTTTATTGAGAATCAAATATATGCCTGCTTATATCAAACTAAATTCTTACCGCAGTTTAGTTTTCATTGAAAAGTATCACCGCATGTAACAGTAGCATGTCAACTTCATTAAAATGTCCGCTTGTACAAGATTCTAAAGAGGAATAATTGTGTAGATAATTTGAAGCCCAACTATTTCCCTAATGTCTTTTTCTGGTTATTCTTCTTCAACTGATTTTTTCTCCTGTTGTGTTTCCAAGAGTTACAATGACTTGAAAACGATTATCTGAGTTGGTTTCATAACTAAAGGACCAGAGGCCTTTATAGCACACTGACCACCCATTTTGTCTTTTCCTACTTTTGGGCGCTTGAAATTGATTCCTCTTTTTTAACCTGTTTGGTCAATTGGGTTGAATAGTTTGGCCCATGTGAGTAATGATCCTTTGATATTCATATCCTAAAAGTTACTGAAGTAGCATAATTGGGGCAGGATTATGGAGCACACTGAAACTTCTCTGCTTTATAATTATTTTTTTTATACAAGCAGTGGTAGATATTGAATCCATCTCTTCAGCAAACGGCAGGGCTTTTTCGTTTTAAAATAATATTCTCTCTTTTTTCTTTGGCTTACATCGTTGGTTATACAGCTGAATTCTTGAGTAGATGATGATGCGCCTCTTTTCTTACAGTTGCTATTCATAGCTCCATACCTGCACCTCCAGAAAATTTCAAATTGAGGGATGATCATATGTCTGGAAGCTCTATTAAAGGTGAGTTTTATTTATTTATTTATTTCTTCCAAATGTTAATTTAACTTATACTTACGCTATTTTTGTTGGCTGGAAAATCTTATGACTGCGTTAGGTTGTATTAATAGCCTCTGAAAATAAATTTGAAGGATTTTCTTAAATGTGTCCAATGTGTTTCCATATGATTTGGTCTTGTTCATGTGGGGCCATACTTGGCAAATGTTTTTCTTCCTAGCAAAACTCTAATGGAAGTCTTTTATTTCTTTTGGAGATTGGTAGTTTATGATGATATATTTAAGCATGTCCAAATTTTTTACAGCACCACGATCATTCTTCTCTCTTTCATCATTCCGAAGCAAGGGAAGTGACTCGAAGCTCAGATAATTACTTCAGAGAAATGTTTAGAGCTACTGCTTGGAATCTCAAGTGATAGGGTGTAAAGGATTATATATAGGATACAAATGCTTGTGCTGAAATATGTTGTATATTGTATTGAACAAAATTCGCCTATTGGCGTTCTTGTGATTTTGGTAGTCTAGGAGCATTCTTTTCTTTTTTTTTCCCACCTTCTCTTTATTTGCTCTAGCATTGTGTGATGCATGGTAATCAGACTTTTGACAGAAATAGAGTTGGTCACAGTTTTAAGCGGAGTGATATGATTATCCGGAGTACTAGCATGCAAGCAATGACTACTTTATTTTATCATCTCCTTTACTAGCAACACACACTCTCTCTCTCTGTCCAATGCATGTGTAAATTTTACTTTTTAAACCTCAGATTTCTTTTTCTTTCTCTTTCTCCCCATAGGAAACCTCAATGTCTGAAAGAGTGAGATGGTGTAATGAGTTTTTATACCAAGGCTCCGTTATCGAATGCATATGTACTCCATAAATTCTTGGAATTGCAAGGAGACTGAACCTGTGATCAATTTTTATAATGTAAAGTGGTATAATTTTTAAAGCACATAATGTGAAATGTCTTGTATTACATTGAAGCTTTATCAAATTTGTAATTCCGGATACTCCAAATATTGTATTGGTCTTGTATACAGCTGCTAACAGTTCCAGGTTACATGAAATCTTCAAATGTTGAACCTTTTCTTTTGTTACTGTTGTTTGTTGTGATGACATCTGTTAACGGCTACTTCTTAGTTTGAGCTTGACAAGATCAATTTTTATTAATTATATCAGAAGACTGGATATAAAGAGTCAATGGCCGGTCTTATCTTATGGCCTTGTATGATGTCCACATGCCATTCTCCAAGAGTCAGGTAGACCAAGCAATGCATTTAATACACTATGTAACCGGCTAATTCTTCTTCTTCTTTTTGATTGTATGGATATATATAGTTTGACATTTTCTTGATAGTTTTGCGTTTATATATCTGTTTATTTAGTTAAAATAATGCTTTAAAACTCAATTAATTGCCATTTAGCAGATGATTCTCTTTCTTTATTATATCTTTGTCGAATGTGTAGCTTTGAACAATTAATCAAAGCTCAGCTTGGTCATAAGCTGTATCATGATTGTTAACACTAAGAGACAAATAGAATGGTCTTGGTTTAAACGATAGCTAATTTATTGCTAATTGTGAGTTATTGTAAATAGAGAAGAAATGGCTAGAAAGTAACGAAAGCTTGGGGATAATAACAACATTTATTTATTTTGGTTCATACACCGTCTCTATGTTGAAGTTGGGAATGAGACCGACAAAATTCTTCTAATTTCTGACTTTACCGGTAAAATTTATCTATAAATATAATTCACTTTTGCTCATTTTGCTCATTCAACTGTCTGCAGTTTGCTGATAAATTTATTTAACTTTTTCTATATATATATATATATATATATATATTTTATATCGAGCAAGCCATCGAATAGACTTGTTTCATGAACCTTAAACTCATTAATACACATTTTCATGAAACCATATGGCACGACCACGCACATTTGGAAGTATCATTTGCTTGTTAATATCAAGCTTAAGTCATTAAGAAGTAATTAAATATGTGATGAGCATCTTCAATGTACTACAAAACAGGTGGCAGAATCAAAGTTCATTAACTCATAATCAACGTCTTTGTACTTTGAACAGCCAAATAACAAAGCAAAACCTGCTTGTTCTTTTCTTTCTTCGCATGGCTTACTTTTAATTTCTCTCTAACACTCTCCAAACCATTTTCCTCACCGTCAAACACTTCCATCAATGGCTGATTCCTCCTTTGATATTGACAACTATCCTCACTCCGATAGCTCAAGAGACCATAACCACCGCAGGCAACGCCGACATACAACACCTGTTGGCTCAATATATGCTTCACCTTCATTTACACAGTTCAGCTCTATTGAAACATTCCGTAGTTTCACTTCAAGAAGGCCTCCCCGTGGTCTTCTACCTACGCCTTTTGCTTCAGACAACGATAACTCATGGCAAGGTCAGCTTTCATGGCAGTTTGAGCCCTCAGGTTGGCAAGATAACCGTTACTTAGGTGCAGTCTTTACTCCATTGACAACTATTGCATCCTCAATCTCAAATAGTCGAGTTTTTCGAAGATCTGCTAATCATTATTACCTTTCACGCACTTATGGCCCGTTTAGAACCTTTGAGAATTCATATTATGATCACTATTATTCTAGCTATAGTGCAGTTCCTTCTGGTAGGCTTGAGCTACAAAGTCATGCTGCTACAGATAATGATCAAAGTTTAGTAGTTCATGTAAAGGATTATAGTTCAGGAGGTCATAGCAGGAAAGAAGCTAAAAGGAAACAACCAATTGGACAATTAAATCCTTTGGCTACATTGGATGAACTTAGTGTGACTGACTATGACACAGCTGATGATGTTGAAAAAGAAAGAAGCCTATCTGAGGCTGAATCTAATCGCCATAGAGGTAAAGATTCTCGCTGGCATTCTGTTTCGCATGCTTACATGGATCTTGAACATGATAGTATTAGTCGTATGAGTCATGGGATTTCACACGATGGACCTCATGAACATCATCAGTCTAGGCAACACCATATGAGGCATCATCATGTTCAAGAGGGTTATACATCTGGTAATGGATATGATGACATTGATCGATATTCAAGGTATGATGATGATGGTGATGAGTATGATGAAGAAGATGATGAGCCACCACCAAAGCAAGTTAGTTTGTTTGGTCTGTTCAAGTATTCAACAAAATGGGATATTGTCCTTGTGATTTTGGGTTGTTTAGGAGCTCTCATAAATGGGGGTGCCCTTCCATGGTATTCTTTTCTTTTTGGGGATTTTGTAAACAAGATTGCTAAAGAAGCAGATGACAAAACCAAAATGATGAAGGATGTACAGAAGGTAAAAAAAAAAAAAAAAATCACTTTGTGTTAGCAAATTGTTTTAAATTGTCTTTATTTTGAGAGCCTTGATTTTTTTTTTTTTTTTTTTTTAAAAACTATAAGTTAATGGTGGTAATATAAGCACTTTGTTTTCTTGTGATTGCAGATTTGTCTAGAAATGACTATACTGTCAGCAATAGTTGTGATTGGAGCATATTTAGGTGAGGCAGATTAGACTACGTTCATTGAACAATTTTTTTATTTTTTCTTTAAGCCTCTGCATAATATAGGTGCTAAATTTTACTGCAGTTTTCTGACTACTGAATTGATATAAATCACTTTCCTCTTAAAACAAATGCATGATATGAAACAGAGATCACTTGTTGGAGATTGGTAGGGGAGAGATCAGCCCATCGAATACGAACCATGTACTTAAGAGCAGTTCTGAGGCAAGATATCAGTTTTTATGATACTGAAGTAAGCACCGGTGATATTATGCATGGAATTTCAAGTGATGTTGCTCAAATCCAAGAAGTTATGGGAGAAAAGGTCAATTTTTATTCTCTATAAAATGTTTTTTCCCAACTTATACTGGAGCCTAATATTTGCACTTTCAACACTTATATAATATATATTATCTAATTGTGATTAAAACCTGCAATGTGTTTTCCTGATTTACATGCATTAACTTCTGTTAGCTAATTGCAGATGGCACATTTCGTCCATCAGATATGCACCTTCATCTGCGGATATACTGTTGGATTCTTAAGGTCATGGAAGGTATCACTAGTAGTCTTCTCAATCACTCCATTGATGATGTCCTGTGGAATGGCTTATAAGGCCATTTATGTTGGATTAGCTACAAAAGAACAAGTATGATACCAACTAAAAAAGATTCTGGTGTTCATTTTCTGCAGTTGCTCAGATAAAATTGTTTAACCTTTTTTCATTTATTGAAGATTTCATATAGGAAAGCTGGTGGTGTTGCTGAACAGGCTATCAGTTCGATTCGAACTGTATTTTCTTTTGTTGCTGAAGATAATTTGGCTGAAAAGTATTCTGATTTTTTGGTTAAGTCAGTGCCCATCGGGGCAAAGATTGGATTTGCTAAGGGTGCAGGAATGGGAGTTATCTACTTGGTTACATATGCGACATGGGCATTGGCCTTCTGGTATGGATCTATCCTGGTTGCAAGGGGTGAGATCAATGGAGGCGCTGCAATTGCTTGTTTCTTTGGTGTAAATGTGGGGGGAAGGTAATGAGCTCTCTTTTTTCTTTTTCTCTTTCCAAGTATCAGCTCTTTATTGGAAGACAAGATAATAAGCTCTTTTTTTTTTTTTTACAGAGGCTTGGCATTGGCACTTACATATTTTGCTCAATTCGCGCAAGGCACTGTAGCAGCAAGCAGGGTGTATGAAATAATAGACAGAATTCCTGATATAGATCCTTACAGTACCCATGGAAGGACATTATCAAATGTTCGCGGAAGGATTGAGTTTCGAAGTGTTATCTTTGCTTACCCTTCTCGCCCTGATAATCTAATTCTTAACTCTCTCAATTTAGTCATTCCATCTTCAAAGACGCTTGCATTGGTTGGTGCTAGTGGAGGTGGCAAGTCCACCATCTTTGCTCTGATAGAGAGATTCTATGATCCCATTAAAGGTAATTCCTAACATTCAACACCAGTTCTATGAGTTAAATTCTATTGAATTTCTAAGGAGATTTAAGTTTTTGACGTTATTGCAGGAGTTATTACCTTAGATGGTCATGACTTGAGGACACTGCAGGTGAAATGGCTAAGAGATCAAATAGGTATGGTTGGGCAAGAGCCAATTCTTTTTGCCACTAGCATACTAGAAAATATAATGATGGGGAAAGAAAATGCCACCAAAAAAGAAGCAATTAATGCTTGCATTGCTGCTAATGCCCACAGCTTTATCTCTGGCCTTCCATATGGCTATGACACTCAGGTAGAACAACACAATGCTCTTACAATCAACTGCAGGAATAATAAGATATACACACTGCACATAGGATAACTCTTGGTACTTATTTGCAGGTTGGAGATAGAGGAACTCAACTCTCAGGTGGGCAAAAGCAGAGAATTGCGCTAGCACGAGCTATAATCAAGGACCCACAAATACTTCTTTTAGATGAACCCACCAGTGCCTTAGATGCAGAATCTGAGTCTATTGTGCAGCAAGCCATTGATAAGATCTCCTCTAGCAGGACAACCATTGTCATTGCTCATAGACTAGCAACAGTAAGAAATGCCAACATCATTGTTGTTCTTGATCAAGGCTCTGTTGTAGAAATCGGCAACCATCGCCAGCTAATGGAAAATGCTGGTGCTTACTACGACCTTGTCAAGCTTGCATCTGAAGCAGTTTCAAAATCTACAGGGCAAGAAATGGATACTTACAAGGAGACGGAATATTCTATGCATGGAAAATCAGTAAATGTGGAGGAGACAACAAGATCGAGGCATATAAACTATAAGCGCATAGAGAACCACGAAGAAGTGGAAATGCAAGAAATACCAAAAGAAAGAAAGTATCAACTCTCAGAGATATGGAACCTACAAAGACCAGAAATTTTCATGCTTCTCTTAGGGTTCCTTTTGGGTATGCATGCAGGCGCTATTCTTTCAGTCTTTCCTTACCTCCTAGGCCTGGCCCTTCAAATCTACTTTGATAAAGACTCATCAAAACTAAAGAGAGATGTTGGAAATATCTGTTTAGCACTTGTAGGTCTTGGAATAGGGTGCATTCTTGCCATGACAGGCCAGCAAGGTTTATGTGGATGGGCAGGAACCAAACTAACAATGAGAGTAAGAAACCTTTTATTTCGATCTATATTAAAACAAGAACCTGCTTGGTTTGATTTTGAAGATAATTCTACTGGGGTACTTGTTTCAAGGCTATCAACTAATACAGTCAGTTTTCGATCAGTTCTTGGTGATAGATTCTCAGTCTTGTTAATGGGTTTAAGTTCAGCTGCTGTTGGTCTTGGTGTGTCATTTTACTTGGAATGGAGACTTGCCCTTTTGGCTACTGCACTAACTCCTTTCACTCTTGGTGCTAGCTACTTAAGTTTGATCATAAATGTTGGACCAAAGTTGGATAATAGCTCTTACGCTAAAGCTAGCAACATTGCTGCTGGTGCTGTTTCAAATATAAGAACAGTAACAACCTTTTCTGCTCAAGAACAAATTATCAGGTCCTTTGATGGAGCTCTAGATGAACCCAAGAAGAAATCAGTGAAAAGATCACAGATTCTAGGCTTAACAATTGGTTTCTCTCAAGGAGCAATGTATTGTGCATATACCTTAACTCTATGGTTTGGTGCTTACCTCGTAAAACAAGACAAGACTAATTTTGGTGAGGTATATAAAATTTTTCTCATTCTCGTTTTAAGTTCATTTTCTGTTGGACAACTAGCTGGGCTAGCTCCAGACACTACCATGGCCAGGACAGCAGTTCCTGCAATTTTTGATATCATTTATCGCAAGCCACTGATAGGTAATGATAATGAAATGGGCAGAAAAATTGACAGATCAAAATCATGGGATATTGAACTTAGGATGGTCACATTTGCATACCCTTCTAGGCCTGAGATTGTTGTGTTGAGAGATTTTTGTTTGAAGGTCAAAGGTGGCAGCATGGTGGCACTGGTGGGCGGTAGTGGTTCAGGTAAATCAACAGTTATATGGTTGATACAAAGGTTTTATGATCCTAATCAAGGGAAGGTGACAATGGGAGGGGTGGATTTGAGGGTTCTTAATGTGAAGTGGTTGAGGAAGCAAATAGCTTTGGTGGGTCAAGAACCTGCTCTGTTCTCTGGAAGTATAAGAGAAAATATTGCATTTGGAAATCCCCAAGCTTCTTGGGCTGAGATTGAAGAGGCTGCAATGGAAGCTTATATTCACAAGTTCATCAGCAGCCTCCCTCAAGGCTATGAAACCCAGGTATGCTCTTAGACAATCCTGTCCTAAATTATACATTTTTAACAAGAAAACTTTGGGTTAGCTCAGATGGCAAGTAAGTTTGTTTTTTCCTAGTAATGTTAATATAATTTATTGTTTTTCCTGTGTTTTAGGTTGGTGAGAGTGGGGCCCAACTATCAGGTGGGCAGAAACAGAGAATAGCAATAGCAAGGGCAATACTGAAGAAATCAAGAGTACTATTATTAGATGAAGCAAGTAGTGCATTGGACTTGGAATCAGAGAAACATGTTCAAGAGGCTCTAAGGAATGTCTCTAAGCAAGCCACTGCTATTGTAGTAGCCCACAGGCTGTCGACAATTAGAGAAGCTAATATGATTGCAGTAGTGAAAGATGGTGCAGTTGTGGAATATGGCAGTCATAATGCTCTCTTGAACTCCCATCTTAATGGTGTATATGCAAGCTTGGTTAGAGCTGAAACTGAAGCTACTGCTTTTGCTTGAGTAATTGATGATATAACTTGTATTGGTTTCCAAATGTCACCCCATTTTTCAAGGCACAGTAAAACCTATATAGCAAGTATTATTTTTTCACACATCTAATTGTCTGTTTAGCACCGTAGTTAGAACAGAATTTAAATGGGTCCATAAGATCTTGAATCTTGAACCTTTCAAGAATTTACTTCTTGAGTAAATTTAAAGAAAAAGGTTGGGGATAAGGTGGGGGTTGGATCAAATAATAATTGATGAGTAAAGTTTACTTCTTGATAATTTCAAATCAAGGAGTAGTATTCCAAAGGTTATCCAATCTAAACAGCTACAACCAAGAATATGCATGCTTAATTCTAATTTTAGCGTGCAAGAACAGGACATGTTAAAAGAATTAGACATCAAAATATCCGTCACCTTTCCAAAAACTCCACCTCCTCTAACTTCAAAAGGGAAATGCGACCAGAGAAGAGATCCACAACAAACAGACCAAAATACCCTCAGAATATATACCAATAATGCTATAAAACATAAGGCCACATTTGTAATTTACTGTCCAACAAAAAATGAGCAGGAATTTCTCTGACGTAATGACTAGTAACCATATCATCTCTTGGCTTGAAAGCCAAGACAAGTTGATGATTACGTGCCAGGCATGCAAAGTTATAGAGATTTTAGGCCTTGCCAATTGATTATACCAGTAAAACATCTTTCTCTTCACTTGTAATTTTTATCATCTCTGTACTTTTCCTTCACACAAGAGCCCTTCAATCTTTCTCTTGTGCATTCTTTCTTGAAGTTTTGTATTAAGTGTTTCTTTTCTGAGGTATTCCTTCCTTTCAACATCTCTCAATCTTTGTATCAACTTTATGCATTTGTCTATACTTTATTATAGATTAGCTCTTACATATAACTATCTGAATCATGTTTTAGCAGTAGCACCATCAAGATTTAGCTTGTAGGATTTGGACAAACAAAGGAATTTGGAAAGGAGTTCATATTTTGAAATAAAGAGAAAAATTCATGGCATCTCTTACACCAGGAGTACTACTAAAGCTTCTTCAAAGTATGAATTCAAATGTGAAAGTACGGGGAGAGTATCGGTCAGTTCTGCTACAAGTCATTAGTATTGTGCCTGCCTTGACTGGCTCAGAACTCTGGCCTAACCATGGTTTCTTTGTTAAAGTATCTGATTCCTCGCATTCGACTTATGTATCATTGTCAAAGGAAGACAATGAGCTAATTTTGAATAACAAGTTACAACTTGGTCAATTTTTCTATGTTGATAGAATGGAAGCAGGAACTCCAGTTCCAATCCTAGTTGGTGTTAGACCAATTCCAGGAAGGAACCCTTTTGTGGGAAATCCTAAAGATTTGATGCAAATGTTGGTTCCATCTGAGGGTCCAGTACCAGTTGATAGTGAAGGAGTTAATTCTTCAAAATTGAAGGAGTTATTGGAAGGGAAAGAAGAGAATTCAAGACAGAAAATTGTAATAAAGGAAGAAAAAGCTGCTGTTGCTTCTAGGTATATGCAGGGTGTTGTGACTGCAAGTCCAAAAGCAGGCGGACTGAATTTGAATGGAGATGGGAAGAACATTGAGACAGAGAATAATGGAGCAGGTAATAAGAAATCAGGATTAGTTAAAGGCAAGCAGCAAGAAAATAAAGGTCAGGTATGTAAATCTTGCAAATATAGATAACTACTGGCAATATCAACTAGGTATGTCCTAAACTATTGATGTTCTTGTCCAGAAAGGACAACTAGAGGTGGTAAAACTTTTTTAACATATTAAAAAGTAATCTTTGTGCATATACATATATATGTATATCTTTTAATCAATTGACAGTTATAGGAATTAGCATTGCAGACATGTCCAACTAGTCCTACTTTCAGAAATCGACCAGAGTCAGTTTCATCAAAGCCAGAGGTTGCTATATCCAATGCGAAAAAGACTCCAGAGCTTTCCAGGAGCATGTCTGCAAAATCCTCATTGAATAAACTGGAAAGCACAAACTTAATCTCTTTGTCAAATAGTTCAGATAAAAACTTTGCTTCCGAGTCAACATCATGGACTTCTCTGCCTGCAGGCCTCTCAAAGCTTGGAAAGGTGATTTCCTGTTTTCTCTGCTTTGAGAATGAGTAAAACCAACAATTATCTATGCAGCAAACTTTCAAAATTCTTGATTCAATTGAACTAAATAATTCTTTTTTTTTTCTTATTGCTTGTTATCGTTTTCTAAGGGAATGCTTAGAAGGAGATATCTTGCTTCTCTGGTTGCAGCAGAAGCTCAGAAAGAAGCATCAACTGCTGCATCTTTAATCAAGTGCCTCAAGTAAGTACTTATCTGCTATGCTAAAAATGTTCTTTCTTTTTCTAACCTCAGTTTCAATATCGTATCTGGTAAATACTTCTTACTTTCATCTTTTCTTTTAGTATGTTCGCTGATCTTCGCTCTTCAGCCTCACCAGAGAACCCCCATCTCTCTCTGACCAAGTTCTTCACACTGCAGCAGCTCATCGACCAACTGAACACAACCACCCCATTAAAAGATAAGTCAGATAAATCAGTTCAAATATTCACCCACTTTTCATTTCAAGAAACTCAAAAAACTAGCAAAAAGATAGGTCTAAGTCATGCTAAAAGTATATTGAAGACTCGGAAGTCATCAATGGAGGTAAACACGACTGAAAGGCTGGAGTGGGCTAAAGGTGACTGTGCGAAAGACATCAAAGAACTAAGAGAGTCTCTCCTAAATGATACAAGAACTTGGTTTTTGAAATTCTTGGAAGGAGCCTTGGACACTGGGTTCCGTGTTGCTACACAGGATAAGAAGGGTAAAGAGAGTGCAGGGCGGCGAATGGAGCCAGAGAACAACCACATTGCTGTCACATTGTCGCAGCTCAAGCATGCAAATGTATGGTTAGATAAATTAAGAAACAACTTGAGCTCTGAAACCAATGATGGATTATTGGAGATTGTTGATCGGCTGAAGCAAAAGGTTTATTCTTGTTTGCTAGCGCATGTAGGTTCAGCTGCATCAGCACTAGAAAATCGAACTGATAGAGGTTGATGCGTATAAAAGGGGGTTGAAGGTCAACTTTTATTTATCTCCATTGTCCAAAGATAAATTATTTAGTGATCTTGATTACAATCAAGGATAAATAGAGCCATACAATGCCATCGCAAGTTTGGTCAATCATATTTATGAATGAAAAGTATGTATGAATTTATATGTTCATGTAATAAGGCCATTTACAGGCTAACAGAGTGAAATTTGTGAAGCTTCCCGAATAGATCCTCTCTCTCTGTCTCTCTCATGTACAGATAATCTAACAGCAATCATATTGATATGGTAGCAAAAACAATTTTAATGTCAATTTTAGATCCTTTCCATAAGCATTAATTAAAATGCTTACCTTGCAGCTCTAACCATGAGATACTTGAGCTCCTTTTTATGAACTTCATACTCGTAAGAGATGTTGTCCAAGCTGGAGGACCAAGGCACATGCAAAATATCAGATTTTCTTGCTGATTGATTTAGCACGTGCCCTGCTTCTCCAGCGTGGCTGAATCCCTCCTTGCTTGCACGCTGTTAAAGTCGCATTTTTAAAATGAGAGTTGTGCTTTTATTCTTATGGTTATTATAGGTGTTGGTGAACGCTGAAATGGCTGGCTCGGATCCCACAAATGTGTTTAAGAAGCGTTGTGTTTTTGTGAGAGAATGATTGATTTTGTGGCTTTACTTATAGAATAAGCATTTAATAGCTTTTGATGCAAAGAGAATCTGTTTTTGATTGTTGGAAGTTAGGCTGCCAGAAATGGTTGTCAATCAGAAGTTACCATTTCCGGCAGATGTGCCTACCAGATGCCAACAGAAAGTTGCCTTTCCCGATGTAGGGCAGCCTACCAACCTGGTCTAGTAGGAGATCTGAAATAACCATAAGTGACAAGAGAAGCTATTCCCAAAGAGGGCTTTAAATAAGGGTAGATTAGAATAGGGTGTACATCCTCTTTACTAGATCATGTTAAGCAAAAATTAAAATTAAAGTATCTTAATAAACTACTGGATTTTATTGTAGTCTTGAAAACAAGAACTTGAAATAACTTTCTTCTTCCTGAGATCCCAGAAATCGACTGTGTAATCACATGCTAAAGATCCTAGTAAAGTTTACAAAATTAATACAGAAGCTTTGTCTGCGATCAAGGAAATAATAACCTCCATTAAATCACATAGTATACAGCAGCTAACATCAGTCACTTAACTTCATGTCATTAATATATCATGCTACTCTTGTATATACTAGACAAAAAGTGCATTGCATCTTCAGTCACTATCCATGAGTATTACATGCTTTGCAGCAAAAGTGGGGAGAAAATCCATAAGCATGCATTTACAATCACTCGAAACAACTTGAAGTACATCTAAGATTTTCAATACTTTCTGAAGGTCAGATTTAGACGTCCTGGGCGAAGATTGGTTGCTTCAAGCAGAGACTTGGGCGCTGTGTTTTGTTTGACAGAATGTACTCCATGAAATATATGTCTAGACTTCCCACCAAATATCAGAACATCTCCTGATTCCAGTAGAACTTTTGCAGCATTCTTTTCATCCCTATTGTCAGAATACAAGAATTCCCCTGCATCTCCAATAGAAAAAGAAACCACAGGCAATCCTTTATTTAGACTTTCTTCACTTTCATCTTTGTCCTGCATGGGTAAGAAATCACGAGTTTTAAACACTCCTTATCAAAAGGAACAAAATTTTTTAAAATTTGTCAATGCCAACCTGATGTAGACCAAGCCGCCCACTTGATGAGTAAAAATTCACAATACATAAATCTGGGACCATCCACGGAATATCTTCCTTACTGCTGGTTTTAGAATTTTTTTCCATGGGAGCATGGGAGTGTTTCAGAACTTTCTCAACCAACCGATGAAACTCAGGAGGAATATCTGGTGGTTTAGAATCATCAATTGGGCGTCGCTCACCATACATACTTTTATCAGGATCCCAATTTTTACCAAGGCACATCATTTTCAAATGCAGTTTTGCACCATCACGGTAACCAGGTTCGTAGAAACCTCCAGGCCCTAGCCCAAGGTCCGCGCAACGCTTTACAATTTTAACCTTACAAAAACATCAGAACAAAAAATAAATAAAACCAACAACAAAAGAAATTTTTGAAATAGGAAAAGTAAACAAAAATTACAGAAAGGCCATGGGACCACTCTGATAATTTCATCAAGCAACCGGGCAAGAAGTCAACAAATTTGCTTAAGACAGATATTAAAAAAGCATCAAGCTAAACCTGATCATCTGTGGATAAGAATCCCTTCAGAAGAACCATCCCTGGTTTTAATATCTGTTCCTGTCCTTCTAAAGCACAAATGCTCTCGTTCCTCTTTTTTCTATTCATATCAAACAAAGAAGATTTTAGCATTACAGGACCTCCAGTCTTGGGCAGGCAAATGTCAAAAGGCTCAATCACTGGAAAATGCTCTGCGTGCCCTGAACCACTGGCAGATTCAGTAATCTTAGCTTGCTGCTCTTGGAACGGCTGGATTATGGCACCAGACTGCAAGGATAGCTGAGACTGAGCAGTATTTGCTTTGCCTTTGATATCAAAGGGTAACATACTCCCATTCGTAGCTCGCTCTGATTTTGATACATCAAACTTTATATTGCCAGGACTAGAAAAGGCAGACAAAGAAGAGGCAGAATCTGAAGCCACAAAAGGTTCCAGTTGTTGTGGTTTTGGCTCAGAATCACTAACATTAAAAGCATTTTGATCCTGCTGGAGACTTTCTGAATAGGAAAGGCCATCCTCTGAAAGCTTCTTTTGCCGATACTCAAAAACCTGGGTAGTTCTATGATTAGAACGCCTAGGAAAACTACCAGGTGAAATAGGATGCACATTTCCCCATCTGCCTCTTGACATTCCATCCCTTCTGCTAGAGGTGTCAACAGAAAAGGCCCCATCTGCATCATTCGTCTGGTTGGCACAAAAAATGACATTAAGGAACTTCTCCATCAAATACTAGCCTCACTACCATATATACAATTCATTAATTTTATAATTAACAAACTGAAGACCAATAATAGGCAAAACAATAAACAAGGTCATTAACAAAACAAAATATGCTTAAAGCAAGCTTTAAACTTTATATAAAAGAGAATAATGTAATCAAACAAATTAAAAATCATTCTACCCAGGCATATTTTTATTTTTCTGTTTTCAAATTTAAATAATTATTCACTATTTAGACAAATTTCTGTTTCCCAATCACAGTACTCCTAACACACATTATTAAAGATGTAATCTTTAAATTATTTGAACAAAAGACGAGCGAGCATATGAAAAATTAAGTAAAGCCCACAACATCAATTTTTCACGGAGAGAAATTATCAACTAAAATAAAAACAATTCAACCAAATTTAAATAAAATAACTCAAAATGCGAGAGAGGCAAAATGGAGTTACATGGCGGTTGCGATGAGAATGATGATGAGCGAACCGTGACGATCGCCCTCCTCGACTCGAAGAACCGTCGCTGTCTCGACCACGGCCGCGATTCATGATCGATGTGGCGCAGAATAGAAGTTAAATTTGGCGGGGAAAATAGAAAAGGTTAATAACTTGAACTTGGAATTACAAAGGAAACGAAAAGAGAGCCAGACGATTCAAAGATTTGAAGGTCGTACAATGAGATTGAGACGAAGAGTTAAAGTGAGAGTTCTAAAGAACGAGAAGGGAAAGGAAGAGTCTTTGTGGGCTTTTCAAGTACCTCATCACTGGTTCTTCATCTTTTAGATTCCCAATGAACAAGGCAAACACAAAAATGTCATGTCGTTTCGATACGAGTTGAACTTTTCTATTTCACCGTTTCCCTGTTTAGAAGTCGTGTACACATCACGTGATTGTGGCTACACCACCTGTAATTGTGATGCCGTGGCAGCAAGTGGCTATGTGACCTGGTAATTTTGATAACGTGGCAGAAGGTCGAGTACACATCACGTAATGACATGGCATGTTCGCTGACATGTTCACTTGAGTGACCTTGCTTTCTCACATAACATCTCAACCTGGGAACCTCTGAAAACGTGGATTAGCTTACCTGGCATTATGTGGTGACGTGAAACAATGTGATGACATGGCACCAAGAGCGTGAGCGTGTCCTTGTCATACATTGACGTGGCACTAGCTTAAGTGGCATGTCATATAGATGACGTGGCAACACGTGGCGTGTCCATATCACGTGGTGACATGGCAATTTTGCTGACACTAAAAATTTCTATCACGGGATGGACTCTATTTGTATGCTTCAATTATTTTAGCCCGGCCCAGGAGAAAAGATATTTACATGTTTTACCTTTGAAATTTCCGGTGGCAGTTTCATTTTCAGAGTACAACACCTAAACAGCATAGTTAATTTCCATTTTTCATTTTTTTTTTTTTTTTAAAGCTGAAATCAGTAATCAGTAAAATGTAATAAAGAAACCCTTTTATATTTTCTCCTCGGCAAGCCCGATCTCTGTTTTGCTCATTGATTTCGCCATCAACATCTCTCTTCTCCAGATCTTTGACGCCATCATAGTCGAGAACCCAGATGCTATAATCAGGTAATTCTCAGTATAATTTTGTCTAATTGTATAATTCTGTTTCTATATGCAAATTGATTCTGATTTCATGGGTTTTTTTTTTTGGCTAAATAAGTAATTAATTGATTGCATCGGGTTAGTATTTCATGTTTGGAGATAGATCGTAGAGATCTTGTTTTCGTGGTTTGTTTCATATTGATTTAGTCATGGGTTTAATTCGATAATTTCGCCAAAAATGAACTGGTTATCTCTCTTTTGGGTTAATTTAGGAATCGATTTTGATATGCAGAGAAAGAGAAAGCTTGACATTTCATTTAATGGTAAATGACAGGACACCTGGGGTTCTTTATTCTGTTTTGATGGTTTTTCTTAAGAGGAAAAAAAAGGAAAGTTGTGTGTTTGTTTTGTGCTATATTTTGTTTTTGCAAATGGGATGTTTGCTTGATAAATTGAGGTCAATTTCAGACTAAGTTCCTGCATGGATTTTAGTGGGTGGGATATTGTTGTAAAATTAGGTAGATAATTTAGTCTTTCAATTAGCTATTTTCGATCAATGTAGTCAAAATGTGGCATCTTGTCGCAATTAAATGCTTTACCAATTATAAAGTGAATTTTAATGAATTTTAATGCTACAAAGTTGTAGAGAAAGCTTAAGCATTAACCACAGTCTTCTTGTTCTTGCTAAACTGTTTCAAAGAGTTAGATTGAATTAAAAATCAGCTTGTCTGCTTTCTCATATATATGGGGTTTGTATGGCCAACACAATGCAGTTATTTGAATATCGGGAAGAAAGAAGGTAAAAATGGTGAAGCTGACAATGATTGCCCGTGTCACTGATGGCCTTCCCCTAGCTGAGGGACTGGATGATGGTCGTGATGTGAGAGACATTGAACTGTACAAGCAGCAAGTGAAGGCACTGTTTAAGAATCTTGCTACAGGCCAGAATGAACCTTCAAGAATGTCCATTGAAACTGGCCCTTATGTCTTTCAGTATCCTGCTTGTGTTTAGATTTATTCATGGCACCATCTTTTAAAATTTGGCCTCGATAAGTATAATTTATTCTCAGCAATTGCATCTTGGAACCATGTTTGTGTGCTAGTAAAGATCAATTGTGCACTGCATTTTACATTACTTAATGAGTTAACTTAATACTTAGTTATGCTACTTAATTCATTCAACTATCATGGTCAGTTCCTTGCCTTAAGCTTTTTATATTTTGTTTTGTGTGTCTGCATTGTGTGTAGTATCCCATGGTTGGTGTGAACTCATTAAAATCCATGTATGAAAGTTCATCTGTTTCAACAATTTTCCTTGACTTGAGAACTTAGTTATATCATTGAAGGGCGTGTGTGTTACCTCACAATGTGTGATCGTTCTTACCCTAAGAAGCTTGCCTTTCAATACTTAGAAGATCTCAAAAATGAATTTGAGCGTGTCAATGGGGCTCAAATTGAAACTGCTGCTAGACCATATGCCTTCATTAAATTTGGTAGGTCTTTTTATTTTGTTGAACTTCTTCTTCAAATACCTATTCTGTTGATATGATTTTCAAAAATTCTTCTAGGCTTGATTTTTTTTTTTTTTCATGTTTATGTTTTAAAGATACATTCATACAGAAAACAAAGAAATTGTACCAGGACACCCGTACTCAGCGGAATATTGCAAAGTTGAATGATGAACTTTATGAAGTGCACCAAATAATGACCCGCAATGTGCAGGAAGTACTTGGCGTTGGTGAAAAACTAGACCGTAAGATGCCCCCTCTCCCCCCCCCCCCCTTTTTATTTTCAGTACCACTTAATTTTCGGTGTATTGTGTTCTTCTTTCACTTGAATGAATCTCACTATATATCACAATTAGGATAAAGGTAGATCTCTACTTCAGTTAAGTATAATTTGGTGATATTCTAAAAATATAAACTTGATAGTGAGATTGAAGAATGCAATGACGTGATCAGGCTGTTAACTTGGCTTTTCATATTATGGTAAAAGAATTTAAACCCCAAGCTTGTTGGGGATATTGTTGAGGACATGTGTTTTCTAGTTTTAAAGGTTACTTGTAATTGATATTGCACTTATGGCATGCTTAATGGACAGAAGCCCAAAACTGCCTCCTTTTAGTTCCAGTCTAACTATCTTTTGAAAGAATATATTTGATGCAAGCATATTCCTTTGGCAAATTCTGGAATTCGTTGGTCTTGCTATAGTAAATATTAGAAAGCTGAGGTATTATAATATTGCATACTCTGTTCAACTTTCATGTCTTTGCCGTAGTCAATTCTTGTGTAAGAGAGAATGCCATGTGTATCACTTCTTGCGGTTATTCTCATTTGAAATCCTTTTTTACTCTGATTTCACTTAGAAATTTTGACTTAAGCTGGGGAGTAGATGTTTCTTTTTCTTTTTCTCTTTCTCTTTTTTATTTTTGACTTTTGTTATATGGTTTTGGTTGCTGCTGTTTTCTTATATATTTGTCATAACATTAAAAAAAGCACATCTTGTTGATTTATTCTTCATTATTTTTGTAACTAATGGTTTCAAGACTCTCTCTCTCTTCTCTCTCTTCTTTCTATTAAAAATGTCTTTCATTTCCCATCCAATTTATACTGAACAAAATTAAATTTTCATTTTTGGTGATAATGCAGAGGTCAGTGAAATGTCCAGCAGATTAACATCAGAATCTCGCATATATGCTGACAAGGCAAGAGATTTGAATCGGCAGGTTGGTTCCATTGGACTAGTAGTTATATCACGAGTCTAATCCAAATGGCACTTATGAAACTTGCTATCTTTTATGACTGACATGACTGCTACTGAAGTTAGAAATTGTTTCCCATCAAAGGGAAAAAGAAACAGTTGATGTTGATCACATGCTTAAAATTTCAGTTAGATTCCTTGGCTATTGCAGTGGGATGGACTAAAATCAAGCTCTTATGCAACCTAACTTGTTTTTCAACCCTCTGCAAATGGAAAATAGTTTCAAGTCTTGTTGTCTTCTGCAGAATGCAAACTAAATGTTTGATTGAAATTTAATTATCATCTGACTTCTACCCTCTGAATGCAGGCCTTGATTAGAAAGTGGGCTCCTGTTGCTATCGTGTTAGGAATTGTCTTCCTCCTTTTTTGGGTTAAGAGAAAGCTCTGGTGATCTAAATGCCTAAGAATTGTTGCATCATTTTACTGGGTTTCTCTTTGTTGCTGCCATTTACTTGCGTTCATCGGGGATACGTACTAAAGGGAACTTTTGAGTGGGACCTAGATGCACAGGAAGACCTAAGTCATGTTTCAAGCTGGACTGTAGATTTTGTTCGTGGGAAAGTGCCTTACGACGACCATGTGGAAATGTGAAAGAGAGACCCCTTACTTTACAAGTTAATGATAGAAAAACACATTAGATACTAGCAACTTTCGAAACTATCAGTACTTGATTGAGGCTTTATTGATTACATGATTATGGCAGTCCAATATGTGATCTAACGCTTACTACAATTTTTAGATTGCCTTATTATTTGGGTGACCGTTGTCTTTTTAATTTATTTATTAGTTTTCTGATATTATTCTGGCCGCAAGTGTTGTTTGGAAGCTATGATGTCACAATATGCTTTAGCTTTTGCCATGAACTCTGGTGCACATGAAATTGCTATGTTCTCCTCACAAATAATGAGTGCGGCCCTGGCCCCTGGGTGTTGGCTGCTGGTGGGCTTCGCTCAATAGCCTATAAATCTGTTTGTGCTTATCAGTCTGCGTTCCATATCTTTATACTCTTTGTAATCTTGGTTTCAAGTCTTGTGTAATCTTGGTAGGGAAAAAAGTGATGCAATTGTAATCCATGACATGACTTCGTTATCACAGTTGGTGGCAATAGATATGCCCTGTTTGTTAATTTGAAGCGATAATAGTTTGTTGCTCTCTAGTTTCCATTATAATTTATATTTAGTGTTTGGATTCATATATTTGATTTAAAATATTGAAGTGTGGAATATATTTTAAATGACTCATTGAAGTAATTTGAAAATTTTCGTATTTGAACTTTTGAAACTTAATATGAATTTCGCTTGTGTTTGATCATTCAAATACTGAATTCAATTTAATTATATCCAAATTTAAACATTCAAAAAATATTAATCTGAAATACCATTATGCAAATTGAAGTTGAATTTTATTTTATATTTTTATGTTTTTTTTTTTATTATTTTGGTGGCAATTTCATACGGCTGAGCATAATCACCTTATTAATCTTACTATATTTTGAACAACCGTTTAAAAGATTGATTTTTTTTTTTTTTTAAAAAAAAAGAAAAGAAAAAAACACTTTGAATTCTCTAACGGTTACTTTTTAAATTCCTCTCCGAGACTCCAACCTTTTCTTAATCAAGCTTCTTAGTACATGTTTTAACTCTTTAATCTGAAGGGAAGCAGAAACTCAGATCAAAGCAATAACCTAACCAAACCTATCAATGGCATTCCTGAAACAAGAACAATTAGTAATTGAAGAACAAGAAGATTTCAGTGACAGCGGAGGGTCTGACCCAGGATACGAATCGGATATGGATCCAAGTTATTGCATTCTTGAGGAGACTCAGGGCCAACTCTCAATCCTCTCTATCCAGAAGAAATCAAAATCTAGGTGAAGTTTCAAACTTTCAATGAAACATTTAAAAAAAAGTTTCGGACTTTCCATAAAAATTCAATATCTTGAGATAAAAAGAATAATAATAATGATCGTTGTTATTATTTTTTCCAGTATTTTTGATATGGGGGTAGAAATTATAGACCAAAAAGAGATTGAGCAAGTTCAAGAGATAATAGAAGGTCAGTGTACTAAGACGCGGGTTCTTTTCTGTTTGATTGTTAAAAATGAAGAAACGATGTCTTTAATCTCACGGTCGTAGGTTGTATGATTATAATTTATAGGTGCTTGAAATGTGTAATTTTTATGGGTCATAATTTGGTGGCAGCTGGGAAGACAGAGAAGCTGAAAGTGGAGCAATGTAAAGATTATTTGAGGAAGAATGGGTTGAGATTGACTGGCAATAAAGAGACACTGATTCAGCGCATAAAGGAGCATCAAGAGTAAATTGCATTTACTTCAGTGATGGTGGCTATTTTTAAAAAATTAGATTTCTTTCTTCTCCATGCCGATTTTGTTTTATGCAATTTTAGGATTTTGAATGGTGGAGGGGAGAAAAAGTACCCAGTATCTAGCTTTGTTTTCGATTGTAAAGGTAAACTAATTATCATTGTGATAGGCTAGTGATTTAGTGTATGATCATTAGTTGATATGCTTGCAGTGTGTATGGCCTTTAATCAGCTTCTGGTATTCTATCTATATCTTCACTTTCTTCACTTTCCTTGCATGCAAAACTGATGGATTTGTTTTTTTTGCAGGGGATGCATGTATGGGTGATCTTGTCATGTTTGAACAGAATGTTTATGAAATGTAGGGCTTTGGACTATTTTCTATATACTGCAACTATTCTGACTGGTCCTTAGAACAAATTTCTCTAATTTGAACAAATTTTACTTGCATGTTTCTCGTTTTTGTAGGTATAATATAGCATCACGAAGTGCCAGTGGTCCTCCTTGTGGCACAAGGATAGTTGCAGGTCGAATTGTGAAGGAAAGCTATGGTGCTTCCAAACGACAGCACACATTTACGGTGAGTCATAATCATATAAACATAAATTATTATGATGGATTAAGGCAATGAACACACGCTTTCCAATTCCCAGATCTTACATTTTCAATGCTGATTTTGTTGCTTATGTGATCAGATAGAGGTCCTTTGGAGCAAAGGGGAGAAGCCACTCCCTCCACTTCACCCTCTCCTAATAAAGGGTCGAAATCTATACAGATTTAAGACTTTGAGACAGGTTCTTGATGGGTAGAAGATGTTTGTTTTCCTATGCAATCTACATGTTCATTTAATCATGTTGTGATAACTTGCCCTTGTATCACTTCAGAGATGGGAAGATGAAGAGGAGAGGCGTAAGGTTTTGATGGAAAAGCATTCAAGGGGTTCTTTAGCTAGATGTGCCAGAGAAAGCCGAATCCAGGAGAAGGAAAGAAGGAATATGCTACGGGAAAATAGGTATTTAAACTTTCGTTTAATTTCACACCAGAATTTGGTGGTAAAAATTAGGCATGCTGCTCGTAAATTTATAGCTTTTATATTCACATGTTTAAGTTGTCTGTAATTTTAGAGTCTTGACAAAGGAGGAGGGAAACAGGAAGCAGTCTCAGTTAAAAGCAAATCAGGGAATTCAAGCTAAACAATCAGGTTCATCTGTTAATTTGGGAAAAGCGTTTCCTAAACCTTTACGGTCAACACAAGCATCTGAAGCTCAAATATCAGGGAAACTGGCATTAAAGCCTGAACTACAAAAAAACCAGAGAGTAAATAAAAATTGCAATCATGTTCCTTACAATTTGGTTTATTATCATACTCGCATTCAGGAAGTACTGCTACAAAACAATGATAATTTTGGTTCACGGTTATCTTACTTAAATATAAATGATCCTCCTTTCAACAAGAACCCCATTACAACTTGGAAATCAGAGAGGTACCATCACAGACAGCCATTGACAAGCATGAATCATGACCATCAAATTACCGTTCTGAATAGGCAAGGCTACCAACAACAGAAGCTCTGTGAATTTTATGCTCAAGGAAGATGCATGTATGGAGGCAATTGCAAATTTTTGCACGAATTGAAAGTGATTCGTGGCCAAAGAAGGGAGAATGGGAGACTTTAGAGCCAGAGCAGTTTGGAAAGATGGCTTCTTTGACGTTCTCAATAGTTTGTATTGATTAAGCAAATTGGGTTAGGATTTTTATGCATGCTGGGTTGGTATTGCTGTTACTCCCAAGAATTGGTCCTTATTTGTTACTGTGATCTGATCAGTAATTGTCCATTTAATGGACTAAATTTTGTTACTTCAGGTCAGCTTTGGATATAAATACAATATAGATGTTGTTTTCTTTGTTATTCTAAGTTTTGATCCTCCAGTAATGCATAAAGAGGGGAGAGAACCAGAAAGATGATTGCTGAGTGTGAATTTAATAAAGTGGCGAATAGAAAAACAAAAGAAATTGGAAAAGAGGGGAAAAGACAATTACAACCTCCACTTCCGAGCAGACATCAATAGATCGTAAAAAACTTCATCTTTTCTACCCCATCCCCAACCAGGAAAAAGAACAAAAGAAAAAACTAGAAAATCCTCCTTTTGAATGTATTTATGGATGGTTTTGATCATTGTTGGATAATTTCTGTTAGAAATTGAAACTACCATGCATTTGGCTAAACAGCAATTGAAATGACATTTGAAACCTCAGAATGCAGTGCGGTTGCATTGTTGCAACTTGTTGACAGAGACAACCGCCCCAGCCAAAAAGTCAGTAGATAAGGACAACAGATGGCAATCAAATAGCATATGCGATAGTGTAATTTCAATGTCTTTTTCATCTGCGGTTCACAAAAGAGAGAAAGATAGAAAGGAACAGATAAAAAAAGCTATCTTTTTCCTCCTCTCTAATATTTGATTTTTAGGCACATGAAAGGAAGCCAAAAAGGAACAGATTAAAAAAAGATCTCTTTTTCCTCCTCACTGGCTACTGCTTAAACTGTGTGGGCATCATTTCTCCTCTCATAGGTAGGTTTGATTTTGGTGATCTTTGTCTGCTCGGATGCAGTTAATTTCTCGATGGTTTAGCCTTTTTTTATGGATGGAGTGATTAATTCACTTTTTGGTGCTTGTAATGCTATCATACGGGGCATTATTATGCGCAATTTTTTAATTCTTTACTGTTTAAATCATATGGAAGCAAAAAACAGATTTGTGCTTGGGATATAACTCGATTCACAGATTCACACACATTCAACCACATATAAATGATATCATTTCCTTACCAAAGTTTGCCTGAATTTTTGTCAAGTATTCTGATAATAAACTTGTTTACATATTAGTTATAGCTATTACTTCCTTTACAGGAAACATTAGTCTGCATGGATTTAGCTACCAAAAATATCAATTGAACACCTGAAGGAAAAGCAATACCTTTGATAAAACATTTCTATAACTTTTAAAGTATGTATAGCTCTCTTTGGAAACAAAATATAAATGGAAATGGAAATGGACATCTTCTTTTCCAAACTCTTTCTATTTCCTGGAATTTCATTACTTTTCCAGTTTTGAAAGAAAATTAAATGTGGCCTTAAGGACTTCTGCAAGTTGACTTTCTGTTTTCAATAGTCTGTTTTCTCCTCTGTACTTGTTTTTTGAATCAAAGCTCCTGCAGATGAAATTTTGGCGTATTAAATAGGGTATTGCTGTGTCTCATAATTTTCTGGAGCTTTTGCTTTTCCTTGAGGTTGACATTCATTTACCATATGTACTAGAAATATATATAATGAATACGTTTGCAGGTTAGATGGCAGCTGAACCAGTTAATGTGAATGAGTTCCAAATTTTGGCTAAGCAAGTACTCCCAAAAATGTACTAGACTTCTACACTGGGGGAGCAGAGGACCAGTATACTCTACAAGATAATGTGGAAGCATTTCAAAAAATCTTGTAATGTCTTAAAACTTATATGGTTCATGTAGAAATTAATACACTGCCTTCACTAAACAGTTTATTTGGCATCTCAGGATTCGACCTAGAGTCCTTGTGGATGTTAGCAGGATAGAAATGTCTACTACTATTTTGGGTTACACTATCTCAGCACCTATTATGGTCGCTCCAACTGCAATGCATAAGCTAGCACACCCTGAAGGTCTGAACTTCGTATCCAAGAGATATTAATTGCATATATATTTCACATCCTGATATCATCAGCTTTTGTGATTGCTGCAGGAGAAATTGCTACTGCCAGAGCAGCAGCTGCCTGCAATACCATAATGGTATTAACATGATAGAGGTTGAACTAGTTTCTTACAGTAGGTGCCTTGAATGCTGGCTTATCTTTATATTTTAGGTTTTATCCTTCTCTGCTACCTGCAGTCTGGAGGAGGTTGCTGCCTGCTGCAACGCTGTTCGGTTCTTCCAATTATATGTACGTGTACTTAGCTTTTTCATTACTTGTTCATTTTCTTTTCGGAAGTGATATTCTTATCTCTCAAACTAAGTCAAATGGTAAAGGTTTATAATTGAAAGGACTAAGCATGATTCATCGTTTAGGTGTATAAAAGACGCGATATAGCTGCTAACTTAGTGCAGAGAGCTGAAAGGAAAGGATATAAGGCTATTGTCCTAACAGTAGACACTCCAAGACTAGGTCGAAGGGAAGCTGATATAAAGAATAAGTAGACATCATTTCATTATCTCACATTCTATCTGCACTCATTTTTGTTACGGTTTGGTTGAATTGCTTTACCAATCAAGGATGTAACATTAATCTGTAATCTAATCAGAAAGTGAGATTTCTGTGCAGAATGATTTCACCTCAGTTGAAGAATCTGGAGGGTCTAATATCAACTCAAGTTGTATCTGTGAGTAGTGAGCACTAAGCATGCTAACTCTATTTTCAAGGCATATGCCTGTTTTAAAGAATTTGCTGCACCTTAAGAAATGAACCAAAAAATCAATCTAAATTAAAAATGTCAGCCTTTTATCATATTTTCGTTCAAATCCATGCATTATTAGTATGCAATAAACATCACTTGCTCAATTAGTAACCTGCTTAAGGAGTACTATTTTTATATAATGAGTTTTCAGGACAAAGGTTCGAGCTTGGAAGCTTATGCCAATCAAATCCTTGATGCTTCATTGAGTTGGAAGGTAGCTGTAGCTGTTCCCTTCTTGGAGTGACATTCACACACAGAAGAATCACCATCTCAGTTAGCTGTTGCTCATTTTCCTTTTCATTTCAGGATGTAAGATGGTTAAAGTCTATTACAAACTTGCCAATTCTGATCAAAGGGGTACTCACTCGTGAAGATGGTACAACAAAAGCACAGTTTCTCATAATATTTGCATCTCTCCATTTCTTTCCCTGTAGTCTAAAACAAATGTCAATTTTAGAGGCTTGGAAGAATTTGGGTTATTCATTGGAAACATCTGAGCTGAGTCCTTTTGTTAATGAAAACAAACTGTATCTGTTCAATGGTCATATAGTGTGGCACTTACTGTAGGCATTATTAAATTATGGCAGCCACGAAAGCCATGGAAGTTGGTGTTGATGGAATTATTGTCTCCAATCATGGAGCACGACAGCTAGATTATACTCCTGCAACTATTTCTGCTTTAGAAGAGGTATCTCTAAATATGCTCGAAAAATTAATTTATCAAGGAAAATATAAATTGAATTAGTACATCAGTTTAAATCCTGGTTATTGCAGGTTGTTGATGCTGTTAGAGGAAAATTTCCGGTTCTTCTTGATGGGGGAGTGCGACGGGGAACTGATGTTTTCAAGGCATTGGCACTTGGTGCACAAGCAGTCCTTGTAAGTCCTCATTATCCAGATATTACCTCATCTAAATGAATAATCAAGCCACTAAGTTCAGAGTCAATTTCATGCATCTACTGACAGTAACTGATATAAATTTAAATTACTACAGGTTGGAAGGCCTGTTATTTATGGACTGGCAGTGAAGGGAGAACATGGAGCAAGACGGGTGATTGAAATGTTGAAGGATGAGCTCGAGCTGACTATGGCCCTTTCTGGCTGTCCTAGTTTGACAGATATTACTAGGACTCATGTAAGGACTAAGCATGACATTGGCAAACTCCAATCCATGCTCTAATGCTGCAACAAAAAGCAACAAGTACCTTTCTTTTTGTTACTTCAGCTGATGTCTCTCTTAGACACCATCTAATTTTCTATGATTTAATAATGGTGATGATTGTTCTCCATTTTTTTTTTTTTATTATTATTAAGAACAGGTTTAGTTGAAGCTTACTAAGTTTGGTTGGTAATGCATGTTCTGTGAAATTTGTTCTTGTAAAATGGACTGTATTGGGTTAAGTATTGACTAATAGTCAAGAAAACTTTTGTAACATGTATTATATGTTTGTGATTCTCAGTCTTAATCTCTTATCAATCCATAAAGAATTATTTGTTTCATTATTCATGAATCGAAATCGTAATTTTTTTTTTAATTCTCATTCCAAACATAAAATTTTAGATTTGCAATTTGCAAATAAATTTCATAAAATTTAGTATTAGGCCCAAGCTAAGATAGCAAGATCGACTTTTTCGTCTCAGCCTAGCCCACCGCAAATAAAGTACATAAAAACGACAATGTTACTAACATGTACTCACACTAAGCCCTTGTTTGGATTGATGGAAAATATATTGAGGAAAGAAAATAAAAATTATTAGCCCTTTCTTTATTTGGAAAAGGAATAAAAATTAGAGAGAAAAAGCAAATATAGATGGGAAGGATATTCTGGGTTTCACTATCAACTTCCCTTCCAATTTAAAAAGGGCAATGAAGAAAAAATCTATAAAATTATTAATCTGTCCCTTTCAGACACACATTTCAAAATTAAAAAGAAATAAGAACAAAAATGAATTTTTTTTTTTATAAAATAATTTTCTTTCCCTTCCTTTAAAAGATTTTTTTACAGACAATAAAAAGAAAGGAAATACAGCAATGTTTTTCCTATTTATTTTCTTTCCTCCGCTAAAAAAGTATGCGCGATCATGACAGGACCCGTGTAAGAAAATGACAAAAGACCTTGTCTTGCCAAGTCAATATTATTGTATTGATTTGATTTCTGAGTATTGAGGTCAATATCTCAGCTGGGCCAATCAAATCATCAACAGCTTGTCATCAGTTTTTTAGCTTTGATGTATTGTAATAATTTATAATCTTCATTGAGGCAAGGCAATTCATTCAGGTTTAGTCTTTTAACTCTTTCCTGTTGCTGGATTTGTTGCATATGTGTGATTCGTGGATTCTTGTCTTCTCGGCTCAATCATACGATACGATGAGCATGCTTTTCATGATCAATTTTTCTTGTATTTATTTATTTTGCGAATTGTGATCTTGTGAGCTTGAATAAATGTAAAAATTGCAAGTGCATGTATTATTGTTTATGCTGGTTTTGATGGTTTTGAAGTCTGCTTTGTCTTGGATCTGTTTGTCAAGTTTCATGATCAATTTTTCTTGTATTTATTTATTTTGCGAATTGTGATCTTGTGAGCTTGAATAAATGTAAAAATTGCAAGTGCATGTATTATTGTTTATGCTGGTTTTGATGGTTTTGAAGTCTGCTTTGTCTTGGAGCTGTTTGTCAAGTTTCATGATCAATTTCTTGATTCTTGATATGTATCAGGAATTAGCATTTTACAAGAGATAGAACTTTGGGGGTTTAAGTAATATGGATGTCTTGAGCCTAGGATTTAGCTTATCCATAGATAAAATTTGAAGTTTCACTTTGGGGAACTCTTACAAGTTTAAGTTCTTTCAAATAAATGATTCTTTTTTTTAAGCTTTCCAGAAAATTTGTAGATGAATAATATCGAAGCAGTTAATTGGATAACAAATTCAGTTGCTTGAGAACTCAATCTTACTCCAGTCTTACTTTGAGGCTGCATAATGATCTAGGATGTAGGAGGAGTTTCCAAGAAAAGGGTTTTAACCATATTCATAATACAACAGCTGCTGTAGCCAGGAATTTATGCTATTATAGCCTAATTAAATTGCCTTGGATTATTATAGACCTTATATTCCTGTTCACTATCAAAATTTTTGTATCATGATTGGAGTTTGTTTATGGGTTTGGTGTTAGTTGATTGATATTGATGATTCAGGACAAATGGAGAGTGAACCAGTGAATGTGAATGAGTTTCAAGAGTTGGCCAAGCAAGCCCTTCCAAAAATGTACTATGATTACTATGCTGGAGGAGCTGAGGACCAGCATACGTTGAAGGAGAATGTGGAAGCATTTTGTAGGATCACGTAAGCTGTTAAACCTTTGAATTCTTAACGCAATAAAGAGAATTTTACTTTTTTGCTGATCAGTTTCTTGGTTTCTTAGGTTTCGACCTAGAATCCTTGTCGATGTGAGTCAAATTGACATGTCAACTACTGTATTGGGTTACAGAATATCTGCACCCATTATGATTGCTCCAACTGCTTATCATAAGTTTGCAAACCCTGAAGGTCTAAAATGATTTGAACGATTTCTCAACCAATATATTTTACAACTCTTATTTTTAACTTGTCATCTTGTGTTCATTTTAGGTGAGGTTGCCACAGCCAGAGCTGCAGCTGCATGTAACAGTATTATGGTATTGAAATATGAATAAAACATTGAAACTCATTAGCTTACTTTATGAGTGTAAATACTAAACCACTTGTTTGATGTAGATTTTATCATACATGTCTTCCTGCACAGTGGAGGAGGTTGCTTCCAGCTGCAATGCCATTCGGTTCTATCAATTATATGTATTCCTCCTCTTCTTCTGATCTTTCTGTTTATTTGCAGAATCTAGGTGTCTCTAGTGGCAACAGTGTTCTTTACTTTTCATTTTCTCATCACATTCTAGCTATCCTTATATACAGGTGTACAAGAGACGAGATATATCAGCTCATCTAGTGCAGAGAGCTGAAAGAAATGGATATAAGGCTATTGTCTTGACTGTGGATGCTCCTAGACTTGGTAGAAGAGAGGCAGACATTAAGAACAAGTGAAAACATCATCTTTTTTTTTTTTTTTTTTTTAATGTTCCTATACTCGGTATGCTAATATGCTTTCAATTTTATTAGAGCTGCACCACATAATTGGGACATACAAGTTCTGGTTTCTAACATCAAAGAAATTTTATTATGTCTTCTAAACCGTACTTGTAATAACTTTTGCAGGATGGTGGCACCGATTTTAAAGAATTTTGAAGGTCTAATATCAACTTGTAAATTTAAGGTGGAAAAAATATTTTCTGCACATTGATTCATCAATAGGGACACATATATATATACATACAAGATACTATAAACATATTGGGAATCTAACTCCTAATAGAGTTCTATTTACAACTATCCTTAACATTCCCCCCTCAAGTTGGAGCATAGATGTTAATCATGCCCAACTTGTTACAAAGATAGTTAACCCGAGGTCCATTTAGAGCTTTTATAAAGATATTTCCTAACTAGTCACTTGTTTTAACGTGCCCTGTAGAGATAACACCCTGTTGTATCTTTTCACGAATGAAATGACAATCAATCTTGATATGTTTTGTTCGTTCATGGCATACTGGATTTGATGCAATGTGAAGAGCAGCTTGATTATCACACCATAACTTTGCAGGCAAGAATGACTTGAAGCCAATTTCATCTAATAACTGACGAATCCAAATTAATTCACAAGCAGATTGTGCCATAGCTCGATATTTTGATTTAGCACTCGATCGGTGAGACTACATTTTGTTTCTTACTGTTCCACGATATCAGGTTTCCACCCATAAAGACACAATATCCTGAAGTTGATCTTCTATCAACCTTCAAACCTGCCCATCCGCATCTGAAAAACACTCAATGTCCAAATGCCCATGATTACTGTAAAGGAGGCCACGACCTGGATTACATTTCAAGTAGCACAAAATTTGTCCTAAAGCTTCCCAATGGATAACAGTAGAAGAAGACATAAACTGGCTTAAGACGCTCACAGAGTAAGCAATATCTGGACGTGTTACTGTAAGATAATTCAGTTTGCCACTAACCTTCTATACATCTCAGGATCATCAAATAGCTCACCACCAATTGAAAGTTGCAAATTAGGAGTCATTGGAGCACTGCATGGCTTGGCACCCAACTTTCCAGTTTCCTTCGGTAAGTCAAGGACATGCTTCTTTTGAGATAAGAAGATGCCTCTCTTACACCTAGACACTTCAATACCCAAAAAATACTTCAATAATCCTAAGTCTTTTGTTTGGAACTGAGTCTGGAGAAATGACTTGAGTGATGTAATGCCGACTGAATCACTCCCTGTAATAACAATATCATCAACATAAACCACAAGTAGAATGAAACCAGTGTTAGTACTTCTGAAAAATACGGAATGATCAGAAGTACTCTTCTGCATGCCAAATTGCTGTACCACATTGCAAAATCTACCAAACCAGACTAGGGTTACTTGTCATGTGATCAGCATACTCCGCAGCAGAAATTGTTACATTGTTGTCGGAAGAAGTAATTGCATAATCTTGAGTTGCCATATTTACCCTTGGTGGCTTATTTATCAGTTTCTTGCAATACCGTTTAGTGTGACCAGGTTCATGGCAATAATGGCAGATAAGAATGGTTGCCTCCTGAGTGATTGGTCCATTACTACGGTTATTTCCTTCTCTTCCTCTGTTTCCTAGCTGCCTAGCTACCTGATTACGACTCACAAGGACACTATTATCAGAAGGGGAAGGTACGTAGCAATCTAGCGAATGTCTCCTGAAGAGAAGTAACATCATTGCCTGAAACTGGAGCAAGACCTGCGAGAAAACTCATTACAGCCATTTGTTCTCGCTGCGTCTGTTGAACCTTAACATCGAGACTAAAAGGCAATAAAACATTAAGTTCCTCATAAATCTTCTTAAATTCCATGAAATAAGCTGTAAGAGGCTTATCTTGCTGGTCGGCCCGATAAAATCCTTTGCAGACCTCATACATATGAGACAGATTACCTTTTCCCGAGTACAAGAATTCAAGATATTCCATTAATTCTTTAACAAATTCACAATGATTGATTAATCCAACCACTTCACTGTCAATAGAATTGCGAATCAGTAGAAATAACTTAGCATCTTCCCTGAGCCAACGTTGCCTAGTGTCATCAGTTGGTGGATCATCAATTAGATGATCATCTATTTCAACAGCCCGCAAATAAATTCGAATTGTTTTACTCCAATCTAAATAATTAGTCCCTTTCAATTTATGTTCTTTGATTTTATTCATTGCTGGGATCAATTCAGTAATAGTAGTTTTAGAATCTGTGGGCGTAGGATCCATTATTAATAAAAACTAAACACCCTACTAGCAACACAGAAAGAGACACAAAAAAAAATAGCCTTTCAATGCAAACAAGAGCGAAAAGTAACCTAAAACGCCAAATTGACAGAACTGAGAATGCCTTTACCAAAACTTCGCCGAGTCAGAAAAACAATCACCTGAGTAGACTGTGGGCAAAGAATCGAAGCCAGAAAGTGAATTCCGATAGCCGGAAACAGCCGGACGCTCCACCACTCGCTAGCGCGTGGTACTATATCAGAAAACTCAATCAGCGCGTGAAGCCCATGCGCAGGGAATCCGGCGACCAGATTTTGGGGGAACGCTGTCAGCAGCTGGAGCAGCTCTTGGAGTAGGCGGTGAGACAAAACAATGACCTAGAGTGGTGACCAACACTGACAGCCACCACGCGCAGGGAATCCAGTGACCGGATTTTGAGGGAATGCCGGAATTTGCAACACAAACGGGAAAAATCAAGTTTAAAGAGCCACAGGCTCTGATACCATGTAAATTTAAGGTGGAAAAAAAATATTTTCTACACATTGATTCATCAATAGGGACACATATATATACACATACAGGATACTATAAACCTATTAGGAATCTAACTCCTAATAGAGTTTTATTTACAACTATCCTTAACACAACTGATGTTGCTTCTGTGAGTGGATTGGTTCAATTCTATTATTTATTTTATTAATTATATCACATAATGAACTGTTAAACCATGTGCATTTTGTTTGGTTTAACTGATAAAAACAAGAGGCATATTTAGAACTTCTAATACAAGCAATGAATAGATAAAGCAGAGGCGATTCAGATTTATCGAATGGGTGCCTTCAAAATTATGAGAACTTTTGTTGTCAAATTCTACTGTTGCTTCACCTTTTCCCTTGCTCATTTATAAGTCATATAAAGTGGTTATGCCATGTGTCAGTACTAGTTATTTAGGTGGATACAATGCCGGTATTCACTTGATTATGTTTCTAATTTATGAGATGGTGCAAATCATTTTTCCCTTTCCACTGACTGATAGGGCATTAAATTTTATTTCCAAGTTTGTAGTGCATTGTTTTAAATCTGACCAAGAGGTTAATCACTAGAATAAAGTTAAATTTACTCAATAATTGGACTTTGGCAGGATAAAGGTTCAAAGCTAGAACTTTTTGCCAAAGAGACATTCGATGCTTCTTTGTCTTGGAAGGTATGAATTATTACATTTGCTTTATCAACTTTCAGTTAGCTTTGTAAAATTTGTGTGGGAGGAAACATTAAAAGGCTATATATCTCCCTTGAATTTGAACATCATTTTAAAAATGTCTAAATCAAAAGCGTTCTTCTTATAGAACTTCTTAGAATGATTATGTGGCTTTGCTGGTTATTTTCTTGCATCTTGATTTTAGGGCCGAGGCTAGAACATAACACTGGAATAGCCTGCAATCTCTAATCAGTTTGTGTGAAAATGCTCTCTCTTCGCCTCCTTCCTTTTGTTCTGCGTTTCATATGATGCAAGAATCTTGTTTCTTATTATTGTAATAATTTTAATAGCACCTGACAACATCTGCAGGACATAGACTGGTTAAGGTCAATTACAAACTTGCCAATTCTCATTAAGGGTGTACTTACTCGTGAAGATGGTAATGTCAAGTCTCTATCTTATGGTTGTACCTCTTCATTTTCTATTTGGATTATAAAGTAACATAGACTGGTTAAGGTCAATTACAAACTTGCCAATTCTTGTTAAGGGTGTTCTTTACTCATGAAGAGGGTAAGGTGAAGTCTCCATCTTATAGTTGTATCTCTTCATTTTCTATTTGAAGTATAAAGTAGAAACCAAAACGTACCAATCTACCATCTCTATTATTTAACAGTTCAAAAATTGAAATTTGAACTTAGTCTCTTATATTTATTTATTTATTTTCTTGAATAAAAACTGCATCACAGGAAATTTCTGAAATCTTATTTGGAAGTTCAAGACATGAATTCCTTTTCATTACACATTCCATTGTTATCTTTTTCTTTGGATAATGGTTACATTTTTCTTATATGTACTCATCACTGGATCTTTTAATTTTGGGTTCCTCACCTGATAGTAATTATGTTCTACTAGGGTCTGGAGACCCCCCTAAGTGGATATGTTTAAGAGTTTACTGGATAACATAGGGTCTTAATTTTGAAAAGCAGAGTATCATCCACCTCTTGTACTTTCAGTTTCTTACAGAGCGTATTAACTATGATGTTTCACTATTAGCAGCAATAAAGGCTGTGGAAGTTGGCGTTTCTGGGATTGTGGTCTCTAATCATGGAGGTCGCCAGCTAAACTACAGTCCAGCTACCATCACTGTTCTGGAGGAGGTAACGTTTCATGGTTTTTAGTTAAATAATTTCATAGTTTTCTTGAATTTGTAAATGAGAACTTGGGGTTCTGAATTTTGCAACCAATTTTCATGGTTTTATAGTTTAACAATTTAATAAAAGACACATTCAGCTTCATGAGCATGCAATTTAGTTGAATAAATGCATTACTGAAATACACCCAGTCAGACAATCATATCAGAAAGACTTCTATTTTCTTCCTGGAAAAATTAGTTGTTACCATTCTCTTTGGCAGATCATTTCAGAAAACAATGATGGAATGCTTCTTTTCAAAAATTATAATGTTTTCCATACTGGGGTTACAGGTGGTACGTGCTGTAGGAGGGAAAATTCCAGTTCTATTTGATGGAGGAGTACGGCGGGGAACAGATGTTTTCAAGGCCTTAGCCCTTGGTGCACAAGCTGTTCTTGTGAGCTTTCCTGATCCAAATATTTAGTATATGAACTCAGTGGTTGAATTTATGCTCATGTAGCTTATTCTCATGTATGTGGTTTCTTGTTATGCTATTAATTGGGATATATTAATGCAGATTGGAAGGCCAGTTGTCTTTGGACTAGCAGCGAAGGGAGAATATGGAGTGAGAAGGATTGTTGAAATGTTGAAGGATGAGCTTGAGCTAACCATGGCCCTTTGTGGCTGTCCTACTCTGAAAGATATTACAAGGAGTCATGTGAGAACAGAGCGCGAGGGACTCCGATCCATGCTTTGATATTCTTTTGTAGCCTATAAAAATACATCCTTGATTTTTTAGAAGAAGAATTATGCTTACAATTCTGAGATAGAGCCTTCTCTGGATAACAATATATCAAAAACGTGAATTTCATGTAGAGAATTTAGTCTTACAAGCTATTCTAAACTGTGAAACCACCTACCATTTCTGTGTCAACGTCAAATGAAGCGAGTTCTTTCACTTGGCTGCATATTTATGAAAAGGGCCTTGTGAATTCATTATTTTGAGTATTAAATACTTTGGCTAGTTATAAGTTGCAACTCTGTTTACTTGCTTTTTTTTTTTTTTTTTTTTTTTTGAAGTTCTTGCTGTTCTGGAGACGAGTAAAATAAAATGTTTGATCAGACAAAAAGTAATTTTGAGGAACACAGGAATGAATATGAAAGGCGAAATACATATTCTTGTCGTGATTAACTTTTCCTTTTCTCTTTTCTCATATAAAATCAAATTCTTATATATATCAAACATCATTATTATTCTATTTGTTTTACAGCAAAATCCAAATTGTTGTGAGCTCTTTAGGATCTAGGATGCAAATTGTTCATGTACAGTTTCTAATTATTCTATTGATTTTATGATAAAAACCAAGCAGTTAAGGACTAGGAAACAAAAACTTAACTGATCAAACTAATAATAACAAACTTCATAATCAGTTGACCCTTCCATCACACTTCATATGGTTTCCTTACTCCTACATGACCCTTAGCAGGTTTGAATATGTTACTGCAACTTAGATATGAAAATCTCATGCATGGATGCTCCACTCTCTTAGAACTCACATTATTCTAAGTAACAACTATACATGCAAATAATACTCTTCCTGCTAGCTTCGATGAAATATTCTGGCTATGAAGCTCTTTGTTTTTGTGAAAGAGTAGCTCAGAGAGGATGTAGCTTTGAACTAGGTATATGAACTTTACTATCCATTACTAACAGAGTTGCTTTTGTTTACCCCTTGGAGCTCCATTGGAGAATTTGTTATACTTCCAACTGAGCCTAGGGTTTGAGAACTCAACTGTGGACTGGCAGGACAAGCTTCTGGATTACCAGCACTCATTGCATGAATCGCTCCTGAACTCAACTGTGGACTCATGGGTGTTCGCTGGCTCATTTGCTGTGGACTAGGCTGTTGCTGGGGCTGCTGTTGTGCTTGTTGATTCAGTTGTGGAATAACCATGGTTGATGGTGAACCTACTTGTGGAGGTGAAACAACAGCCTGCAGTGATGAGGATGGATCTTGCTGCTGTTGCAGTTGCTGTTGCTGCTGCTGCTGTAACTGTAACTGCTGCTGTTGTAGTTGCTGTAATTGCTGCTGCTGCTGCTGTTGTTGCTGCTGCTGCTGCTGGAACTGTTGTTGCTGTTGTAAGTGCAGTTGCTGCTGCTGCTGCTGCTGGTTCACATAAAGGTTCACCCCTGCCATCAATTTTGGTGGACCCATTGGGCCTATTGCACTTCGTTGCATTGGATTCATGTTAGCTCGGTTCAGAGATTGGCCCAGCATGGAAAGACTAGCAGAACCTGGTTGGATCTGTCTGGCTCCTGACATCCCAGCTATGCCAGACTGAGAGGGCCCCAAAATGCTTGGCCTCATCCTAAGTTTAGATGTCAGAAAAGCAGCTTGTGCCTGAGACATTTGTCCGGCACGGATCTGCTGACTTATTACATTGGTAATACTTGAAGCTTGACCAAGATTCATTGAGTTTTGACCCACATTATTCATTCCAGAAATAGATGACATTGGCCCCGAGATTCCAGGTCCCATTCCCCTTGCACCACCAAGGCCCATGGTATTACTGTGGCCTCCTAGACCAACCATATTGTTGGCCATATTTCCCATGCCCATTGCTGTTCCAAGCCCCATCATCATTTTCTTCTGTTGCATTTGTGGTTGTTGTTGCTGCTGCTGCTGCTGTAGCAGCTGATGCTGAAGGTGCGAAGGCTTATTGACCATGTGATTGCCCAGCTGCATATTAGAATTCTGCCCAAGAGCATTCAAGTGAGAGAGTGAATTAGAAGGAAGCATCATTGCTGACCTCTGGAACTGTGAATGCTGTTGTTGAATCATGGAATGTTGATTTTGCTGCTGCTGCTGCTGTGGTTGCTGCTGCAACTGTGGTGGTTGTTGCTGCTGCTGTTGAAGAGATGACTGAGGGTCTAGCTGTTGTGATCTTGCAGCCATTGAAACTGCAGACACAAGACCTTGAGACATTGGTAAGGCTTTTGGGTTTCCAGGAGGCAGCATCCTAGCATTCGCTAATAGATTCTGAGAGGGATTAATGGAAGCATTCCCGCTCAGACTTGGTTTTATGTCATTGGGAGCCTGAGCCGAAACTGCTTCATTGTATTTTTGCACCTCAGCTGCTGAGTTATTAGGAGGGATTCCAACAGCAATTGGTTGACTAGTCGATGCAATATTCATCTGGGTAGGCTTTGGTTGAATATTATCTTCCACAAGATAACCTTCACGTATCATCTACACAAGCAAATAGCATCACTCAAGGTCAATTGCACAACAAATCCATAAATCCAAATCAAAATTATTATAAAGAAATATTTTTCCCCATCAAAACGTACCAGTGAACAAAATTGCGCTGCAAGCAAATCTGCAAAATGCTGTAATAGAAGGCAGTCAGATATATAAAACAGAACATAAGGAATAAACTTGACAGGATAAGCAAATTTCAATACCATGACTTGACTTTTGTGAACACAATGCCAATTTAGAGTTTCCACCCCATGCAAATGTTAACACCAAGTGTCCACTCTAAAGATCTCAACAGTCACTGTTGTGATCCATGCAGCTCTACTTTATAAACAAAGAAATGAAATCTAATTTGCATAAGAGTTAAAATTTTTAAAGATCAACAACCTACAGGGAATCAATGAATAAAAGTACTAGTAGACTTGCTATAACAGAACACTGAAGGAAAGAATTAAGATGAAAAGCCCAAACCAAATCATAGTGTTTGTTACAGAAATTTATGGTTATGGAAGCTAGAGATTTGTACTAGAAGCCAATATTCTTCATATGCAACTGCCAAGCAGACCTCACAGATATACACACTTGCAAAACAAAATAATGGGGATCACGTAGCATCAAATCAAATCTAGAGGAAAATTCCTCTTAGACTAACATGCCCTTATGTCAAGCACTCTAATCAGCATAACGAACTCACAGTATTGGGCAATGATGGGAGATAATCCTCTACAGACAGAGGATCACCGTCTTCTGGTTCTCCATAATGCATTGCTACAGTACCATCATTTGGTTTCTCTGACAAAATCATTCTAGTGCGTGACCTAGGAACAAAAGAAACAGCATTCCCTGTACAAATAAAAAAAATTTTAGGAAGGAAAGGTAATTCAGTTAAAATTTACAACAGGCAGATCTTATAATTCTATTGATAACATGTCTAACCTTGAATTACTCGATCAGCCAGCAAAAAATTTATAATTCTTATCTTCAAGACATTCATGCTGCCACCTACGACTGACTTGAACAATTGTCTTGCACTGGCATCATCTTTCAAATCCTCATTGTTGGGTAAATTGGAAAGACAAGCCATCACATTTTGATGTGAATATGTATTGGGTTTCCTGACAGGGAAATCATCAACCTTGTTTTTCTTGCTGTTGAGTTGATGCCTGGAAAAGCAGCCAACAGAACAAGAAAAACAATAAAGCACATATTTCAATCACAAGAGAAACTAATGAAGAAGAATTAAACGTAAAAGAATAGTTTATAGACAATCTGTACCTCAACTTGCTCATGCTCCAATGAAAAGGAACATAAAAGACTACAATCTTGAACGATCATGTTAATGCTTGTCCAGAAAGAAAAAATGATTGTCTTATCCAGTATATTGCTATGGTCCCAATTTGGATTTAGTTATGGTTCTATTTGATTGAATCTAAAGATAGAATCAGGGGCTCGTTAAGGGAGAACCCTACGATCTCTTAGAGCTTACTTTCAGAGAACTCTCAGTCTCTTTAAGGAACTCAGACCTTTATTTTAAAATTTTGCTTACATCTTTCATCATTCCCCAACCTTTTAAGACTAACAATTACCCACGACAATAAAGAACTAGTTTAACCACCATCCACTAATAAAGAAACTGACTTGGACCTTCTTAGCTACACATGAGAAGAAAAGGAGCAAAGGAATACTAGATAAAAATACCCTAAATACAGCAGCTCCATAACATAGATAAATTTTCCATCTAAAGTTAGGGGAGGAAAGAAGGGATGAAGGACATCATACCTTATAGTCACCATCTCAATCTTTGATAACCTTTCAAGCATGGTTTGATCAGCCATAGGTGGGGTTCCAACTGAAGGACTATTTGCGTTTAACGGAACACTTATATTACTAACACTAGCAGGGGAACCAACGCCGCTCATTACTGGGGTTTTGGGGAGAGAATTAGATCTTCTCTTTTGGGCAACCTGGGATTGGTGTTGTCGTTGCAAGGAATCATTAGCACTTGAAGTCAAAGATGGGGTTCCACCAACAGCAAGAACTGAGGTGACGGCTGACTTCTCCTTTTGTGATGATCCAATTGCAGCATTTGCTGCAACTGCTCCAAAGTGAGGCCCAGCAGAACCACTAGAAAATTCCCCAGATTTTGAAGATAATGGTGATTGAGGAAAAGTTCCAGCAGATAACCTAGGACTTTGCACTGTTTTCCTCTTTCCTTGAATTTGTTCCTCCTTCCTTGAATCTTGGCTTAGATTGTTCCAGGCTGTCTGAGAGAAATTAGATCTCATGAGATGAGGTGGTAATCTTTGTTGTAACCGTGATGGCTGTTGGTCCAGATGGCCCATTTCTGTATCCATCATATCATTTTTACCCTGATTGAGCTCTGAGACATCTAACTTTTCTGTTTCAAACTGCTCTTCCTTTGGACCAAATCTTACACCTTGCTGTGGAGCAGAAAATGATGTTGGCATAGCATTTTGATTCATAACCCCTTCAAACACCTGCTGGGGATACTTCTGAATGCCTGTATTAGCATAGTGAATCCCTCTTGCTGTTGCTTGGTGCGGTAATAAAGAATTCTTCCAGTTCATATCTGATGCATGGAGACCATCGATATGTGGTCCTAATTGCTGCTGTTGCATTCCATCAGGACCTACTGAGGTGACCCTTGCCCTCTTATTAAAACTAGATAAGGGTGACATTTGCCCATCTTGATTCTCCCTCTTACCATGAAGAGAAGCACCAGAATTAATATGGTCACCATATGTGATCATCATGTCCTGCCCAGCAGGGGAAGCTCCTGGAATGTTAACAAGAGACCCTGACCCCTGATCCTGCATACTTCTTGGGGTTCCTAACCCCAACTGATACCTTGATTGCTGTGATACCAAAGGGAGTGCTGAAACATTGCCATCAGATACAAAGCTTCTTGCTCGTAAGGGTAACATGTTTGGAACAAGGTTTTGAGTGGTCAGATTCTCCTGGACACTCTGCGGCATCATATTGCCAGAGATCATTCCTGAATCTCCTAACCTGCTGTTGGAGCTTTCTAGCACTCGATCTATGCAAACTTTCTTCCCATGGATTCTGCTGCTAGACGTGACCGTAACTTCAGGCATCTGCCTCAATCTTTTTCGTCGCAAGCTGCTCAGACCTAAATTGAGCTGCAAATGATGCTCAAAACAGTTAAAAAACGTAAAATTAATTCTTCCAGCCAAAAAAATTCGAACCAGTATCCAAATTTCTTACGTTTGTGGCAGTTGGGTTATTACAAAGCCTATCCAATTTGGGAGTAGGATCTAGAAAAAGACGTGGTTGCAAGGCTTTCAATATCCGGGATTCCACTTCCTACAGTGAACAGTGAATAAAACTATCTGACTATAGACAACTACAAATGACAAAAATATTCCAAGGATCAAATGAATTAAGTGATACTTACCATCAAATCACCATAAGTCCAAGAATTATCTGAGATCAATGGGATATCCTTCACTACATTCTCCAATGACATTCTGAGGCGCACTCTATTTACAATAGGGAGCCAGCCTACAGATGGAATACAAGAACCTTGCTCAGGAGGACATTTTCGATAATCTCGTACCTGCAAGAGTTTTGATATTGGTAATTGAAACCTGTGAATATATTTCAGCTCCAATGGATTTGCTTCTCTCCATACATACACAAGCTCATGTGAATGCTTACATACATGTAAGATAATTACTCAAATGCTTATTATTTATTTACTCATTCAAAGAAAATCTGCGTCATGGTAACGTTGTTTGGTTGGTAGACAAAAAGATGCATGCTTCAAGAACTCACCTCACAAATGAGTGTCCCATTAACATATTTGCGAGGTATATCATCCAGAATATCTCCAGGCAACCGGCCAGATTCAATTGCCTTCAAAAACATATACAAATATATGGACAAGAAAGTCAGTTGAAAAAAGTAAGAGAAACAGATAGTGAAATCTAAGTGTCATTACGATGCGGATCACAAGATATTTTAAGGATACAACGCACTGGCCTCATCATTTAATTTAAAATACTGAGATGAAGATTTTATTTGACAATAAAAGATGCTTTTGAAGACAGGCCATCTTCTGTTGCCTCCACATCAAATAGGTTATGCTGATAAAAAAGACTACAAAACGTGAAGTTAACTAAACCATTAAACATGGCAATTACTACTCTTTTCCATATTGTGCCATTAATAAGCTCCAATATGTGGATATGTACATATGTCCACCCAAGGTGAAGCAAATATAGAATATATCTCATTTCTACATAGAACTATTCTAAGGATTAATCAGAATAAACTACTAGCAAGTACTGAAGAAAAGAAAAATAGTCAATGTTTACCAAAAAGAGAGTTTCAGATGTCTTATCATATGGATGTAACAACTTTGAAGCATCTTGAAGTATAGCTTGATGGACAGCCTCATTCTGGATATCCCAAAACAACATAGTTATGAAAATCAAACATAAAAATTGCACTGAAAGGCATTAACAACACCTCCCCCCCTCTCTCTCTCTCTCTCTCTTCTTCTCTTCTTTTCTATTCTCTCAAACACTTTCTATTGACTTCATTTCTCTCCAGAAAATAACAAACCTCTGAAGGATTTCCAATAGAATATCCATCTGGGTAGAGATTCAACGTGAATGAAACTTCACCGTCTAGCAAAAGAGAAGATAGAAAAAAAAAAAAGTAAAGAGCCTGAACTTGAAAGACAACTACCAAAAAAAAAAAAAAAAAAAAAGGTTAGTCCAACATGATTATAAACCATATGCTTTACCAGAGATGGCTGAACTTGAAACTCCAGAGACATCCTCACTGCCCTCAACAACATCAACCTAATGCCAAAAAATATTCCAAAATATCATATATTTAAAACAGAACAGAGTATATAGCATGAACACTGACTCTTAGATCCACATACAAATCAGACAAGGGCTCCCAATCTGAAAATAATAATAAAAAAAGGATAAAAAATAAAATAAGAACCTTTGCCATAAAACGGAAAGCAAAATGGACAATAATTTAAGGTAAAATTTGGTATGCATCTACCAAACTCTCGGGAAAAACCGAAAAAAAAAATGAATTTAATTTTCAAGGACCAGCTTTTAAAAAATGAGTACAAAAAAGTAGTATTACCACCATGTCTAGTGAAAATCTACCTTCACCATGTGGAATGACAAATTACAGAAGTTAAGTTCAGGTGTTAATCAAATTCTGCATTTTGTGAAAAATCTCATGCTCCATTTGGTAAGTAACAAACATGATCGAGATGAGGAAGGATCTTTTCTTTTGCATCACTGACTTTACAACCAAAACGGAGTAAGCACTCTTCTTCACATACAGGCAGCATAGCAACAAAATCAATAGAAGTACCACATTTAACACATTCAGTGGGAAAGACTACTCAAAATCAACAAACCAAGTGAGCAATACTACCAGAACGCAAAGTTCCAAATAAGTTTCAAAATTGGATCTCTCTTCCCTACTTTCTTAAACAACTAAAAAGAATCCAATGAATCACAACAAAAGCTAAGTCAACAATTAGTTCTCATTTCAGTTGAGAAATGCCATAAAAACAATAGTGCCTTCTATTGGACTAAGCAATTTGATCGGAAATGCTTAGCTAAGAATCACTTCATCAAATCAGTTCCGTTTTTTTTTTTATTATTATTTCCTCCCTTTTCTTTTAGTTTCCACTTAATCCATGTCTGCAGTTAACACAGACTGATTGAATTTCAATAATTACCTGGAGCTTTCTCGAAGAAGATTCATTCTTCGAGCCAATCACTGAGCTTTCCTTAGAATTCCCTGAAACCTCATCCAGAGCAGGCTCTGGTGGAATAACAGGCTTTGCACGGAACCTAGTACCAGTTTTTGAGATTTTAAAGGAGACGCCCATGTAAAAAGTCCTCCTTTATTATTTTTTCTTATTGCTGGAGAAGCAAAGTCTTATATTGGTGTTTGAATAATAAGAAATTGAACGAATATACAGGCAGGGCGTAATGAAAGGAAAAGCATTTATAAATGAATTTGACTATTTGAGAGATGTAATGGAACACCCAGGTTGAGCTCTTTGAGAATTTGAGGCTTTAAAGATCCTAATTGAACTTCTCTGCTAAATTCAGGTTTTCAAAGTTGTTTGGATGCCAAAAAAATGAAGGAAAATAAGAGAAACTAAAATAACAACAATCTCAGAAAGCTCAATTCAGATACGAAAATTGGGTTTTAGAGTTGTTTGGGTGCCAAGAAAATGAAAGAAAACAAGAGAAACTAAAATAACACCAATCTCAGAAAGCTCAATTCAGATACGAAATTGGGTTTTAGAGAAATTTTGAGGTTATATGTTCATGAGTGGATCTCAATACAGCAAAAGAATGTGCGCCTGGTCATGAAAACCACAGTGATAAAAGGTTTCATTCGAAAAGATGTAGATTTTGATTTAGTGTCTGGACGCTGAGAAAGTGAAGGATTGTGGTTCGGGAAAATCTGAGCTTGGGAAGGGAAAATAAGATTTTGCTACATCGAGACATAGAGAGGGAAGGACACGCGGGTACTACAGTGAAGGTTTTGCAGGAAAAAGAGAGATTCTGTGTTGGGCTTGAAGCTTAGAGCCCTTTCAAGATGTTTTTTTCTTTTTCTTTTTCTTTTGGCTGCGGAGCCTCTCTTAACTCTTTAATATATATTTTTTACCTTAATGTTGGAAGTCCCTTCCAATCATTTATTAATTTATATTTATATTCAGAATTAAAATTGCTTTAAAATATCAATCAAATGATATAAATTTTGAAAATAATAGTTGAGCCTCGTAATAAAAATTATGCATAAAATCATTCCATAATCTTTTTTTTTTTCTTAGAAATTATTTCCATTAATAAAGATTAGAGGAACAATCTGTTGATAGCATTATATTTTTCTCTAAACATTGTGTTGTATTTTAAACTAAACAATTTTAATTCAGCAAAAAATATTTTCCATGAAAATTCTGAATTTGATTCTCCAAATTGCATTAGAGAGAAATTCCTTTCACACTACTTCTATACCATTTTCATTCAAAATTTGTACTTAATTAAACCTTGAACGACAAACTTATTAACTGATTTTGGTTTTCTATACCAATTAATGGCATCTCTATTAGATTGGAGTAACTGATTTCTTATGTTGTACCATTTTAACGGACAATTAAAAGATTACAGGAATAAGTAATGGTCAGTGCATAGACCAGAGGGCAGATGCTATTTATAAAAAAAAATACAAAAATACAAAAATTGCTCACACAACAGCTACAAAATATGCCTCGACGTCAAGAAAACTGGGAAGTAGAGCTAAGTGGACCGTCGCTGAACTAAAATGTGATGGCACCAAAAGAAACCCAGCTATTCGGCAACTCAGAAGATTTTGCACGGGAATGGCCAGTGAAATTTGAGGTGTTCCATCTGCAAATGCTGTGCAACATAGAGAGAAAAATCCTATTGAACTCATCTTGTTGTAAGCACAAAAGTACTGCTCCAATGAAGAATTTCACGGTGCAAATGATCAAAATGAGAGTCCCTCTTCAAGCTCCATTTTGCATATTGAATATTCTCTCTCAAACAATAGAAATTCCTGAACATGAGACACAATTGGACGTCAGTTGCAGCACTATTAATTATATTAACGTTTGAATCCTTCTCATCTATTCAGTCCAAATTAGTAACTACAAAATCTTGGTAAGAAGTAAGAAGTTGGAGGCAAGTCATAAAGTTATAAATCCTTAAAATTGACAGTCGTATGCCTTCTTCACAATGCTAGGTGAATGCCATAATTAACGCTTCCGATAAGTGGCATTGATGGGTGTACAAGATAGAAAACCCTCAAAAAGAAACATTGCCACATTTATAAGCCTATGTAATTAGTGTTTCTTTTCTTTTTCACATATGAGCAAACTAGTCATTCACTTACCTGCAGTTGTTGCTGACTAAACAAATGGAGAAACCCAGTATCTGGGCAAGCAACAAGTTCAATCAACTCATCATGTTTTTCTGGTGGATTGCCCGACTCCATTAGTGAAACAGATACCTGAGGAATAGCATTACTGTTAATTGCATGATAGAAAATTGAGTTACTGCAATGGTCACCACAGAAATGGCAACACAGTTAGTGGTGGATTGTGATATAAAGGTTATTTTTGACACAATTTTATTACATTATAGGTGTAGTCTGTCCCTACACTTTCTATATAAATGTGCAGAGTAAGAGGTCTCAGGTTTAAATACTCTTGCTTACAAGATTTTTCACCAATTCGGTCAGCCTAGGGGAGGTTTACCCCTTATTGTATAGCTCACAACATTATTCTGCCAATGAATTATACATATGTGTGTGTGTGTATGTGTGTCTGATGGAACATAACACAAGATAATAGAAGCCTTAGCTGTTCCACTATAAGTTGTAGTAGTAACTATTGCATTAAAGAGGTAGGCAAAGCATGAATGAAAATAATGCAAGTCAATAAAATTTCTAAAACTTATTTTTAAAAGGAAATCATTAGGATATAACAAGGAGACTTGTTATTCAATTAAATGAAAATACCACTCGCCATAATATATTAACTACAATTTGTTACTCATTAAAAAATAATAATGATAAAAATAAATCAACCAACAAACAAAGTAAATAAGTAAGATAACATGTTATCTGATACCAATAGGTGCAAATAACAACTATGAGTTGCTATAGTCAGGAGGAGATTTCAACTTAATTCGTCAAATCAAGAACACAACATCGAAGTACATTAATATGCCAGCTCCACAACCAAAAGAATGAGCATAATTTCAATTCTTGGTGTTGCACTCCTTGTCTTGTACATTATTCACTCCATTCAATTCCAGAATGCTATAAGAAAACCTGGCCTAGGGCCAAGGGGCTTGAAACAGTCCTATAAAGCAACGAATACAAACAAAACAGATCCAGCTCTTCCAAAGAATAAAATTACCTGCATACACCGAAGAATGACTTCAGGGAGGCAACACCTGCGACAAAGACCCCGTACAATATAAGTTGCTGGGTCTTCCAAAGAACCATCTGCACTTGAATACCAAGCATCTAATCTGGATATTTCCATTGTAACTCCCGCTTGAAACCGAACAAGCTCCCCTGCATTAGATAATTTTAAATCCAGTTAAGCACCAATGCCCCTACCGGCAACTTTTCTCTGGCTTTAAAGTTCCCGTTGTAGCGATGCATATGTATGTAACTGTGTATATATATAAATATTTGGTTCCATTGCCAACAGCTCCTTCACCTATCCCTATAGTTTGCAGAGAATATTTGCTTTTGCTTCTTATTTTCCATCATCAACAATATATGAGATATTCATGGTGTCATTATTCTTCACACCTTATGACCATATCCTAAAGGTTGAGAAATTAAATGATGGCATGACCCAATTATAAGATGTTACAATAGTTTAAATTTCCTTCCTCATCTTCTTCAACCCCCTTCCCCGAGAATACCAATCCATAAAGACCACCCAATCAAATATACATCAATAATTCCAAAGCATAGGAAACATTTGAAATAATGAGGTGCCACACGGCATTAAAGATTTCCTCCATTGTTTGAATTGATTCAATTTGGTTGAGTCTCTCCATGGTTTTAAATTGATGATATGTTCTTTGTTTCCTTTACAGATAACAAGTAATCAAACAAATTATCTTCAGAAACAATCAAATGAAAGGTAACTAAACAGCACAAGAAGAATAAACATGTGCAGAATGCAGCTTAACGTCTAAGTTATTTATTAAAGTACTTTATTTTAAGTTCGGCTAGTCAGAATATCCCAGTACACCAAAAAAAGCTACAACAGAATATTCTACAAATTCAATAATCAACTTACAGGCTTTAGAGAACAGTGTAAGCACATATTAGGCCAGAACTAGATGCAATATTGTCTTTTACCTTTAAATCCAGCTGCCATGACGGTACCAAGAATACCACCATCATTAGCTTGGTGTGACCCAAGGCCATCACCATCTACTGCCAAACAGCGAAGAACAACTTCAATGCAGTAATTATCCCTTGGTGAAAGGGCAACATTCACCTGCTCAATAAAATTCAGGTCATGAACAATAGTATGACAAAGAATTATCTGACAGATTGATTTCCTCTATACAAGCTAGATTAAACTATCATTAATTCATTATAGCGTCTTCACTCCTGATTTAATTACATTTTTGCATGCTTTCACACTCCTCATAAAGACCTGAACTTCATAGCAACCCATTCTTGATCTAGAAGACATACATGTTTGAATACTATAAAAACACAATAATGTTGTAAGTGAGCCCACAACAACCCAACTATCTCCCCACCATAAAACCAAGCACTAGCATTGCCCCAAGAAACAATCCTAACTCAGGCATTCAAGTCCAATAGATATAATTTAACCAAAGAACTTCACAGTTCTAAGTTTATGACAGAAAAACCAAGTCTCTTTTTAGCCCCAGGACTTGGTTATAAGTTGAGCTACAATTTTACCCTGCAAGATAATCTAAGATGCTCAAATTTTATTCTGCAAGTTACAACCTCTAAGAATGTACCATTAATTGAATCTGAAAAATCAGCTATCCATATGACCCAAGCCACTAGTTCAATGGACCAGCAAAACGAGTTTTAAATTTTAACTTAATTAAGGTTTAGGATTTTGATGCGTGACATTGATCATAATCACATACCCTGCATTCAAAATGTGAGGAAAACCATTCTCAATCCTTTTCAGTTTTAACTCGTAAAGAAAACAAAATATTCATCTAAACATACCATTAATTGGCGGTGTAACACAATCTCTTCACTCACTGAAGAGTACAGGGCACTCATTAATGCAGTACAAATGGTGGCATCTGGGCACATACATTCACCAGAAGGCAGGCAGAGCATAGCAGTAGCATGCAGTTCGAGAAATGTAGGTGCTGCTGACTCATATGCTTGATCTTCAACAGGAGTCAACCAAGGGTTTTCTTTCCCTATGGGAAGCGTTTGAAGCACATATATTAAAACATTACTAACTCCCCAAATAGTTCATGAATGAAAGAGAATGGCAGGCAGCATCAATCTGCCACCCTCAATGAAAACAATGGTATGAGGCCACATATTTCCCCTGTCCATGCGTTCTTGTCATGCATTAATAAAAGAGATGGCCATATTAACTTACTTAATAGCAATGACAAAGATGAATTCAATGTTTCCTTGGCTGCTGTAATGGCTTTTTTTTTTTCCTCCATGGAGAGTTCAAAGGGTGGAACCTCTGCGTTCTCTAATTCAATTTTGAGCCAGTTGCGATATGTTGCATCACAGGAGTAGTACTCGCTCTAAATTAATATCAGAGAAACCGATTCCGATGTAACAATTACAATGCAAAAGCAAATAAAATTGTCAGAGGATACAAGATAGAGAAAGAACTAAATGGAGATATTAACAGACTGCATACCCAATCTTGAAACTCTTTCAGATTTTCAGAAAAATAATCCTCAAGGGTATCAGGTATTTCTGAAAGCTGCTTCAATGGCTCAGCAAGTAAACTAAGCAATGTATGTGCGCCTATTGGCATTGCCGGTATTCTCCACATAGAAATCAGCGAAAATTCTCTGAACAGTATGTTGCTATAGAAAAGAACAAAATATAAATTTCAGAACGGACGCTAGAAATACAAAGATGGAGAGACAAAGCTAGTATTAACAATGACAGCTCTTATTGTTTTGGACAGAAGTTGAATACTTGACAACAAGCCTTGGCACGTGGTAAGGTTGCTCATAGGTTCCAGCAACAGAACAACCTATTTCAAAAATCAAGGAGTAGGGTTGCAAGCACTAGAAAACCCTTCCCAACCTTATCAAATCAAGGAGTCTTGTACATTGAACAACTTAATAACACGTCTCCAAAAATCAAAGCACCCACTACAACAGTCATGGAAATTTATTTCTCAACAGTCAAAGAAGTTCAAATGCCATAATTACAGCTTGAAAATCCTTGCTAGTGGCAAGAAATTAGTCTATTGTCAGGTAAAGTAATCATTGTGAAGAAATCTGATATTCCACTTCAAAATGATGTCAACCAATTACCTATGCATTAAGGCCCGCAGAAGAAGTTTGACACTGACATCTTTAACATTAGTAATTGTGGAGGGTGGTGTGAAGCAAAGCCATTGGATCACCATAGCTTTCTGAAGACTCTGCAAACGGAACTGCTCTGCAACATCTGATGACTTGTCATATTTTCCAACTCTGATTTCCCGCGATCTTGATAGAACCCTGTTGTAGTACATGGTAATTCAATTGCTGACCAGACAATTGTAACCATATAGTTGCACTTGTTCTCAGAAATTGAAGAAAAAAAAGTATGGTTTGCCAACTGTCAAGTACCTCTCAATGATTTCTTCAAAACTGCCTTTTGAATCAACCTCCGAAGAAAATGGCAAATACTCCATAGCAGAAAGAAAAATTTTATACTTGATATGCACACTGTTTATCAGATAAAAGGGCAAAATTTACCGCATCAATATTATAAACAAGTACATACTCTGATCATGATGACAAATCGAGATATTTTCCTTCCTGTTCAAAATGCAACCCATAAAATAAGGATATAATACAAAACACTGAAGGGATGCTATTGGGATCTCATCACATAAGGCTATGCTTCCACATAAGGTTTGGACAAACAGATAGAGTTTCAGCATTATAAATTCTTTAGCAAGACTGTTAATAACAAGTTGCAAAACAGAACTACATACCATCACCTTCCACAGCATATGTAAGATGCCCAGGCATTAAATACCCAATGATCTAGTTTTGCCAATAATACGTGACCAATTTGAATATCAATGTTCTAAATAACTGTGATGAAGCAGAAGGATGCAAATGAAGACTTACACAAAATAAAAGAAAAAAGGTTTCTCTCTCTCTCTCTCTCTCTCTCTCTCTCTCATGCCTTCTTTACATAAACATAATCACCAGTCAACACTACCTGCTATTTAGCCGCAGTTCCATCATGTGCACAAAAAGGTCAATGCAGCGGTGACGTGCCAGCTGAGAAGCATAAATTCCAACTAATTCTTCATGTTGCTTTGAGAAAAGAAACATCACATACCTGAAATTTGGATTTGCAAATAAGAGATTATGCATAAAGCAACTTTGAATTCTCACTAAAATAGGCCTCAATTTCCAACACAAAACAAACACATGGATAAACAACAAACGGTCCTCAAAATCACTACCATGGTCTATCAGATATGCATATAGTCTAATATCAGGGTGAGTGCCTGTGTGCCAGAGCACATGTGCCCATCTTTCCTCTCTGTCCTATTCTATTGAAATTTTTACTGAAAAGTAGGTAATCGATTTGAATCTAGTTAGAATAAGCAAATTTCACTGAATAGAGACCAGCACAGCATAATGCGTAAAATCATAACTAGTAAGTACTTACATATGTAGAATAAGGTCTCCAACATTCATAAGCTTCTCCCTAAAAGAATCCTTCATTTCCTCAGCAAGTAAATATCTAAGTACAAGCACTAGGTGAGCACCAAAGCGGATCATTTGAGGATCACCATGAGGCCTGGCAGCAAACAAAATTCACATTGGTCAACAAATCAACTTAGAAATAGTTAACCACAAACTTAAAATGGATAAAGACGGAAGAAAATATTCAGGACCACACTTTCCACCTAGAGCTTCACTAATGAACGAGCAAGGTAGTAAAAGATATGTTGCCACAAGAAATCAACTTGACCAATCCTAATAAATTACCTGAAGACATTTTGATCATCCTCTGAAGGTGTGATCCATGCCCAGATCATATCCAGCAGGTGCGGTATGTTACCCAACATAAGATCCATCTGCAATGGATTAGAAAATAGTTTAAAGAAAATGAGGAGAAGCTATTCCCTATTGAACAAGTAATAGAAATAAAATAGCATGCATTTACAAATAAAGAAATTCAATAATTCTTTTTTTCTTTTATGGAGGGGGCACCTTTTCTATGCATAATTTTTAAATTGTGAAATTATATTTCACTATCCAATGCCATGAATTAATAAATCTAAAGTGCCAAAAGAAAAATCCATATGCGAGTGTACTAAATTCTTCATAGGGAGAGAAACCTCAATTTGCCGTTGCTGTTCCTTGCACCCTCGAGCAACAGCTTCATTTATCGTTTCTCTAAATCATGCAGAAAGGGTAGACATATCACATATTAGAGCATAACAAAGAGACTACAAAAGAATGAAATAGAAATGGCAAATCATAAGCATACCCTGAGTGAAGTTTCTGAAGAAGAGCAGAAAAGTCTCGTGGTTGCTGATTCAGAACGTGGAGTGGCCAACCTTCTGGTCCAATGGAAGGGTGAGATGCACTATCAATTTGTCCAGGGCTTCCATCAATATCATCTCCATAGCTTTTAAGCTGTTCTATTCTCCCAGGTTGTGAGCGAGCTAGCTCTAAATCCACCTGAACATCAAGCCAAGACTTTGCCATTGCCCAGCATGCTGACTGCAAACACATTGAATGTAAGATTTCAACCTATTTTCTAAATGGCAACAGAAAAAAATAAAAAGGAATAGCAAAGGAATTTAAAATTAGCAAAAAGAGAGAAAGCAAGAATCAAGCAGTATCAAAATTTGATGCAAACCAACTAAGGCATCAGAGAACCCTAAAGTGGTCAATGAAAATTCAAATGAAGTTTTTTTTAATTCAATGACTACTACGCTTAGTTTGACCAAAACTGATTAGAGAATAAGCAATGTAAGAGTTAAGCAATAAGTTGCGAAGCAAATCTGGAACAGATCCTCACCATCTCTGTGCAAGGTATGCAACCAGAGACAGTATATCAACAAATGATCCCAAAGCAAAACACCTGTAGGACCAAAGTATTTTGAAAAAAACCACCATCATCTATAAAACTCATTATACATACAAGACAAATACAATAAATATGTAAAGATCATTTCCACGATTTGTATCAACATTCAATAGTAGAAAATATACCTCCCAGTCTGTGCAGATTGGAAGCATGCGCTTTAAATCACTGCATTGTGATGCATACACAGCGACTTCATATTTTCCACCATTTTGCTCTGCAATTTTCTTCAAAGCAACAATGAAGAGGAAAAAGGAGTCAACTATAAGAAAATAATTGAACCATTTGCTTCAACAATTAAAGAAAAGATACCAACTTTCAATAGATTATTCTATTAAGGTAATGGGGTCATGAATCTCTAGAGGGCGAAGAGCTTCTGGTATAAAAACAAGAATAGGAAAAATGCAAAACGAGCATTTTGGAAATCCTCAGCGAAGAGCTCTGGAACTTGGAAGTTTTCCCAATAGAATAAAGTAGTGAACATATTATCACAGAATAACCAAGAGAAATAATTACGGAACAAGTTAGCTTTGAAAGTTAAGGTAAATGAAAATTTTTATCTTCTCTCTTGAACCTTACCTCTGATGCACAAAAGGAAGCCCATTTCCATAGACGCCATTGCTGACCAATGCCACTTTCTAATTCAATGGCTTGCAGGGTTCTATTCTTCCCATTCTTCACCAGGGCTTCAATGGAAGGAGCTAGGTCCAACCCACCAAAGGGACACAATGTTGCAGCTCTCCACGGCTGAGGAAGCACATAACAAGAATGGGTCACATAAAAATAAACTGAAACCAATGACCTTAAACCTCTAAACATTGAATACCTGTCCAGCAGAGCGGCAAAGGTCACATGCCTCCTCCAGTCTTCCTGCCCTTAAAAGAGTCCAGACATCCTCCAGAAGAGACTCATCTTGCTTCTGCAAACACAAAATGCTAAAGTATTATGTTTTAGGTATTTATAGAGGACACTCACGCAGCAACAAACAAATTATGTTTATTATGGTTCATTATCTCTCACATTCCATTTTTAAGTCAATAACATAATAATATAACCAAATTAACATCCACTGACAGAAACTCAAGCAACAGATGCTTGAATTTAACAGTACAAAACTAAAACAAGTATCCCAGCATTTATAGATTGCTTAAGGAATGCAAGAGTACTTTATCATCCGGTAGCTGATGAGCATGCTCGCGTGTTGGGGCATCAAAATCCAAGTGGTGAACGGTATTTGTATTGGAGGCACCTTTCTTCAGAAGTCTTTGAGTATGGTGCCAAATTCCGGAATTGGGAAGATAAGTACCAACATGAGATCCTCGCACCTGCAACATTAATAAAAACATATGTCATAGACAACTAATGAACTCCCAGAATTTCCTATTCCATTTTAGGATGATGCTTTAATTCAAATCACAGGTTGCTCATCAAAATAAATAATTTAAGAATAAATTCCACCAATATAATCTAAAAGATGTATCTGTTCAGTTGAAGGAAAAGGGAAACCAGATATATTTCCGTACCTTAATCGCTTTATAGAAGTTTAAATGTTGCAGTTATTAAATACATAAATGAATATGTTCAAACAACAATCCACGAAGCTTGTGTGATGCTGCAAACCAATTTAGGAACTAGGATGATTTGCAAGCAAAACATTCTTTTTATCTTTTATCTTTTATTTGTTTATTTATTGTGGTGGTGACAAATGAAATCACTCAAAGCACCAGCCCTTCCTAAATAAGCACAATCTTGGCAATTTTCCCATAGAATTCTTATAAATTTACAGGGATAAAATTCTCGAGAACAAATTCCTTATGGGTAAGAGATAGCTTTGCTAATCATCCAAAATCATGAAACTAAAACAGAAATAAAGCTCCATGTATTAGTTAGCACCAATGAAATAAAGAAAATTGAAAACTGATCACCTTGCTTTCCAAATCAAGGGCTTTTGAGGCTAAACCTTCAAGCCACTGAACTATCCGGAGGCATAACTGTGCTTTATGATCATTCACAACAAACTGGCAAGCCTCCAAATGTGATGTTGAAGGTGACTGACATAATCCAAATAGATCTAAATGAGAATAAACTCTTTGAATTATATAGAAAGTCAAAGTGCATAACATTTTTAGAAGAGAGGAGATATTCTTTTCCCTATTAAATAACACATGGAAAAAGAGGAGAAAATACCACAATAAGCTCTTCAGGGGGTTCCTCTGTCACTGCAAGAAGAATAAAAAAATCACCATTGATAAAACCAAAAGCTCAAATAGATAAGATTCGGTAGAAACACAAACCCCAAAACCAGGGAAAAGGATAAAAGATGATGATTTAAAGCTTAAAATAAGAGAAACAATTATACTGCATTATAGGCATCAGAATCAAAGTGTAATTGACAGAAAAAAATCCGATGTTTTCTGATGTAGGGATACATCAATCCAGCAATAATAAATAAATTTGTATAAATATCACGAAGATTGGAGCAGTCAAAACTAATTTCACTGCTTTACATTATCATTAATCTTCAGTTGCCCTTAAAGGCACCTTAACATAGGTGAGGATAGACTTCTACTAAAATGTTTTCCTTCTGAAAGCAGTAAATGCGCATTAAGTTTGTGAAAAATATTAAATATCTTAGCACTGAAGTAGACCTTACCACTTCCCGTCCATTTTTTCATTAACAGCTGAAAAAGATGGATGGAGAGGAGAAGAAAATCAAGACTATAAAATATGCACATTAAATCTGGAGCCACCCATCCATACATGCGTCTAGGGTGAGCATTCAGTCAATTTGACCAGTTCAGTTTGAATTTTCACGAAATCAAAATAACTGAATCTTTTTAAAAGGAAAACCAAACAAACCAGGAAAATTAACCAAAAAAACTAGACCAAATTAACCGAAATTCAAAAAAATATATGTAAAATATATATATTTAGTAAAATGAATCTTATATACATTAAAATAATATACAAGTATATTTTTATACATAAATATATGTATTCGGTTCGATTTAGTCATTTTGGTTGTTTGTTATCAAAATCAAATGGCACCAAAATAACCATAAGTTAACAGAACTCAAAACCAAACCAAACTGAATTATAAAAAAAATTAAACCAAACTACTGAAATTGAATCAGTTTGGTTTGGTTTTTGGTTAACTGAACAATTTGCCCACCCTATATGTGTGTTCAATACCAAAAGAGAGTACATATAAATTCAAGATCCAAATATACTAACTCTTCTTTCCTTTGTGTGTTTTTGTGTGTGTGCGCATTCACATCAAAGAATATCCATGAAGAACATTTACGGTGATGTTCTTACTATTAAACTGCAGCTTTCTAAGGCAATGATCCACCCATAAAACAATTACATAAATTCTGATAGAAGTAAACAGCAGAGGATAAAGATTGATTGCCTTTCCCATATAAATACCAAAGAAGAGACCAGGAAGCAGCCTCATCGAGCAGAAGCTGAGCCTTCTGCCTCATCAATTTGTCCTCTACAACTCGATGTCGTATTTTGGGCCCATACCTAGAGAAATAATGCACAATATTGCAGTCATACAACCACTTAAGATGCTGATATTACATATTTCGTGAAGAAATTATCATTCCTCCACAATCCAAATACCTTGAGAAAGATCAATCATAACTTGCATGACACAGCTTAATCTTTTAAAGAAATATGGTCACTGAAAGTAATCATTGGCAACATGAGAAAGCCATAGTTCTAATACCACAGGTCTCAGATCATACGAGGAAATTAAAGGATAACAATTATAGACTGGACAAAAGTAAAAAGATTCATTCATAAATACAAAACTCTGTGTCAAACTAGAGTCTTTCCAGGTAAATAAATTTAGAGCACATATTTACATGATAAAAACTTGTACAATCCTTCATAGTATGAGACAAACCTAATAGACTCCGAAACGTCCCTGCATGATTTCTCAAATCTTAAAATCAAATCAGGAATAGGCATCAACCCTGCAAAAAGAAATTACCATGGAAATGAATAAGTGAATAATCAGAATGCTTCTTCAAGATATTTGCAGGTTAAGATAAAATAATCATGATAAACTAAGAGTGTGAACAGAAGAAATATTTATCTAAACCATTTAATCCTCGAGAATAAAAAACACATTCGTATGACAGCCTTATTCCCAGCCCTAACAGACCAAGGATTGGAGTTTACAAACCTAAATGAACATATCTAAAATCTAGTATAGGCTAGGGAATTTTTTTTCCTTTAGCACTGTACTTCTGGAGCTCTTAGAGAAATTTCCGCACTAATATCTAGCAGCATCGACAAATATTATTCTGTTATTCAATTTCTAGCTTATAGCTGCTTTTTACATCATCTTAGGACCTAATACCATTCTACACTCGATCTTCCATACCTCTTAAGAGGATAAGAAAAAATAAAAAGTTAGCTCAGAAATTGCATTTAGTTATATTGAGACCCTTAACATCACCTCCCACAGTAAAAAGGCAGTTACCATGGCAAATAATTCCTAATTCCAGCAAAATTAACATATTAGATTTGAATATTAAAATTTTGAAATATCATGAAATTGCTCCAAATAAAAGTAGGAAACTTGCATGTTCACTAGTTGTATAACAAGTATACAGATCAAGAGATTGAGTAACACAGCATAAGAAAGAGCTAACTGATCTTATATATGAAGCTTTGCACTATCACGTTCTTCTATTTATATTCACAAACAAAACAACTCCAAATAAGAAACAAACAAGAGAGAAAAATAGTTAGTTTTCGAACACCTTTTCACCTCCCTCTTCCCTGTTACCAGTCTAACCTGTCCTAAATTAGTCTCATTTTTTGCTATTGTAATATAAAGTACCAAAATCATTTATTTCATCAGTTTCACCTTTGCAAGTTTTAGATTAAAGCAAACACTAAAAGTGGGTATTTCAAGCACCTTGAATAGCTGAATCAAGAAGAGAAGCAAATAGACCAAAAATTGTCTCTCCAATATCTGTCAATGAATCATCCTCAATTTTGCAAGCCTTAAGTGATTCACTTCCATGTCTTCTTACGGAATCAGCACCCAGATCAACCTCTGAAATTCCGTAACTATCAATGGACGATCTCCTTTTAAAAGTAGAATGTGTCCTTGCAGGTGTACCCCCAAAGTGATCAGTATACCCAATGCTATCAGTCTCTTGTTTGATATTCTCAAGAAGAAGTGCAGCATTTGTCGGACTGTGGATACTCTGCCCCTCGTATAGTAGTCTAGACTCCTTGAACTTGGACACTGAAATGTCTTTATGGGGCGATACACTTGAAGTTGAGTGCCTTTTCCTGCATATAACATTGAGAATACTAAAGGAAACGCAATTGCCATAAAATATTCCAGTTAATCTAATTGCTCAATGTCGAAGATAAGGTTCAATCGGTGATTATGAAATGTGCAACGCATTCTCTCTCTTTTCCAAAAATAAAATCGTAATATAGGTTCTCAACAATTTAGATAACGCAAGACCTAAAAAATACGAAAGTGATAAATCAATAGGAAGAGAAACAGAGAGAATAGGAGAATTAGGGATTGTACCCATAACGGCGAAACTGTTCTCTGGAAGTGAGATCTTCGGGATCGAAATAGCTAGGAGAAGTCTCCATTTCAACTTCCATTTTGAGTGCAAAAACGGCGTAGTTTCTGCACCGCAGAATCGCTGTATAATCAGAGTAAACTGGAGCTTAAACCTCTTGATGCTTGAGCGCGGGAATATAAACGGAAAAAGGTTTTGAAGCCACAAAACCCTATACCCACTCACGCATGGAACTCAATTTTGAACCAGAAACGAGTTAGCCAGCCAGCGACGGATTTTGTAAAACGCGTCGACGACATGGAAATTTTCTGTTCGTGTCAATTCTCACAAACACTTCATATTGTCGTTTCCTTCAATAGCAGAACGGTGCGTTTTGATATCAAGAGAAGAAACCTTATCTACTTTAAAAACCAGCCTACCGAAAAGGTTTATCGTATTGAACCAGAATGGCAGTCGTTATTCGTTGCTCTTGCTTCCTAGCTCGCCCATACTCCATCCCTTCTCCGCCGTCCGACCTCCTCCAATCCGGCAATCTCTATCTTCATGGTAAATACACGATTCCCTCACTCACTGCATCGCTCATTTTCTTACTTTTTGAATATTGAATTGTTTCTGGAGTCTGGAATTATAGGATGTGCATTTTGATTTTGACTATTTTTTGCTTGAATTAGAAAGTTGGTAGAATTGTACAATTTTGCTTTTTCTTTTAAGTTTCTATAATTTGTTAGAATTAGTTAATGGGTAAGGTTGGAATCCTCGTGTGATCAATCAGTTTTAGTATTTCCATGATCTTTATAGTGACGTTGGTTTGAACTTGAAAGGATAGAAGTATTTTCTCAGAAATCTTATCAAAGGAAATTTTTTATTCTGTTGAAGCAGGTAAGTTTGATTCATTTATGTTTAAAGTAGAAAACTTTTCGTCATCATATGGAGATTGTTCCAGTGTACCATCTCTTTTTCGCCGCAAGTTTATTGGGAGGCATAGTGTACATCTTAGGCCTGCAATGGAAGGACCCCCAAACTTCATTCAAGCGCCACCTTTTTATGAGAAATTCTTCCAACAAATTTCAGTTCATCAGGTATGATGGTGAGTCCTCTATTTTCTTTTCTTTTTTTTTTCTTTTCTTTTTTTTTTTTTTTTTTTTTTGTGTGTGTGTGTGTGTTTTGTTTTTTTGTAAGAACATAAATGTCTGGATCTTTTACAGAGAACTGTTTGTCCAACCATTTTTAGACATAAGAACCTGTTGTATAATATTTACTAGCAAGTAGCAGTCCCACTAAACCCATCATACTATTTTCCCGACCTCTGCATCATTGTTTGGAATCAAGTCCGTTAGTAGGAAAGTAGTATAATCAGCTTCTGTCTGTCATATGAGATGGTAATGGTGCAAGCAACGTGATAAAAATCCATGACTTGTGAAATATTTGGAATTCAATTACATATATTCTTGCTCCATGTTGCCTTTGCATGCCTCTGTTCCTCGCATGAAGATGTTTTTAGTTTCACCGTAGCAGCAATTAGTTTTACAACAGGAACTAAGTCTTTTTCTCTCATTCGAAATCACAATCCACTGCCTGACTTAATAATATATCCTTCCCTTTTGCAGCCCAATTTTAAATTAAGATCCTCAGCAATGGCATTTCTTGTTACAAATGCCCTAATGTGGACTATACCTTTTGAAGCTGTAGCTGAAACATGTGAGGCTGATAACTCCATTTACAACATGCCCTTGTTGCTAGTCGTGGCTCTCATCGGCGCCACTGTTGGAGGTATGCCTTTGTTGCGAGAGGAGGTGTTATATATGTGAGGATTTTGCATCAATGCATCTAGATAAAATATCAGTGTGGAAGCCTCCTAAGTCCTTCAATACTTGTTTCCTGAAAAATATCAATGTACTCTTGTGGTGTTCACTTGAAGCTGTAGAGATGTACTATATTTATGCTTTAGTAACTCATTGCTTGTACAACAGGGTTGCTTGCACGACAAAGGAGAGGAGAATTGGCACGGCTGAACGAACAATTACGCCAAATCAATGCAGCTCTAAGAAGGCAAGCTAAGATCGAGTCTTATGCCCCCAGCTTGAGTTATGCTCCTGTTGGTAGTAGAATACAAGATAATGAAGTAATTGTTGATCCAAGAAAACAGCAATTAATTGCTCGATTAAAAACTGGAAAGAACTTTTTGAGGAATCAAGATCCAGAGAAGGCATTAGCAGAATTTAAGGCAGCTCTTGATCTTGCTCAGAGCATGAAGGATCCGATAGAGGAGAAGAAAGCTGCGAGAGGCTTAGGTATGTTTCATTCCTTTCCCATATTTATTTATTATATGAAATCAAGTAACAAAAGAAACAGTGCTCTGGATATTGGTAAAATAGTTGGGCAGGGACACATCGGTTTTTGTTATTCCTTTGATGGCTCTTGAGATGAATATTTTTCTAGCCTTGTATGTATTGAATAACGGATTTTAAATTTCTGATCTTTCTTACGTTTGAATCTGCTTTGTTCAGGAGCCTCACTGCAAAGGCAGGGCAAGTATCAGGAAGCCATTAAATATCACTCGATGGTCCTTGCAATCTCCCAACGAGTAGGAGAGGACTCTGGAAACACAGAAGCTTATGGTGCAATAGCTGATTGTTATACTGAAATTGGAGATCTTGAGCGAGCTGGAAAATTCTATGATCAGTACATTGCAAGGTTGGAAAAAGACTGATCAGTTTGCACAACCCAGTAGTTTTACCTTCGCCAGCACAGTAGACATCTGCTGGAGGATGTGTATGGATTACCCATGACTTCATTTTCTTTGCTTTTTTTTTTTAAGAAATAAAAAACTCTGCCAGTCACCTAATGAAAGATTTGTTGCCTGAAATAATTTAATCCGGCTATTATTTGTTTTTCATCCCGTTTTGTTGATCTACCATTTGGTTTTCATCTTGTGACTCACCGATATTTATCTTTGGACTGATTTGGCAACTTCTCAACCATAGATTTCTACCACTCTAAACTTGATGTGCTATCTTGATCAGCCATGGATATGCAACCACCTAGAAGTGGGAAAATTACAAGGTACCCTTAGCCCTTAGGCCATCAATCCTTTGGTGCCCACATTACACATTCCTCATAGTACCTTGCTGCATGATGTGATGTTTATCATAAAGAATGAAGAATGGAAGAAAATAAGCCACATATTTGGGACCCACAACCACATAATGGGAAACAACTCTTAATAAAATTCGCGTACAACAGAGAAATATCAAAATAGTCAAAGCTATTAAAGCAAACTCGTGTTCTTGCTAGAAATCCCATTCCCTCACCACAATCACTCGTCCTACTTGATACCACTCATCCCTACATGATAGAAAACAGGGGAAAAAAACAGCATACATATCATGTATACATCCATACAAATGGCAACCATATGATATAAATATGCGGATGACAACCTCACCGCATGATATAGAGAAACAGAAGAGAGTTCCTAATGGTTTAAAACTTGAATATAACCTGCAAAGGCAGGAAAAGAAGGTATTGCGTTAACTTGTGTCGTTACTGGTAGTACATGAGTTGCTGGGCAGCAGCTACACTCTGGAACCCACCATCATATATTGCCTGGCTTGCTCCAGCAGCACCCATACCCATTGCTGCTTGTTTAAGAGCATGCTGCCCCTGAGGGTGCATCAAAGCATGGACACCACCCATCTTGCCCATTGCTAGTTGCCGCTCATATGTCAGAAGGTCAGTAGCAGAGAGGCCTGGCAAAGGTGCAGCTGCAGGCGGTGGAAGCGGATTTGAACTCGTCCCTGGTGGAGTGGGCTTGCTACCCCAAGAGCACTACAAGCATGAGACCAATATTTGAAAATCAGTTTCCACTTAAAACACAATAATAGTCCTTCAGCTCTCTGACATGAAAATATCTCCTCTCCTGGGACAAATCAAAAATTAAACCAAGAAAAGATCAAGATAAAAATCACAATAGCTCATTACCTTTATTTGTTTGCCACAAAGAATTGACTGGGTATTTCCCATCTGAATTGCTAGAGCAGCCTCAGCATGAGTACTGTATCTCACGAAACCAAATCCTTTATCCCGCTGAACCCGGACCTCCTCAATAACTCCAGCACCAAGAGCATGGAAGTGGCGATGGAGATCAAGCTGCGTAACCTGCCAAATAGAAGAAAAACAAACCTCTAGCTTTTAGACTTTTTTTTTTTACTCGCACATACATTAGAAAGATCTAGGCATTTTAAAAATATGATCATTTTCCTTCTGAGACACACACGTTAAAAAACAACCCCAAACCAAACACACCACACACTGCACAAGTATCATAGAACCCACAGACACGAAGTAAAATTTCTTGCCTCTGGAGCAAGATTTCCCACATAAACAGTTGTATACTGAGGATTGTTTTCAGGAGCCTCATTAGTGGCCGTGTCTTTGCCCTCTTCTGCACAAGCAATGGAAAAGATATAAATCAAACTTCCATAAGCTTAATCTGGCTGGAGAATGAAATAAACAAAGACCAAAAAAGAAATTATAGCAGAAGGTAAAAATAAAAACGAGTTACTCTCACAAATAAAGTGTCAGGCACCATGCATAAAAACAAAAAATAGCAATGACCAAATTCACGAACAAAAGTAATAATGATCCAAAACCAACTCAGAGATAGAAGCCTTAATATGCTTATAGAAATACACAATTAATTATCATCATCCAAGTCCAGCACAACCAACCTGATGTGCCATTTGTTAGTTCCACCACACTTTTTGAATCAGAGCTTTGTTTGTCATCATTGGAACCAGCGCCTTTTGTGGCCCAATTACAACGAATCTGTCTGCTCCCAAGCCACTTACCTAATAAAAACAAACGAAAGAAGAAACCATTATTTTCATGTGAAAGAGTGCAAAAAAAATATCTAACACAAGGATAGCATGTGACATTGGTAAACTCCACCAGTTCACATAATCAGTTTGGAGTTACACCCAGTAACTTTTTACAAAAATAGTTGCCCTTTTCCAATGTGGAGAAAGGACTAAATTGGTATATTGCAATATTGCTGGCATTGAAATGTTGCGTTTTCTGTGTGAGCATCACCATTGCAGACGTATTATAGATGACTTTCAAAAATTTGATAGCAACTCACAAACACATATGTCAGAATAACATAGTGCCTCTTTCCTATCTAAACCAGTGATTTGTTAGAACATAAATTTAAAAACATGGCCAAGCAGAAAAAGAGTTCTCTCCTTTGGATAATGTTTGGGGCAGTTGCATTAAGAATTTTAATCTAAAGGAATAATCCTGAAGCTACAAAGCAATTTCAGTAATCCCCGTCAGCCATACCTGTTAAGTCATTTATTGCACTTTGGGCATCCTGAACAGAGAGCAAAAGTGTTAAAATCATGATAAAGTCTAATTGAGTATTGAGAAGAGACGCAAAAAATAAAAACAACACCTGTTGATTTCTGAAAGAAACAAATCCAAAACCTCTTGAACGCCCAGTCTTCTGATCCCACATAACCCTTGCATCTCTGAAACAAGTACCAAGTCAGGGAAGGCCATCCAAATTCATAAATCATAACATCAATTAGAATCATATAAAATCATCAAACATACAGTATTTCATTTTTTATTTTTTTCATATTTTCACAATTTCATAAGTTGGAAGTGCTAAAAGAATAACCCTATCAATCATAGAAATATAAAAGGAAAGGATTACACTTACGAACAACTGGGATAAACTGAAAAGCAGGCAAACAGTGTTGCATCAGTAACCTCAGGACTAAGATCTCCAACAAAAATGTTGAAGTGACCTGCATAGCATAATGAGGTCAGACATCAAAGCTTACAAATAACTAACAAAAACTAACAGCAAGATAACTAAAGCCTGAATAATTCAAACTCAATCAAGAACCAACCTGATGTATCTTCTCGCTGACCACTAGCATATGCCCAATTAACTTTGATTGGCTGCCCAAATCTGGAAATCACATAATAACAAGATGTAAGGTTAAAACTGGGCAATAGAAGCAATGAGAGAAAAGATAACAAATACTGAAAGAAAGCTTCTTACAGATGCCTTCCATTAAGAGATAATATAGCAAGAGCAGCTGATCTACGATCATAGTAGTGAATAAATCCATAGGACGACTGCATAAGCAGATGCAACAGGGACATTAAAAACATTGGAAAAGATTGGTATATAGTCAGAGTAACAATTAATTCTTGCACATCAATACACATCAATAAAACAGTAAACCTACTGAAGCAATTGTCAGCCTTACCTTTTCCTTTCTAATAAGTTTACAGCCCTCAACAAGACCAGTACTTGAAAAAACTTCTTGAAGAAGAGGTTCAGTCACCTGTGTATGGATATTTCCAACATACCTGCATTTTTTCAAAAATGAAGAAACTAGAAGTTTTAAAAAGAAAAAGAAAAAAAGAAAATAAATGAACTTATAAGTAACCTTTGTCAATTATCAAAAACAAGAGAAATCACAAAAGTAGCTATCAAAATTTTATGTAGTATGAGGTATTGTTGAAAATCAAGCATAGATAGCCACCAGTAATAGCACTATAACAATAGCTATCTTTACAAAACACCAAATTCAATGAAGAAAATGCCACTTCATATATAAGAAAGATTGGAGCCGCATGGGCAGTTAGATAAGCGTATAGGTGAGGTGGCGAACACACAAGGAAACAAAAAGAAACAAAAAAAATAAAATAAAAGGGACAAATGTCTGGACAAACACTCACACACTGCGGCAAGTGCTTGGATCAAAACCAGGAGGCAGATTTCCACTGGGAATTGGCTCAATCTGCAAAATGAAAATGTAAAAACGAAAAGAAAATAAAAGAAAGAAAATGAAGTAAATACAAGAAAATTGCCCTCCTTAATTTATCCAAATTTAAAGCATTTTAACCTGATATAGACTAACATGGGGAATTAATTAGCCACACTCTAAAATACAAAGAAAAAAAAAAAATGAAAGAAATGAGTCTTCAATAGAAAATTATGCAACTGAAACAAAACTAAAAAGGAGAAGAAAGCACAGTTCTCAAAATAGATATATACAGTCGCCCGAATGACTCATAAATATCAAGAAAACAAAAACATCTATAATTAAATTATTATCATTTGGACTTCGTTATCGCATTTCTATTCCAATAATATTATTTCTATTCCAATAATATTATACTAATCAATCAGCCCAAGTTAAGGGGACAAACTTGAAGCTTCATATACTTAGCAACATTTTCTTGGGATTTTCCAAATGAATTTTCAGAAGGCAAATTGTGTTTTTGGTAGTGGATAATATTAGAAAACAATTTTGATGTTTGTCTCCTTATCAAAACAAGAAAATATGGGTAAATGTAGTACCATTTTTAATGGCGACTTGTAAATTATGGTAGGATTATGCTCCTACCACGTAATCACACACAGCAAACAGATTTCTGTGCTAGAAGAGGAATGGAAGAAAAGAATCCAAGCATTGTAATTTTATAAAAGGAAAATGAAACAGCAGAGCTATTCAAAACAGATTGTGCATGTCAAGTTAACTTGCAGCATTCAAGCATGACAAAAAAAAAATTGTGGTGTACTAATGAACATTATCACTGGCGAAGTAAACTTCCAATTTATTTATACAAATCCACCACCACCACCACCACCACCCCCCCTCCCCCCTCCCAAAAAAAAGAAAAAAAAATGATAAAATACATAATATGTACTGAAAAAAAGCAAGGATACTAAATTCAAAACCCTAACATTTCAATGAGGAACAAAAAACAACCCTAACCCCAGGAACTGAAAAACCCAAATGCTCGACTCAACAACATTCAGAATCTCTTAGACTCTAAAACCTAACCCTAGCTCCAGCAACACAATTGAATACATACACAAAAGAAAATATCCAAACCAATTGAAATCAAGCAAATAAAATTCGAATAAAGAAACACACGCAATCGCATCAATGATTCGAAAAGCAGAGAAATTGAGTAAGAAACAGAAAGAGAGAGAGAGCTTGAACCTGAGGAGGAGCGAGAAGACCAGCTGGATGATAGAGAGACTGTTGTTGAAGAAGAGCTTGTTGCATCAGAGCTTGCTGCTGCTGTTTAAGCCTCTGGTGCTGCATTTTTTTGTTTCTTTTTCTAGAATGGGAAATCGGTGTGTTTGTTTCCCGAGAAAACTTTGATACTTTCTTCTTCTTTTTTTTTTTCCTTTTTTTTTTTTTTAGGGTTCGAAGTGATGGGGCCTCAATAGAAAAGAAAAAAAAGAAAAAAACAGAGAGAGAAAACGAAAAAGAAAGAACGAGACAGGGGGAGAGAGAGGCCTCTGAGAAGGAGAGAAATGAGTGGCTCCAAGTACAGTATTTATACCTTGATCGTTTTTTGCAATTTTTAACCAGAGAATGATAAAGTCGCTTCGCTTTTGTGAAAGTCTCATGAAGTTCCCAATATAATAGTGACGCGTGTCATCTCACTGAGATTATTGGTGGTCATATAAGAAAAGCAGATGAATTTGAAGACGTCCGGACCTATTTGGTTCAATCGAGTGACTTCACTGACTGAAAATATTTGGGAGGGCAATGAAAAACCAAAATTAAAAAAAGCACTTCCGTATTTCAAATAGTGATTTTGAATTTACAGTTAACGGACATTTTTCTAAAATTTCTTACTACATTAATTTCATATATTATAAGTTAATTTTAAAGAAAAAGTATAAAAGCCAAAAGTTTATTTTTCATTAGTATTTGAATTGAATTCAATAAAATTTATTTCTAAAATTTTAACTTTGTAACAATATGGTTAACTTTTCTTTTTTTAAGAATTTTGAATGATTTATATTTATGCATAAACGAACTATTTTTTTTAAAAAAACAATTTAAATTTTAAGAAGAATGTTTCAAAGAAAGTGAATTATTATACTATTGAGCAAATTTTATCTTATTAAGAGTTTAAAATTTGGAGTTTTTGTCGTTGAAAAAACTTTATTTGAATACAATATTAGAATATATGAATCAGAAATAAATTAAATTTTATTTTAATGTACTAAACTTACCTAACACTTAAAAATATAAAGTTTCCCTCAAATCACTAGTGTAAAATATAAATTACTGTATTATTATTTTTCCTTATAAAAATTCAAAACAGTTAATACTGTTAAACAAAGTCTAGGTAAATTCATCTCAATAATTCAAAAGTTGACAATATCTTGCCATTTATAAGTTTGTATTCTTATGAGAGATTAAAAAATTACCCTTTCCATTTTTCTTTTCTTTTTTTTTTTTTTTTACAGGCATATCTAATTAACCAGAAAAATAATTTACTATTTACGGTGAGAAGCATAATCATAAATTATGGCTGGTACGACATCTGCTCTAGTGAACTAAGGCCTCAGGGGCAAGTAATGGGCCGAGACTTAAAAACATGGGCTTTGAACTAACTTCTCGCAAATATGGATTCCTACTATGAGATTGGGCTTCAGACTTCTGATAATAGAAAAAGATGAGACCCAGAGCTCGAACTTGGGTCGGGTCATCAGGCCACTAACATCCAAGCTAAAGACAAGTGCAAAGAAAAAATATCTGAAGTGGGACAAACAGATGAGAATAATAGAATATTTATGTATTGAAGGAAACTTCGTTATAGTGGAAAAAATATAAGAAATCAGAAAAAAAAATTATATAATTAAAAAGTTATTTGTATGAATATTACTTAGCAGCCAATGATTGAAATGTGGTAGCAAATACAAGGTGAGTAGTCAAAAGATGGGCGGAAGCCAAATTTAGACTAACCTTGACCTGCCTAACGATAAAGGATTCGTTTAGAAGTGAACAAATTTTGGTTAAAAAGTAAAAACTAAATCGATTTGATTCGATTCGATAATAATTAGTTTGGTTTGATTTTTAATAAAATTACTAATTTTTTTTCGGAACTATTTGTTTTCCATAAACCCCAAAATTGGTTTTATTTCGATTTTGATAAATAAAATCAAATTAAATCAATTGATTCAATTTATTTAGCTATGTGATTATACACAATCAAGTTCAATTCAATTTTCACTAATAAAAAATTTCAATATATTTAGTAAGGGGTGACTCGATTCAATCGAACCAAGCCACCATTTTTAGATTTATCACTTGGGTAGTCGGGTAAATTTTTATTTGATTGATTTGCTAGTCTATCTATATTATTTAAAAATATATATTTAGTTTTTAAATTTTGAGAAAATATTTACTTTAATGGATCTCTCTTTTCCTTTTAGTGTAATAACTAATTAAACAGCAAAAGATGTTTCTTTGGTGTAATTAAGTAGCAAAAGTTAATAGATATACGCACCAAACAGCTAATATTATGGCATAGAAACAGTATAATATTCGAACCATTTAAATTTATCAAATCATTGGATTTCGAATATGCACTCCATGAAGATGATTTCAGTTAATTGCGACGGCCAAAAATCACGATGACCATTTGAATATCCCCATATAGTGCACATGGCCACGTTTTTTTTTTTTTTTTTTTTTTTCCCTAGAAATTATTAGATGCAAAAGAATTATTCCCTCCATCTAAAATTTATAATTTCAATTTCCCTTTTTTAATTTTTTAAAATAATGGTATCATTTATATTTTTTATATATTTTTACATAATACCCTTATATAATAATTTTGTAATTTGAAAATGAAAACCCGGAAATGCAAAAGTAAATATGGAAAAATGACATTTTGCGTGAAAAAGCGTACAGAAAAAAAAAAGTCAGTTAATCAAATTTCTAAGTGAGCAGTTTCATAATTTGTAATGGGTCAATAAACTATCAGCAAAGAAAAATTTATCCGTTCAAAAATCATCAAGAAAATTCTTCAGTGTACATTCATGGAATCAATCAATAGAAATAAGTTAATATACGTACAAGCAAAGTAGTATAAAAACCTAACAAGAATAGTTAGGATTTTAAACTAAGTAATTAATCGCTACAAAACCCTAATTAATAAATCTGTATAATTAATCAAATACGCTATAAACAAATGATCAAACTACAAGTTAAGATCAAACTGTTTCGATGATTGACCTTCTTCTTTTTCTTCATCGGGTTTTGGATGCCGGGGAGGAGATGAGGGTTTGTGCATTTGATATGGTGCTTTTGATGAAGCCCTGAAAGGAAAAAAATAAATCAAGAATTAATATTAACTAACACTTCATTTAATATTACAACAAGAACCAAATCCATAACAGTAAAGTGTATTTCCAAGCGAATTTTATGAACTTATTTTACCTTTCTTTCCTCTTTTCTAAGAACCGATGAAGCGATGCTCTTCTAGCAATTGGTAAATCAGAACCATTAGTATCTTGAGGTCTTAATTGAAGTCCTTCTCCTCCAGCATCATTTGAAACAGAAGGAGTTCTACTTTTATCCATTGCAGAAGCAGTAGGAAGAGAAGTTAGAAAGCCATTTGTAGTATTAGAGCTTCCTTTTGCAGCTAAAGCAAATATTTCCTTCGCCTTATCAGCCGGAAAATCATCAAATACCATCACCCGACCGCCGTAAAATATAGTCATTTGTGCTGGTACTGGATCTGCTGGTATTGAGGAAGGGGGTTTCCTATAATAAATGAACGGAACTATAATTAAGAAATTCATTCGAAAATTTTAATTAGCATTTATTTTACAATAATGTATATCTACAGTAGACATGTTACGCACGTGCATGTATTCATTCCTCTTGATACCCTTAAGATTTAGGTTAAAGAATTTATTTAAAGCACATACACGAGGGGGTTTTAAGTAATTTAGCATTCGAGAATCAAAGAACGTGAAAGAATACAATGGTCCTGTCACATTGTTAGAAATTACCGGTGCAGAAAATTCTTATTTATCTTTTTTTAAAAAATTAAAAAAAAATCTTGTACGATATCTCAATCTTATAATTAAACACAATTAATTATTAAAAAATAAAAGAAAATAAAATAAGAGAAGCCCACCTCAAATCTGCAGACTTGTTAGCGGAGTCTTCAACGGGATATGGAGATCCAGAACCCACAAATTTTGGAAAAAAATCTGCAGTTTTTATCTCTGCAGATAATGATGGTCTAGATGGATTCTCTGCAGATGAATTTTGCTCAATATCAGGCAGTAGATTCAGTGTTGTTTTAGGTAGTCTAGATGATTCAGAACCTGGAAAAACATTGTTTACCCAATCAATATCAAGAAAGAATCACAAATCTCGAAATTGTTTCAAGAAAATGGCAAAAAAAACCAGTACCTTTAGCTTCAATCTTTCCATTAATCCCGAGATTAATATCTCCAAATCTGCCTCTTTCCTTCAGATACTGACTCAAAAGGTTACAAGTCTGAGTAAAGTTTGGTTTCTCCGGCGCTGCCTTGCCGGACTTGTTGACAAGGTTTGCCATAATTTTGGTTCTCTGATTTAAAAAAAAAAAAACAAAAAAGAAAAACCCTTCCAATAATTGGTATATATGTATTTCCGCTTTGAATTTAAGTTTCTGTTGTGTTTGATTGCTACTGAGAATTAGGGTAGGAAAGGAGGAAGAGGATATATAAGGAGAGTTGGGTTTGTTATGAGCTGTACCGTGTTTCTTTATCTTTGGAATTATTATTTTATTTTGTAATTAATTAATTAATTAATTTTGAGCACGTTTTATTTGCATGTCAAAAAAGTAAAGGGGTGAGGCAGTGGTTGAGATAAAAAAAAAAACATAGAATAAGCTTATCATTGTGGAAAAGGTCGAGTTGGAAGGAGCTATTCTTGAGTGCAAGAATTTTCTTTGCAATTGTAATTGCATTGGGTGGTTAGTCTTTATTTATTTATTGTGAATTTGTGATACGTCAAACTCAACTGCAAAAAAATATTTTTAGACTGTAAATTTTATTACTTTAAAAATTAATTTTTCTTTACAGCATTGAAATTTGAATTGGGCCGGGCTAACAACGGATTTATTTAGTACATTGACAATTGTGGCCCTCAAACTACTTCAAATTCAATTTTTGACTTTGCAAATTATATTTATATTTTTAAAGATATATATTTTTCCCTAAAAATTTTCATTTTACTTTTCACCTACAAAAATTTAGGCCAATAATTCCGTAGTGTTTTGCATTTTTATTATGTTTATTTTTTTTCTTTTTTTTAACTGGGTGCATACCAATCTTATAATTTAAAATTGACAAATGAATAATAAAATTTTACAAAGAACATATGAATTGATATTTACTCATAAGATTCTAATTATCGGTTATTCATTATATGTTCTTATAATATTAAGTCAGATTTAGCAAAATTGAAATGTATTCTTTTCTAATTTATCGAAAGATTTAACAAGCCAAAATAACATGATAAACTACACAATTTGAATAGTCATTCACTTGACTCACCAAATGATTTTTTGAGTGATTAATTAATTAAAATAAAATGAAAAATTACAAAAACCATTTCATCTCAAACTTATGTATTACCAAGTTTTATAAAAATGAATTTCTCAAGATGAGAGAGATTATTATATGGACCATGTGCATATAAATTTAAATAATTTACTCAAACTAATTCACAAAATTGTTTATATGATATGGCTATGGGAGCCGTGAATGAAAATAATTATATTATGTTTTTAATTTTTTGGAGGGCAGATTTGTCATTATGAGGGAGCATTGTATTCTTTTAAGTCATTTTAGCCGCTGACGGAAAACGTTACTTGACACAGTTGGTTTAGGTTAGACGCCGACAAGGACCGACATGCGCGTGGGACCTACGTGAGTGTAAATCAAGGCAAAAGGTTTCTCTCCCCATATATTATATATATATATATATATATATATATATATATATTTTTTTTTTTTTTTTTTTTTTTTTTTTTTTGAAAGGTCTCTCCCCATATGGTGTATGTATATATAGATTCCGCCTTTTTTGACTAATTTATTTTTAGGTAACTAAATAACTAATAGAACACGTGATAAACAATTCCTCATGGCGCGGGTTAATTTCGTCATTCTAAACTTTTATCGATTAAAACGTGTCAAGGTCTTATGGGTTTTAGCTGTGTGGTATAAACCAACTTTCAATTTAGCAGGTGACCAATGCAAATGTGCGCCGGTGCGATAAGATTCTCATTAAAATTAAAAAGAAATATATATTATTTTACATATGTAAATGTAAAACTAGAATAAATAAATAAAGTAGGATACAGTTATCAATATATTAATGAAATTCTTAAATTTACCCATAGATATCTAATTTTTCTTAAATTCTTAAATTATTTCTAGCAAAAATAAAAGAAATTTTCATGAGTAATTTTCAAATAATTTATTAAAAATTAAATTTATCACACATATTATTGTGTTTAAAATAAAATTATCTTAAAAAATATTTTTAATATACAGTTTATATAAATAAATTAAATATTTTATTGTGATTTATAGGTAGAGATCTTTACTTAAAATCACATAGTGATTAGTGTGGTCGAAATATTATGTATTGCATAATATTCTAAAAGGATGCCTTAATTTTGTATCTATATAACAAAAATCAACGGATAAATTTGATTTATTCCTTTTAATTGAGAAAATTAAAATTGTATAGAATAAATTACTATCAAATAATTAAAAATGCAAAATTTATTGTCTAAAAATTAATACTAAAAAATTACATAATAACTTGAGCTTATTAAATATTTATTGAGTGTCGAATGGTAAGTACATATATAATTTGACAATAAATTTATATTCGAATCTCTTTTGCTCAATGCTCAAAAAAGTACTTCTCAATTCTAATTTAAAATTAAACATGAAATTCACATCGAATATATATAGCGTTATTAATTAAAGTATTTAATGAATATAGTTTTATAAATTAAACTATTTAACAAGTTAAATTAAAAATTGAAAATAGTACTAAATTTTTTAAAATTTTTGATTACTAATTGATATATTCCACCAACTAATTTGTACTTTCTATTCCCTTTGAATAAAATATTGATTGAAAGTGGGACTTAAATCGCGTTCACAATTTAGATAAATGGGCATTTAATAATTTGCCGACTGCATAGACACGGGCAAGGCCTTTAAATCATGGGAATACAGCCAAACGCGCAATTGGACTTCCCCCTCTAAAACCGGTTGTCTGTGAATTTTCAACCATGTGCTAAGAAAAGACCATCGAGGAGAGAACACATCAATTTGACTATGTACCATCGTATTTTTGTTGAATATACATTTGGATGCAACCACAAATTAAAATAAAAATACATGACTTTATTTATTTATTTATTTCTTTTTTTATCGGAATTGAATTACATGATTTTTTAAATATTTGTATTTGAAAATTCTTACAATCTCAACTACCAAAAAAAAAAAATCAAATGCTGTGATCATTCACGTTTTAAATGAAATAACTATCTTCTACTCTTCCAATTTTCAGATTTGTATTTTTCTCTTAAAATTTAAAAAGTCTTGATAGCTAGGGCTGTATGGTAAGTGGCAGCCAGCAACATCACCGTGTTTCAGTCGCTATCGTAGTAATGGTGGCGTCCTGGTGTGGATGCAACTGAAACACGTTTTTGGAATAATTTTCTTTTCCAGTCCAAAAATATTCGATTTTTTTTTTTTGAATGTTTTTGTAAATTTTATAAAATTAGGGATGAGTGGAACTAATCAAAAGTTATATAAACTGATCGGTTCAGTTTTGATTCGTTTTTAATAAGGGTAACCCAACTGTTATTGATTCTAATTTTTGTTTCATAAAGTGGTTAATTGAAATTTTTTCCATTTAGAATAGTTTAAATTCTCAATCCAATCGAATCAAACTGAATCAAGATTGTTTTTGATTATTCTGCTAATCGGTTCGATTTCAATTTTTGTTTTCTCTTCGCTTCAATTAGTGCCGCTGGAAAAAATGAAATTGTAACATCTAAATAATTTTAAATTTGTTGCAAATATGAAATTTCTCAATTATATATATATATATATATACATACGGTCAAATGCATAAATTTAATTATAAATTTATTTAATTATCTTTGTGAACCAGTGAATTTTTTAAAATTTCAATTATAATAATATACTTTCATAATTTGGTAAATTTATATATTGTTTAGAGACTTAATAAAATGAAGAATATAAAATATAAAATTTAATTCATTATATTTTAATTTTATCATGTGATTAATTTGTGTACATAAATGAAAGATGTATCCACTAGGAGATGTTTTATTTTTCTGTTGACCGAGGGACAGCACAGAACTCGATTTGATAAAACAATTATTTTCTTCACCTGCAGAAAGCAACCACATAAAAAACGTGATGTATTCAATAATTTGTATAAATAAATTGGTTGGGTGGAACCCTACGCAAACTTCCAAATTGACCAATTGAACATTTTTTTAAAAAAAAAAAAAAAAAGAAAATCACTTTTTAGTCTTTGTAATTTAATGAAATTAACTATTTAATCTTTATTTTTAGAAAAATAATTTTAGAAAACTACAGGAACTAAATAGTAATTTATCCAAAAAGAAAAACTCATTTTTGAAGGCATTTTTTTATCCGTGTTAGAGTTGAAAAGGAAATCGAATCAAGAACGACCAAAGCAAGAGAAAATGGGGAATTATCAAATATTTTATTGGTTTGGAAGTATTTATTAGTTCAGCCACTCCATGTGTCCATCACCACCAAAGTGATTACTGGTCCAACGACTATCTTCATTGATGCTAAGACACCTATATATATATATATATATATATATATATGACCTATTACATTGCTTTGACCACGGCTTCTGTGTTGATTATTGACTTTCAAGTTGGACTTCAACTATGTACAACAAGCTAATTACTCGATTTCTTCTATTTAAACCGTCAATTTTCAGTTTCTTTTTACGAAATGAAAAATGATTAATTTACCCTAATTTTATAAATTTATTTCAGCCTGAAATAATTCAATTAATAGAAAATCCAGTTTGCTGGAAGGGCCAGTCGGCTTTTATTTTCTTGTACAGTCTCTGTCTTTAAATACGAAAAGCGTTGGTTTTGGATTGGAAATTTCCAATGCCTAAGTCTTCCACGCAATTCTCAATGTACAATCCCCATCAAACAGGAAAAATAATAATAATATTATTATTAAATTATGATACGTTACTACATTAGCAAGAAGGCCCACAAGGACTTTCAGTTTGCTATGGCCCAAAAGCAATAAAACCTATCCTTGGTTTCAAAAACAGTATGGGGCCCCAAGATCTCTATGCCTATGATGATTTGCTATTTTGTTGGGTTGAAATTTAGAGAAGATGAATTTGATCTAGTTTGGGTTTGGACTAAAACAGGGATTTGGGCCATAAATAAATGTAGCACTCAACTTTTATTGTTCTGATAACGGAGTCCGGTAATACCATATTCAAATTATAAATATTTCAAGAGACTAATTAGATCACAATTGATTGACCGAGAATTAGGTTTAATAAGTTTGGAAACGAGTAAAGTTATATAAAATTTTATTTTGTATTTGAAATTAAAAAAGGACCAATTATTACCTGAAAAATCCAACTCCCACTAAAACTATATCCGAACAAAATATTTTAATTGTTTTTATTTTTAATTTCTCAATTTATAATTACTCGTTAATGAGTTGCCATTTTCCTTTTTTTTTTTTTTAAAAAAAAATATTGATTTATTAACAAATTTCAAGAAACCTGTCTTGTAGTTTCCCCTAAAAAAAGAGAGAATTCCTATGCTGTAATTAGTTAACAGTAACAAATATACAAATGATGCAGAATAATTTCAAATTTATTTTGAGTTAACAAAAATACCCTTGAAAAAATTTGTTTTACTTGAACAATGACCTCGTAATGTAGCCAGGTCCTTTTAGCAAATATCAATACCAACGGTTATAACGGCTTTTCAGGCCGGCCGTTTCTAACCAGAAAAAGAAAAAAAGAAAAACAAAAAAAGAACTTTTTTCCTTATAGCCAAAGCTCTTATGCCTTCTTAGAATTGCTCTTGCTCGAAACAAACACCATGAACAAACCAACAGATTTCGAGGCAAGAAGCGAGAAATCAGCGAAAACTATAATCAGCCACAAAAATTTTCACAACGAAAATCAGATTGGTAATATCTCTCATTTCTTTAATTCTTTCTACCTAAATTATGGCCTTGAATCGTCTTCTCCGACCCATTTTTCTTTTGTTCATCGTCGTTTTCATACTCCAATTTGACTTTACATCTTCGATAACGCAATCAGAAGCCTTGATTCAGTTCAAGGATTCTTTGACCAATAAAACTGCTCTTAGTTCTTGGACTCCTGGTTCATTTCCTTGTACACATCAATGGGAAGGGATTCTTTGCAGCAATGGAATTGTCACGGGTATTCGTCTTGAGAAAATGGGTTTATCAGGAAATATTGATATTGAAGCGTTGAGTAATATGACAAAAATTAGGAGTATAAGCTTTGCACATAATTCCTTTTCGGGTCCGATTCCTGAATTATATCGTTTAGACTATTTGAAGAATATTTATTTAATGGGAAATGAATTTTCAGGTGAAATACCATCAGATTTCTTTCTAAAAATGCATTCCTTGAAAAAAATTTGGTTATCAGACAACAAGTTTACTGGAGAAATCCCATCGTCATTGATTTATTTAACAAATCTTATGGAATTGCATCTTGAAAATAATCAATTTACTGGGACTATTCCATTTGTGAAACATTCAAGATTGCAATCATTCAATGTGTCAAATAATAAGTTAAGAGGGCAAATTCCTGCTGGTTTATTGAAATTCAGTGCCAGCTCCTTTGATGGAAATGAGTTTTGTGGAGAGAAAATTGGCAAAGAATGTAACCGAACTGCTGATGCATTAGCGTCAGCGACCTTGCCGGCGAGCTTTGCAACTACTATGTCTGCTTCCAGTGCTAATAATAATGTTGCTAATTTTAAGAAAACAGGTGCAGGAATTATTACCTTGGGGGCAATGTTACTTTCTGTGGCAATTGTCGTACTACTTAAAATGAGGCGATCAAAAGAAGATGATATGGAAATCCATGGAAAGGATAATGAAGATACAATTGAGACAGCTGATGTGCAAGTATCAATGCCAATTAGACAGAAAGAAATGGACTTTAACAGAAAGTCAGGAGCTGCTCGTAAAGGGTCTACTAGTGCTCCTGCCAAGCCTAATGGCTTAGGGGAACTCGTGGTGGTGAATCCAGTGAAGGGTGTTTTTGGGTTAATAGATTTGATGAAAGCTTCTGCAGAAGTTCTTGGAAATGGGGCGTTAGGTTCTTCTTATAAAGCTGTTATGGCTAATGGCGCAACTGTTGTGGTTAAGAGATTGAGAGAAATGAATGCATTGGGAAATGATAAATTTGATGCAGAGATTAGAAAGCTTGCAACTTTGAAGCATGCTAATATTTTAACACCATTGGCTTTTCATTACAGGAAGGATGAGAAGCTTTTGATCTATACCTTTATACCTAAAGGCAGTTTGCTCTATTTGTTGCATGGTATATATGTTTTCTTTCATCTATCTCTCTTTTTCTTAATTGCATTTGCATATAGTCCTATGATTATTATTTTTCAACAAGATTTATGGAACTGCTAACTGTCGGATAATTTTTCAGGCGATAGGGGACCTTCACATGCTTCGCTAAATTGGGCTGCTCGTCTCAAGATTGTTAAAGGAATTGCAAAAGGATTGGGTTATATTCACACTGAACTTACTTCTTGCGACTTGCCACATGGAAATCTAAAATCCAGCAATGTCCTTATAGGACCTGACAATGAGCCATTACTATCAGAATTCGGATTCTCTCCACTGATAAGCCCTACAGTTAAAGAACAAGCTCTCTTTGCTTATAAGGCACCTGAAGTTGCACAAGATGGCTTATCCCCTCAATGCGACGTATATTGTTTAGGAGTCATTATTCTTGAAATTATGACAGGAAAATGTCCTTCTCAATGTCTTAACAATGACAAGGAAGGAATTGATTTAGTTCAGTGGGTGGAAACTGCAATTTCTGAAGGAAATGAAACAGAATTGCTTGATCCTGAAATTGCAGGCTCTACTAATTCTGTTGAGGAAATGAGAAAGCTGCTAGTCATTGGAGCTCTTTGTGCTGAAAGAAATCCAACAAAACGGTTAGACCTAAGGGAAGCTATCAAAAGGATAGAAGAGATAAAACTGGAGAGTGTCGCCCCTACAAATGCGAAAAATAAACAATCATTACCATCAGGTACCCCACACTCTAAAGCTTCTAGTGCTACTCAAGGAGGGAATGGCGAAAACTCTAGTAGCGGAAAATCATACAGTTTTACCGATAGTGAACAATTTTCCTTATCTCCAGACAGGATTGATATCGTAAGCAACGATAAATAGAATTCTTTCCTGGAAAAAAGAAAGAAAGGAACATATAAAAACTTTCCAAGAAAAGAAAAATGGGTTCAAATTCAACACTACAAAACATTCAGTTGCAGCAGCAGCAAGAATTTCTATGCAGCAAAAGAAATTGAACTTGTTAAGGAGATACGAATACATTTGTGCTATTCATGTAGCTTAGTCACATACAATTATCTTTTTTGTGCAAAATTTTCTGTTCGGCCAGAGAGAAAAAAAAAGGGTTCTTCTTTTTGACCTTTTTAAAAGCTTTTCTTAAGCATGTTTGTACATTGGTTCTGCTAGTGCTTACTTCATAGCTTGCATAGAAATTATGCATCACTTTTCCAATTTATTAAGATAATCATTTGTATTAACACTTGTATGTAAAATTTCAAATGAAAATTAGATGTAGATTTAGAAATTGAAGACTCTGCACTATTCTTTTTTCTTTTTTTTTTTTTGAGATATGATACACCTGAAGAATCCTAATTGGTAGTCCCATGTTACAACTCATTGACAGATTATAAACAAATTATTATTAGTCAACCCTTTCTGTACCTCACCTCATATAATACGCTTCTAATACAGCTGGAGATACCATGAAATGAAGTAATTTAAAATGGTTCAATTTTATAGGATTCTAACCTGGCATACAACAGCAGCCCACCTATTGCCCTCAAACTTGCATTGAAAACTTCAAAATTAAAAAATTTTCATTCAATAAGTTCTATGAACTTATTCATTGAAGCTGCTTATTGGTTACTGCAACCAAACTGTCAGGAATTCTTGGATAACTCCCAACTGCAAAACAAAGTATGTGGCCAGCTCATTATCAAAGCAAATTAATTATTTATGTACTCTTTATTGTAATGTCATGTTTTTGGAGGTAGCTGAAGTTTAATTTCAGATATTCAAATCTTAATTAAAAGGCAATAATAATAGTAAAGCCAGCCAAGATCTTCAGCACACTCGTGCAACTCCATTTTAAAACTATTTTCTTCTCCTCTAGATTGTTGTTAATTAATTAATTAATTAATCATTATTAACTACCCACCATGCACAGGATTTTACACAATCACAAATCATAAATAATAACAATAATCATAAGTGGGTTCGGCTTCCAGCCACATAAACAGCTTCTCTGCAAAAGTATAGGGAAATCTGCACCCATCAACTCTCTCCAAAGTCCACAATTGTCAGATGTTTCGTGCACCCGATCAGTCTTTGTAAATTTATATTTGTATATATATGGAAAATAAAATTGCATGTGTACGTGCAAACATGGAGGCACATGAAAGTTGGCAAAAGATCGGTTGACTTCATTAATTTGTGCAGTAAATTTAATTAAACTAATCTATAAGTTGGGTTTTAGGCAGCAAGTGTAAACACAGATATTAATTCATGTGCTAATAATGTGGCACCAGAGAGTAAGTTAGAGCCAGCACATCCTTCACTTGCCTGTGTACTACAGTTGTGCTCTTTAAATTCTTGATAACTTTTTCTTGGTTTCTTTTGTCTTTTTCGTCTTGAACAACCTTATATTAAACATCCATCGATTCTTGATTTGCAGACTTTTTTTTTTCTAATTTTTTTTTTTTTGTTTTAGATAAAATTATTTATAGAGCATTTATTTGCATTATTGATTATTGCTAATCACAACTGCTATTGTGACCATCATTCACTAATTGTTACATTGGGGATGTGAGTCCAGCATCTCTACCCATGGTGCCATACCATTATGGACAATGTAAGGCTATTGGAAACGAGAATAGGATGTTGATGATATTTGAACCAATAATATGAGAGAGGAGACCCAGCACAATGCTCTCCGTCGTCCAGTGGTCAGTATGCGGAACCGAACCGTAGTGAGTTAGGGTGCGGGCATCATATTCTATCAAAAGGGACTAATGTCTCCATAGAGAATGAGTTCTATGGACACTTTAGGGCCGAGGGCCTATAGTGCGCATCTCTCCTAAAGTGAAGGTTTATGCATAGGCGGGCTATGCCGCCTAATATGCCCTAAGGCCTTGAGCCTATGCACGGTTGTGAGAGATCCTTATATATGAATTGCAAGATGAATCCTACAGTTAAATAGTATGCAAAGACCCTTCGAATATGCATGGCTAGCCTAGGTTATGAGCTAAGTCTACGCGTAACATGTGTGCCAAAGGCTCCAACGTTCTGGCACCGTGACATTATTGGAAGTTACTAGCGACCTTCTACAATTTATCATTTTTATGCATTTTTTTATGTTGAAATTTTATAATTTTAAATATTTTTATGTTCTTATAAATTATGATTTTTAATATTATAATCAAATAATAAAAGATAAGTTTTTTAAAACATATTTTCTATGGATAAACAGACAAGTCTAAATTTATACAGTTTTCACATTATTAAGATCTCTCTCCTGTATCAAATTTTAGTAAATTTGAAATAGTTATGGGCTTGCTCATACATGTTAACTACTAAAACGCATATACTGAGCCCAATATAGCAATAGCCCCAAACTAATTTGAATTGCGAAGAATTGATAATTAAGGCCATTCCATCGGAATATTCTAAAACAGATTCCACCGGCAACTAGAAAAAGTCCAATTGTCAAAAAAATTAAAAAATTCTTTTTTTTTTCCTTGATTTTTTTTATATCTTTTATTTTACGGTATTATGATATTCAGACAACAATCCGTCCCTTCGGGTGTAGCTGCCTTGCATGACCACACAAGTAAAGCTACTGTTTGAAGACTGTACATTGAATTGAAACCTCTCCCCTCCCCTCAAAACAAACATCTACTGTCTGGATCCATTTTTATCTCTAGCAAGTACTTCCTCCCTCGCCACCACCACTACTGCACCACCTTAAACCACAACAACCACCATCACCGCCGAATTCCTCAGCTTTTGAGATTCTTCGGCCTTTTCTAAAAATATTTTTTTTAGCAAATTAACTTTTTAATATTAAAAAAAAAACTTGCTTTTTCATTCTAATGAATATCATAAAACACTTAAATCAATTTACTGTTACGTCAATCATTTTTCTTTTTGGGTTTCCTTAATTCTATTTTTCAAGATTCTTAAAATAAAAATCCATTCTTTTTTAACATCTCTATCCCCATCTTCTCGAAAGGTAGAGTCTGCCAAAAAAAAGTAAAGTTTGATTCTTTAGCTTGCAATAGCCAATAGTTGTATTCATCTAATCATGGAACCCCCGGAGAATAGTAACGCTAGCGGTGGTGATGCGGTGGAGTGTGAAGATGCACAGAAGATAATTCTACGGTGGGATTCGACGGTGTCAGAGGAAGCTAGAGAGAAAATGATATTTGAGAGCGACCGTGATGAAGTGGATCGGTACTTAAAAGCCGTCGACGAACTTCAAAAATCTATGTCCACCACCTCCATCGCTGATGATGAAGATAAGGTCAACTCCGCCACCATCCAGATCGCTATGGCCAGACTGGAAGATGAGTTTCGCAACATACTTCTTAAACACACCACTCCGGTTGAGTTAGACTCACTCACCGTCACCGATCCCAGCTCTTCAGTTCACTCCTCGGTACCGGGTGAGTTTGAGGAAGACGATCATGTAGGTGATGAAGATATGCAAGATCCAATTCAAAGAGCAGATTCATCTGCTAGTAATGCTAGTAACAGCAGCACAAGTTATCGATCCACTAGCAGTATTCGAGAGATCGATCTGATTCCCCAAGAAGCAGTAGCTGACCTTGAGGCCATTGCTAAACGCATGATCTCTGCTGGATACTTGCGCGAGTGTATCCAGGTGTATGGGAGTGTACGGAAATCTGTGGTGGATGTTAATTTTAAGAGACTTGGAATTGAGAAGCTGAGTATTGGGGATATACAAAGACTTGAATGGGATGCTTTAGAGACTAAAATAAGAAGGTGGATTAGGGCAGCTAAGGTTTGTATAAGGATTTTGTTTGCAAGTGAGAAAAGGCTTTGTGAGCAGATTTTTGATGGGATTGGTACTTCTGTTGATGATGCTTGTTTTATGGAGACTGTTAAGGGTCCTGCAATTCAGCTTTTTAATTTTGCTGAGGCTATTAGTATAAGCAGGAGATCTCCTGAAAAAATGTTTAAGATTTTGGACTTACATGATGCTTTAATGGACTTGATGCCTGATATTGAGGTGGTTTTCGAATCCAAATCAGCCGATTCAATTCGAGTTCAAGCTGCAGAGATATTGTCAAGATTGGCGGAGGCTGCCAGAGGGATTTTATCTGAATTTGAAAATGCTGTTTTGCGTGAACCTTCATTGGTTCCAGTGCCTGGAGGGACAATTCATCCGTTGACAAGGTATGTGATGAACTATATTAGTTTGATTTCGGATTATAAGCAGACCTTGATTGAGCTTATTTTGTCCAAACCATCAACTGGTTCAAGATATTCTGGTGATTCTACTACACCAGATATGGAATTTGCTGAATTAGAAGGGAAAACCCCATTAGCCCTTCATTTGATTTGGATTATTGTGATTTTGCAATTCAATTTGGAAGGCAAGTCTAAGCATTACAAAGATGTATCATTAGCACATTTGTTTATGATGAACAATGTGCATTATATAGTTCAAAAGATTAAAGGGTCACCTGAATTAAGAGAAATGATTGGAGATGATTACTTGAGAAAGCTAACTGGGAAATTCAGGCAGGCAGCCACTAGTTACCAGAGAGCAACCTGGGTTAGGGTATTGTACTGTTTGCGTGATGAAGGTTTGCATGTGAGTGGCAGTTTCTCTTCTGGGGTGTCGAAGAGTGCCTTGAGAGAGAGGTTTAAGACCTTCAATGCTATGTTTGAAGAGGTTCATAGGACTCAAGCGACATGGTTGGTGCCGGATAATCAATTAAGAGAGGAGCTTCGAATTTCTATATCAGAGAAGTTGATCCCAGCTTATCGGTCATTTCTTGGGAGGTTTAGAAGTCATATAGAGAGTGGAAGGCATCCAGAGAACTACCTGAAGTATTCGGTTGAGGATTTAGAGAATGCTGTGTTGGATTTCTTTGAAGGTTATGCTGTATCTCAGCACTTGAGGAGGAGATCCCAGTGAAGGAATGGGAATGATTTTTGGCAGCTTACGAAAGTAGGACACATTCTTTGAATTCTTTGTGTAGTGTTTGGGTGGATGTGATGCTGGTCACAAGAGGGCTGCGCTTTGCTCTCCAATTCTTCAAGCATCACTGGTTAATTTTGTGCAGATTGGAAGGAGTCAAGTTCATTTTGGAAGATCAGGTGTAGCTCTCAAGATAGCCAGGTCTCTAAACCTGAATGCTTCCGCACTGTAAGCATTTTGTTTGTTTTATTAGCCTTGTTACCACATTCTAGATTTTTGTTCCATTTGTTCATATTGGAATTGTTTTTCTCATGTGTGATTTCCTTAATATCTATGATATTGATATAATGAAGCATATTTTTGTTTTTCTTTTCAATCCTCAGAACTCCTTCTCACAATTCAATTTCTGACCCAAGTTAAATTCATATTCAAAAATGGATGCTGAACATTGATGATGAACTTTAGGGTTTGGCTTGATTCTTTTGTGTGTTTGATTAGAAGAGTGTGGGTCCATTCCATTTATGTGGATTACATATCAAGTCGAGACCCAGAGTTTATAATAAATCTAAGTAACTAGGAAAAATAAGTTTCATGATTTGCAAAAAGTTTTCTCCTTTCCACCTTGTAAAGATTCTACGTGATCAAATTTCATGCAAATCCGATCTATACGCCCACTCATGACCAAATCAATGAAAATAGAGATTTTTTTGACATTATTTCAACTTTATCTTTTTTTTTTTTTTTTTTTTTCCATATTGAATGGTTAGAAATACCTTTATATTCCTCGTGAGCTGGGTCATGTGTAGGCCAAAACCGGCCAAAACCGAGTCTAAACAAGTCATTCTCGATTGAGATATTCTCTCTTTAAAAAAGAGTAAAAAGATATTTAGATATTAATTTTTGGATTATGATATTATTCGACCATCACTCAACAAATCAATCTCATTAAAACGTAGAATATTGTACACCAAAGCATAATTTAGCTCATTAAAACGTAGAATATTATACACCAAAGCATAATTTAGCGGTGAATGCATTACGACCTGGCAATAGATTCAGTTTAAATTTCCGTTCTCCAATATTAAAAAAAAAAAAAAAAAAAAGGTAGAGAATACTATATTGCAGATTACTTGCACCTTTTTCAAACTTTTTCTTGTCAAATTGTTGGAATTGAGCCTCCATGTGTTTTTTCTATTCAAAATCATAATTATGGATAGGTTTTGGAAAGTTGTGAGAAAATAGAATTGCTATTAGGGCGTTGAACAATTTCTCTACTTTTCTTGTACATTGTGTCTTTGTATATTTCCTATTTCAGAACATGTCAGCGCCTGATGGACTCAAAGGCTGATTTCTGTTACTGGTACTAGGAACTTGGAAACCTTGATGTATATGGCTGTTAACTGTACTTTTGGGATTTAATTGTTGTCTGAATGAAAGGAATTAATACAAAAAGACAAGATTGTAGGAAGCATCATTATATTGTTTACAGGCGAACTCTTTCTCATCTTACCTTTGGTATAAATGAACTACCCTTTCTTGATTAGGATAAATGAAAATGTTTATTCTCCTCCTAAAAATTGATTAGAATTAAATTTAAATAAACCATGTGTAAATGAATTTTGCAGTTCTGAGTTCATTTATACCAGGCAAAAGATTAACCAGACAAAGTTAGATCACCTAAATTTAGCTTCAAACCAAACCAATGCTCGATCGGAATACCCATTCTTTCATTAAGAACAAGGGAGTAATTGCAAATTTGTGGCTTACAATAATATTTATTTGAGCGGGATATTATAGTATTCCAGTTTAATAAGTTAATAGCTTGCACGCCAAAATTTCAGTTTAAAAGCAAGAAAGTTCAAATCTTGGCAATTTCCCCCATTTAAAAATTTCCTGCGCACCAAAGATAAGCTTGCTGCGTTGAACTCTAATTTTTCTCAACAAGGAAAAGAAAAATACCGCACATGGTATTAGAAATAGTGAAGATTATCTGTACTTATCTTGGATAATAAGGCCTCTTAATTTCAATTTGTGGGTCCCAAAAGTTGTACTATTCCTTAATCTTAGTTTGCAAGAAACATTGCTAGATGACATTACCAATCTTTTTTAGGAGCCATCAAGTGTCAATTTTTCTTCTATACAGCAATTGACCTTTCTAAGTCCAAATACTCTTAATAACAAAGTCGCCTAAATCTTTTGGCATACTTCAGAAATTTCCAATTAGAATGGCATACTTGTCCATATAGAACAAGCAACAAAAACCTAATTAGGCTAATTTGTTATCCATCTTGTATAAGTTAAGAGTGCCCACAGTTCTTTGGTCCTACGTAATGATAGCTATGGGGGTTTCCTTCTCTGGCCCATTGACAAGTTGAACCGCAGCAAAAGAGAGATTAAAATGGGAAAGATAAAAATTGGGAATTTTCATTTTTGCATAACATTGCCAAGGGCCAAGAACTGAAGAACATTACTGGTTTCCGAAAGACAGTGACAGATTTTTGCTATAAGGAATAAAATATTATAGATTAGATAAGCAAGGAAGCAACTTTTAATGGTGATGACATGTATTTATTTTGAATTAGGGTTAAAATGAAGACAAAACAAATGCATCGATTCTTTCTGTAATATTTATGACCAATGCTAAATAATTAATCTAGCAATTACAGTGTAACAACAAGAATTAAGTAAATAAAACTACACAGAAAGGGCTCTCCTATGAGTGGATATTTCCTTACTCCTAAAATTTTTTCAATGTAGATTGAGGAACATGACAAGGATACTACAGCAAATAACAATGGCACAAATCAAATAATTAAGCCAACCTTTCAAAATCTCACATTTTTAGGGATTTTCTTTATTCTGTTTTTTCTTCTTCCAAATCACCTTTAGATGCAACAGTGTTGGTTTGTACCGGTCTAGATTCTGGTGCATTTCGAATATCCTTTGAAGGCAGAGTGGATGGTTTAATGAGTGTCAAAGAACTGTCATCTCTGTCGAACTCTTCGCCCACGTCATCTGAGTAAGCATACCTGTAGAAGGGATCCAGTAACTAGCAATTAAAATAGGAGAAATTTGATATCTGGACCTAGCTTGTTGTTCTTGAACAGCTGATACTTGAAACAAAATGGGGACCCAGTTAAATAATTCAGAACCAAAAATGTGCAAGAGGGGGAAGAGGAAGAAGAAGAAAGAGAATGCAAAGGTAATTCGCACTTGTTACTACAATAAACTTCCTCATAGTCGAGGTTCGGATTCTACTCAAGCAGCACGGTATTTTAACAAATTTTCATACTAATGGAAGCAAGTTTTTGACCTTTAAAAGTAGTGTTCGTTACCATCCTAACAATTAAATTTTTTGTAAAGGCAAAAATTATCGTAACAATAACCACAGGCACTTCTCAAGCTGCTGGCAGCTGGACTCAAGTAACTACTAAATGCTTCAGAAAGTGTTTAAGATTATTATGGGGTAGAACAGAAATTATCTCCCAAATTAAAAGCAGGAGAAAGACACAACTTTAATACAGTAGCCAGGTCTTACCGCATTGAGTTCTGAGAGGGAGCCCAAAGAGCACAAATTATACATAGAAGAGAAAAGGAAAGGACTTGCCAAAAAGCTGGGATGACCCAAGCATTCTGCCAGTGCTCATTGTAAACGTCATTTGACTTGAAATACAACTGCAAGAAAAAAATTATAAAAATTTGATGAAAAGTGCTTAATAAATAAAGTTCGAAGCAGATCAGAAAGCATCACAAGGATGACCAGATCAATCCACTTTTTTGCTCCACTCTAGATAAAAGCTGGAAAGTGAAAATTTACATGGGGCGAGTTATATAATTTGTAACAATATTATCTCATTCATAAAGCCAAACCCTGTTGTCCTAAACTTTTCTTTTCTCAGCTATGAACCTCAAAAATAGTCACTGCATAAAATTTTGTTGAATGTCATTCCACTCACTAATTCATCTTTTAAGTGTAATCGCAACTGTTAAGTCCTGATACCCATATCTTGTCCGCTCCAAAGATTTTGCAAAAAAAGAACGAATTTTTCCTTGTCATCCATTTCTGAAAGCTGCAGTACTAGCAGCTCAGAATTTATTGACAAAGAACATGTGCAGCAAAATAACAGATTCACAAATAAAATTACCTCATAGCATATCCAACCCACTGACACAATAACTGCTACTGCCAAAGCATTTGTGAATTTCCGGTATATATCTAGCTTGACCATCATCCGTCTAGCCTGTCACATTAAACAAGGAGGAAAAAGTTATTTTTTTTTTCTTTTACATTTTGTTTAACACCCTAACAAGAAACCACAGATAGTATATAAAGCCGTATAACATTAATACAAAAATAAAGATTCAAATTTTCTGTAAATCACAAAAGGTCATCAAAAACATTTAATGTTCCATGCTATACAAAAGGACAGAAAATCAAGAATGTGCTATAAAAGATGAAGGATCAGAATGAAGAAGCAAAAAATCAAGATGAATAACATCGAGCATTAGAAAAATGTACAGTCATCCATTAACCTCAATTTAGCAGATGGCAAACACGATTCAAGCAACTAGCACAGTACTCCTTTTTAGACAGTACAACGCCTGCTGGCCCATTTCAAGTCATCCCAGAATCCTATCTTGATCTAAATAATAGATTTTTATCAGATAACCATGCTATCTGATTAGCCCCCAACAGAAATAGTTCAAAAACATAAAAAAGATGCACAATTATATTGATTAATTTGATGCCAAACCGAGTCCATATACCAAACAAAAGAAAAATAAAAGAAAAACATGCGTTGTTGTCATGCATCAGAAATGCTATTTTAAGCACATGAATTATTTCTTGACACCATTCAAGAATAAAGAATTGCATTATACATTTATACCTACAGCATGCTGAAAACAGATGTACTAATACTAATACACCTCAAATTCAGAATGGCAAACCAAGTACCTGAAGCTTATTTAAAGTGGCCGAAAGGGACTTGAATATCCAAACAATGAAGAAGGCATCCAAGATTGCCACAGGAAGAACCAAAAATAATCTTGCCTTCCCAGAAAGATCACTGACAGCACCAACATTCTCAACTAATTCAAGCACTTCAGAGGCCAAAAAAAATGTCGCTCCAAGCATGATCACCTTTGATGTGAGGCCACCTAGGGTAGGTCTCACGACGCCATAACCCATTGAGACCATGAGAATTATGAGGCGGGCCACCGTACGTTTAACTGTGCCAAAAGTGACTGCCCATATAGTGATTCCAGTTGGCCTAACTCCAGTTTCATTGAATGCAGCATAGTCAAAATACCAGAGAGACATCTCGAACATGCCTAGTGTTATCACCACTGTTATGCAATTCAACAGTGCAAAAACTTCTCTCCAAAATCGTGCATATTGATAGAACCAGAACACTCCAAGAATAACAAAAGCAAGGGACATGAACCCATAGAAATTCATCAGTGGTGCCATTCTACCAGGTAAATAGCCAGTAGGATTTTTCCATATGGTTTTGCCATCTACAAATAATTCTTTAAGATTGGGATCACAATGCATAAAATACAGATTATACATCCCAGTTTTAGTGACCTGTATTGATCTCGATGGCAATGTGGCAACTAGCTCATCTGCATTGAATGAAATGCCAAAGACATGGGGCCAGCTAGGATCCTTTGTTGAAGGCCGATGAATGATTTCTCCTTGTGAGCACACACCCAATTTAGCAAGATCAGCAGTGCAGCAAATAGCTCTTTGACCACCGTAGGCTGAACCTCCAATTGTCTCTCTATCTTCTACTTCGAAAATGATAGCTTGGATAAACCCCGAGTTAAACCTAGCAAATTCCTCAGTTCTCCGGAACACAATCTTTTCAAAACTGATAACATTTAACCATATAAAATTAGTCAAATTAGAAAAGCTTGAACACATAAGTGTGCCAAACAGAATCTTGCAATAAATGAAATTAAAGGAATTAAGATTAAATGAACCTATAGGGAAATCAATCACATTGTCCTCTTAAAACACGCAGTTGTGGGAACTCATATTTTAACTTTGAATGACGAGTTTCAAAATCACATTGCAGCATGTCATGAGCTTGTCTTTCTCAATTAGATGTAGAATTGAAGGACTTGTAAATCACTTCGTCAATCGAAGACATATACACAAGAAATTCATTTAGATCCTTAAAACTAATCACTTGACATCAAATGAATTATCAACTTCAACTGGCAAATCTGAACTAAAACAGGGTAGCGCATATTGAATTACTGAAACAAATTAGTAACTTTGGACATCACAATAGCTTTTCTTCTTACTGAAAAACCAAAACTTTGTATTACTTCGTAAATGTCCAAAATAATTAATAATCTATAATTCAAACAGAAAACCAGAAGCATTCAAACCAAGAAAGACAAAAACAACTTCTGCCCACAAAAACATAAGATCTCATCTCACCATTGTCGACCAGATATTTGAACTGTACACAAAAATCGATAATTACCGTATATAAGAGTCGCCATTAGCAGGGGTGAGATTGCTTTCGTTGAGATTTTCAGCGGTAGAAGAGTAAATCCCTTCACTACCTCCATGAACGACAAATGCATTACCTTTTGCCACAAATCTTTCTCCTTTATAATCATGAACTGAGCCTTCAACGCTAAAGCTCAAGAAGAACCAAACACAACATAAAACTGATAGAACTGATATCGAATTGTAGAGTCTAACCATTTTATTTGAAAATGGTATATCAAAGGAGAGTGTGTATCAGTGTGGGTTTTAGCGTTTTGGATCTGCTTGTGGAGATCTTGCTGTTTGGAAGCTGGAAAAGACCCAACAGAAAGACAGTTTACACTTGAATAGTTAAGGATCGATCTATTGCGTCGATTAGTAACTATTGGATTCGAAGAAATAATACTGTAATAGACTTGAACCAGTAAAACTGGTGTGTTTGAGAGAAAGTGGACGCTCACATCCGTTGGATATTTTGAGTTTGTGGATCCAATGCAGATGAGGACTACGTGTATCGTTATGATTAGTTCTATAGTATGGATTCTGCGTGTGAAATTGTATTGGACAAGGAGAAAGATGTCGGCTTTAGTGCGAGGTCTGTTTGTTTTCGTGGAAAATTAATTTATTTTCTTTCTTCATATTCCAGATCTACTTGCATATAGGTATACACCATTTTCTTACATAGGAGTAAAATATTGAAAAAAAAAAACTATAATTAAACAGATATTATTATTATTATCATCATCTCATATTAATTAATTAAGTTATTAGCTTGTTATAAAATCCATCCATAGATATATATATATATATATATATATATATATATATATATATATATATATATAAAACTTGAAATAAGAAAATAATAAAATAGAATGAAGTTGGCCCAGCACCGCCCCCAGCTTACGCATTGGTTTTAGAAGTCTGTTGATATGAAAATTGAACAATTTACGTGCAGATTCAAATAGTGACGTACCAAATAGAAATTGTTTAGTTCAATTTGGTCATTATTTCTCGAAAGCCTGAAGTGAGAGACAGATCATCTCATCTCAACCTAAACTTGATCACCCCATAACAAAGAATGTGTGGAAGCAGCTATTCTAATTTTTCTTGATTGCGCATACAGAGCCATTACAGCTTAGAAATCAAATAAATCTGCCAAAAGCTAAACTTGAATAGAAATTTCACAGAATCAAGCTCTAATTCAATTTATCAAATACATTTCTTTGAAAAATGTTACAGAAATTTTAGAGGAAATGGAAGGCCATCAAATCCCTAAACCAACTGACCGCTAAAATATGTGCGGACCATATAGCCTAGTTGCAGGGATGCACTAATCCAAATCAAGGAACTCCATTCTCTTCCTCATTGTGCCTTTTAGATCTGTAGCCTCCCTTTCAGCTTTCTGTGCCTGCAAAAGTTATAAGACTGGAAGTTAATGCAACAAGTCTCCACAACAGAGTTAGTCTAGAAAGGTCAAAGTCCAGTATGTATGCATCTTTATCTGCTAGAAGACCACAAACCATTAACAACATATTTTTCAAAATCACAGAACAGGATATCTATTTATTTGCTACTCATTTCTTTCACACGGCAATAACAGTCGCCCTCCCATTTTTAAATTTGCAGGTCTGTCATATAACCTCTTCACCGAATATGGCGATCTACACAGTACAAGTAGGATTTTTTTTATCATATTAAAGGCGTCTCTGTTAGAGAACATATCCTCAGTCTTAAGCTATTAAAACAAAGAAGTTTAGCATCCATTTTATATTCTGAACCCAAGGAAAGCAATTTGAATCAATATCCAGGAAAGAAAATTTGCCATCATTGACTCGGTCCATGCACCCGTAGTATAATATCAGGTACTTATCATCAAACAGGCAACTTTCACAATTAAAGGATTGACAGAAAACCATTAAATGATTAAACAGCATATTAACAGCTCATTTTGAAATGGTATGTAGACACACATATTGGATCGAGTAAGACCCTGGGTATTGAAACAACCCACTGATCGTGGTGATCACCACAGCAGATAAAATTACCTGACTCCAAAGAAATAAAGAAAAAGTTGCAAGAGAGACTGGCAGAGCAAAGATGAAACACAACCATGCCTAAGCAGTATAAGCAACCATCCAAAAAGAAATCAATCCTCAATGGAAGTAGTAAAAGACCATAAAATTCAATTCAAATGAAAATTTTAAAATTTCAGCTGGGAACTAAAGGGTTAAAATAGAAAGTAGTGTTTCAAAAGGAAGTCGGACTTGTTCGTTACTCTATCAGAGAAGCTTGTACCTTCCAAGGCCAGGCAACTTGACAATGTTGAAAAACAAACACAATTAAACAAAACACTAATCCTATTTCATTGCAAATTTGCAATTCCAACTGGGGAGTAGCAGAAATTTAGGGTTCAAATAAATAATAAAAGGGCACCCAATTAAAACACACTAAATTTTTTTATCTCATCATGCAGTAATTTGACAAAATTGATACGAACTTCAACTGTGAAGTCACAATGAAAAAAGTTCATATAAGGTATTTAAAACAACAGAATGTTTTACTCCAAGAATAATGTGGTATTATTACCTAGGCTTCATGAAGAAATTACAAAGTACTGACATCTAAACAGTAAAGTTTATCCAACTGATTCACGAAATTTCCAAAATTTTTCTTCAATTTTCACCTTGTCGAAGTTTACCAAAATTGCAAACCATCATAAACGAACTCATTACGTACATAATACAATGAAGAAAAATCAACAGCATAAGCGTCCAAGGAAAATGGTGCATAATACAAGATACATAAATTATATTTTTGGGTACCTCTTCCAAATAACCATCAACTTGAGACACATGCCAGCCTAGATTAAACATGCATATACCATTTGGACTCCATTAACTACAAACCGCATGAAGTTTATATACCTTCTGCATGGAGCTTATCTTTCGAGTAAATCATGCCAAAAGAACACTCATGTTCAGACAACAATATTTGAGTGCACCCGGAATTGCTGTGTCCGGAACTTGTGGACCATACAACCATGTAAAACCACAACCTTGTTTGCAAGTCTAGCCATTACTAAAAATTACTGATAATAATGGATAGACTCTATACCAGGAAACTATAGTACCATTGAGAATTCCAAACCTAAATATGATGATGCATCACAAAGTCTTTCCAGCAACGCTAACAATAGAAATAGTTTGTAATGCAACAAAACATCAATACCACATACCCTTCTAATTTCAGCAGCTGAAACACGAGTCATATGTGACGGAAGTTCCTCCCTCTCCAAATTCTAATAAGAAAAATGCAAATTTCATGAGAACAAAAGGCATGAATGAAATAATACATGTTAATAATCAAACAACCAATCAATATATACCAGCTCTCCAATCAAAACGACATTCTCGCCTCGAATAACGTATAGACCTAAAGGAATGTCGCAATAGAGATCACCAACAATAACTCTTTCACATGCACCCTCAAGTACAGCGTTCGCTGCATGCCATAAATATGTAATTATTTATTTATTTTGCATTAAAAGAGTCTAGTAGCATGTAAAACCATTGATATGGAAGGACAGGGGAAAAGAAAAACACTTACCAAATTGGTCAAAAGAACGAAGTATTCCCAGGAGCTTCCGGCCATCCCGCAGAAGCACAAGTAGCTTCTCTGAAACCAAAAGTAAAAGCACAACACAAACAATTAAAAAGAGAAAATATTTTTTAAAAAATAAAAATGGTATCTGAAAAATAAGCAAGCATCAACTTGTACTGCAATGTTGCAGAGTGGATATCATCTATAATACTCTCATCAATATAACTATGATGAGATAAACAATTGGAATGAATAAAGATGCAAATAACACCATGCAGTTACAGTGATTTCAAAACCGCACAATCTTGCAACAAAACCAACAATAGAAAGGAGGAGAAAGTGGATTCTGAACTCTCAAGGATATAGAAGAATATAAGGAACCATTAAAAACCTTTTTCTTTTCAGTCTTTTAACCCATGTACTAGTAAACTGTAAATCCTTAACACCAAACTATCAATTTCTGTCAAACTTTTAAACGTTGTAGCATCCAACACAAGCTAACAATCCAAAGAACATACAGATGAGAGGAAGAGCTTACTATCAAGATAGCTAGCAAGAGAAGTAGAAAGGTAGATATCTTCCGGGCCTGCCCAAGACATCGAAAAGCTCAAGCTATAAACTTTTTCGGTATTGCAAAAATCACCGAAAAATTCGTCGAACACCAATCCAAAAAATATGGCATTGGCTGGTCGCAATTCCTCCTTCTATCACCCCAGCAGACTCTCAATCCTACTTCAATCAAAGAATACTAAACCAAAAGAGAACAAACCCCTAATCTAGCGATGAAATCAAAAGTCAAAACACAACCCCCTAACTGATTTTATCGCCAAGAACACCTAAATTGCTCAAAAAATTCTCCAAATTCAGGTTACAAACCCTAAATACTTCTTCAATCGACGAGAACAAGCGGAAAAAATATAGAAACAAAATTATTGTACGGATCTTAAAAACAAAAAACTAACAATTGGGAATTTCTCTTCCGGATTGAAGGAACCAAGTGGGATTGGTAAAATAACTCACTCAGATCCAATCGCACCGGAAGAGATCAGGAAAGAGTAGAAGAGCAGATAGAAGCAGAGAGAGAAAATGTAGAAAAATTAATGCGGTAGGCAAAGCAAGTAAAAAGAATTTAATTAGGGTTTGGTGTTTTGCATGGTGGAGATGAGGAGGTTATGCGAGAAGTTGTTGACGCTGTAGCTTCTTGCTCCATTTTGTTATTGCTTTTGTTCGAGTTTGGCTCTACTCCTGCTGCTGCTGCTATTATTATTATTATTATTAAAAAAATTAAAATTATCTCTAAATTATTATAGTAGATTAATAATACACAAGTATTTTTATTTTTAAAAACGCATATTATAATTTCATTAACATTCTAATCCTTTTATAAAAAATAACCTTTATTGACTATCAATTCACTAAAAAATCAATCCCTAAATTTTAACAAAGTAATTGTAAAGGCGGTAACACTTTAATTCCTATTTTTTACAATAAAAATTATTATTTTGTATTAAATTGACTATAATTTAGATATTATTTATTTTTTCTGTTATTATTATTATTATTATTATTATTATTTTGAAGGCAACATTCAAATTTACTCTACTATTTGCCAACTTCAACATGATTAAATATGTCAATTTTCTATCACTTGATTATGCATATATATCTTTATTAATTATTAATTAACATTTTCGGTTGCATATTCCTAATTTTCAACCATTTCATCAAATTCAAATTATTCAATTGTTAAGAATCTGAACCTAATAGCAAACTAATCAAATTCAATTAGTAATATATTAATATTTGAATTTATCCAGCGTGTCATGACCAACACATTTCAATATCAATTAGAAAATACCTAATTAGTAAATGTAAAACATATTTGATTTAAGAACTCATCTTGATTTAATAGTAAATGAACATTAATTATTTTGTTAAAGAGGCTGTAATCGATTAAAAATGAGAATTTCAAGGATTGAATTAAACTGAAAATGCAAGTTCATTGACTCGAGTATTTACAGTGGAATTGAATTTTTCTCTCTTGGACATAGGTTGGACAATAATGATCCATGAGCCATGGTGCAAAACTGAAATGGTCCACAAAAGTCAAGGGGTCGGTCGAAAATCTAGCCCATGGTCTAGGATTTCGGACCCAACAAAAAATTTAGAGATAGGCTGAAACTTGGAGGTAACAAACCAATTTTATGATGGATACAGTTCTTTTTCACATGCAATATAGGGTCTAGCCCAATTACTTGTTAAATATTCTTATTTTACTTTTCTTACCCCCATCCATTAATTTCCCTTATTGTCACTCTAAATGGTCTTACCTTTCAAATTCATTCATCAATTCCTATTTTGTTTTCATATATAAATGCAATTAATAAACTCGGAAAATCCATACTTTTGTTTGCCACACAGTCGGAATAGAAGGAAAGTAGAAATTATTAGATCTTAATCCGAAAATTCAGTTCACTCACTATATATCTTTTAGAGACAAAAATCCTCACTTTAGTTCGAAATAGATGATCATTAATAAATAAAGTAGCACTAGTGCATATTCATTTGAAAAAAATATTTTCATGCCCTCTATTTAGTCACAAAAATAAAATCCCTCCTTGATGAACTAGTAATGTAATAATGTCTTAGCAAAATATTATTCATGTTAAAATATATTACAAAGATCAAACTTAGCTAGAAAAGAAAAAAGTGTTATTAAACAGGACAAAAAATGTAGAGAATGTCTAGCTTTTGCCAGTACAGACTACAGAGAAATCCTTGGACTGTATGTTTCTTAACATGTATTGCACTGAAACTACTTATCAGATGCAACCATGAAAAAAAAAGAAGGTAAGGCCCAGACAAGAAAAGTGTAGAGCATTCTTCATTAAGTCTTTAATTTAGTGGTCCTCAAGATCCACACTATATTTTAGCTGTTATTATTGCTGCATGCATGTATAATCATAATCCCCAAGCATTTCACTTCTCAAATCGAGTTGAATCTGCAAAATTAAATAATAAAATTAGCGAAAATAAAGATATAACCATATTCAAATTATGGGTTCAGTGTAGAAATATATCTTTATTGATATAAATAAAGGGTGATCTTCGTGCACGAACTATTCTATATTTGATTTATAAATCATGGATTGGGAGGGTTGATGTATGCAGCTTAACTCCAACCCATGACTTTCAAGTTCCAAGTCACAAATGGAACAACTTTTATGCATAGTGTGAAAAAAAAAAAAAAAAAAAGCACTCTCTTACCTTGTAATATGAATTCTTAGAATAAGTCTAGGCCATCTTAAATCTCTAGAACGATATCTGCAATGGAAAACAAGATACCCGTTAAGAAAGCTAATTAAGCTATAGATTAGAAGGACAAAACTGCTTACTGAAAAAGTTAACTTACATTCAGAATCTGTCTTCACCCATTTACCCCCATCATAAGTTTTAGTTCTCCTCTCATCTTCCTTCTCTTTCTCTTTTTCCTTGTTTGATATTTGTTTATTATCTTCAAGATATTTCTTCATTGATGATGCCCCGGAAGCATTTTGATGGTTAATCTTCTTGTGAAGCAATGTTCTCAAAAGCTGTGGACAAAAATTATATCAATTATATTAATGGATTTGCAATCGTTCAAGGATATAAGGACGCCCTATAGTGTTCTATTGCCCATCATCATTCTAAATTTTAGATGCACTAACAAAATAAACCAATGCTAAAAGGACAGAAAAAGAAAAAGTAAAGCTAGGAAATGTAATAAAAAATGCTCTAATTTTTCTGTGTACCTTTTCCATTCTTGATTCTGGAAGAGGATCCCTCAAACTGGGTTGTGGTGCAAACCCACTTCTGCATACAAACATCTTCTTGAGAAGAAAAGTGATTGATTTCTTTCCAATTGCTTTCTTTTTATTTTTCTCACAAATATCTTTGCATCTACCAAGTATAACACTAATCGTCCTCTCAATATCTTCTTCATTATCATCCATATCACTTGTAACTGTATTACTGATTCTTCTGTCAACTTCCAAGCTTGATGGACAATTGAGAAATCTATCCAGTGGAAGGGTTTTAGCAACTTCCTTTTCTTTATCAGAGGTTGGTCTTTTTGTTAAAAGCTTTGTCAACTCTTTTTGTAATTTTCCAATTTCTTCAGGTGTGAAATCTCGTAAATCCTCAGAGGAAGATGGATCTTCTTCTTCTTCTTCTTCAACATTTTGGTTTTCTTGAACATTTTGAATTTCAAGATTTTCTGATGAACTTATTTCGTTATTGCCAAAAGTTCCAATTGCTAGCAACCCATGTGGCCAATCGCTGAATTCCTCTCTTGAATCTTGTTTCATATGATCTACACATGAATAGAGACATCAACTTATTTAGGGTCTTTTTTCAATTTCAACTGTTAAAAAATGAGAGTTGTTAATAGAAGTCTAATAGAAACTAAATTAAACTTTGATAATTGATTGACTTACCTACATACGGATTTTGAAATATGACTATACATGCAAGTGATATAAGAATTTCAATATATTTATTCAAATCTCAATGTAGATTTATTTTAAAATTTTCCTATCACAATACAAACTTTAAAAGTAATTTAATTAGAATCTACATTGGAATTCTGATAAAAAAAAAAATCGTGTTCATTTGTGAATTTTGCTCATGAAATCAGTAACTAAGATATTATAAAACGATCAGAAACTGAATATAACCAAAAAGAGATGGAAGATGTTAAATGCTTACGAGTAGATGAAGCTGTGTTTGGTTTTTTGTTACCATTAGCTTGTTTATTGCCATTAAGCTTACTGTGCATCCAACTGAAGAGCTGCCACAAAATAAGAAATTCCATTAGAAACAATATAATATGCATGAATTCGTTAAACTATCTTTTACATGCTAAAACAAACCCACCTTCATTTTTGAGCTTTGCTTTGCCTTTTGGGGTCTGAAAGAAACGAGAGAGAGCTTTTACCTGTGCAGAAATGCACTTAAAACTCAAAAACTCTGTTTCAAAAGACAATGAGAGTTCAGCTTCGGAAATATCAAAAGATTAAAAAGATGGGATTTTGATGAATTTGATGGGCTGAAACTGGAAGCTTGAGCTTTGATTTCTATAGGTTCAAGTTCCCAAACACAGCCTTTATATTAATATATATTTGTAGTATTTGGTATTTCATCACCTTTTTATCTTTCCTTTTCTTTCTGATTCTCTGATCCTCTCCACTTTCTGATCAGGTCCTATAAGCTGAGACAACTAATATACCTCCACACACACACACATATCCCACTCACCATAAGGCATAAAGACATTCCCTTTTAATTATTTTTTAATTATATTGTGACTTTACGCTTTTCCAGTCCAATTATTAGTAAATTATATATTTTTTTAACACATGGGTTTTGAAGACCACAGACTTTCTTCTTGAACGACCTCTGAACTTTGCTTCGTGGCAATAACAGTGTCCATTCGATTGAGGTAAAGCAATCTATAGAAAAGTACAAAGTAAAAGATAATAATAACAATTGTAGATTTTTGGGTTCAATCTCCGTACATTTGTGATCTAACGATCGCAGGTTCGTCACGAATGTAATAATGCATATATATTATTATTTATTCAGTTTAATTTTTCTCCTTAATTTGCTTTATGTAATTAAACACATATGTTAACCATAAAAAAACATATATTACTATATATTATATGCATTATGTATTTCAAGTAAGGGTCAGGAGAGAAATGGTTAAAGAATTATGAAAGAAACTACCAATTCTGAGTTATAAAAATACTCCAATTGCTGCATCAATTTATACACAATAGTTTATATAATATATATATAAAATGAATGAAGGGAAGTACGAGGAATGACTTGCAAGTTGCTTACATATTGTGTAATTTTGTTTTAATCTATCAAAAACCTTTAAAATTATTTAAGCGGTAAAAAGTGAAAGACGAGAGCAAAAAATTTATTACTACTTCGTAATTAGAAATGTAAAAACAAGTATCTAAAGTATAATTTAATACATGAAAATGTTATTCCAGCCTATTGAATCTTTTAACAAATAAAAAAATAAAAAACAAAAAGAAGACTATCAAAGAGGAGAAGATTGAAATGAAGTTTGCCTAGCCTAGGGACCTTACTTAAAAAAGCTAAGCCAACAATGAGAATAGGCCAATGAGGACACACAAGGAGAACCATACCCGCGCTTTGGACAGCTACTGGGAAGCCTGCGAGCCTCCAGCAACCAGACTTCTTAAATAAAGGCTATAAACCTATCTTTCCAATTCCCAACCAAAAAGGATGTAAATTTTATCAGATCACAACTCCATTCTACTCTTTAATCTTTAACAGTATAATTTATTTTAAATATTATTTACTTTTATCTTTTTTAAATATTAGAAAGGAAATTACACTTTGAGTTTTCATCTGAATCTTATTTGCGTTTATGATTTGCTAAATAAAAGTGTGCCACGTAGATTATTGATCATATTTGGCACATTTTTATTGGTATATTAATATATATCACATCTTTGATCCACTTTGATGAAAGGTTTGATCCATTTATTATATTTAATGTTATGAGTAGTTAATAATAAAATATATAATAATTCAATAATGATAATTATCATATGTGAAAAATTGGAACATGCATCACTTATTTGTAGTAGGTATTTATGAGTTTCAATATATATACTCTTTCTTTTTCTTTGAAAAGAGTTTTTTTGTGTAAATCACCAGTATCAGACTCTATAATCAGGTTTAATTACTTATTACATTGTGCTATTTTTCTGTTTAACACGACATTCATTATTTTCAAAAAAAAAAAAAAAAAAAAAAAAAAAAAAAAAAAAAAAAAACAGTTTAAAAGATCTTAAATCTATCAAGTACCGACCAAGAGAGATTTGGCTGTCTCTCAGGAGAATGAGAGATCAACGTCATGTGCTTATTCTTTATCGCTATATGCTAAACACTAATGGAGAAACTTTTGAGAAGACTCCATCTTTTGACAAAAAAAACTTGTTGAGCAAAAGATCTCTCTTAACTGGACATGCATGAAATTTAGAAACTCTTGTCACTTTATCAAATAACCATGTGTTGTCAACAGAGGTAACTCTCTTCCTCTTTAATAATTTTATATTAAAAACATATAATAAAATTATGGAAACAACATTAGAAAATACTTGATGTCATTCTTTTTTTTTTTTTTTTTTTTTTGGAGCATTGAAGAAGTACCATCATACTTGAGACATCCCCTTTCTTTGCAGTGCAAGAGCAATGACAACACTTAGAACTTTTTTTTTTTCCTCAGTACTTGAAATCAACTATATAAGTTTTGAGCTAGATTATGAAAGAAACATTCATGTTTTACCTAAAGCAGAAAATAAAATAGAAGGATAAAGAAAAATTATTTTTTGCCCCATACGATGAAATCAGTTTTTTATCCAAGGCCCCATTAGACGCCGCTCTCTCACATGATTGGTCCAACAAAATGGGTCCCTACTATCTCAGTGTTTAGGTGCTAGGTCGTTACAATTGGCTACGTGTCGCGACATTTTACATCCCATGATCCCCTGTCGGATCAACACGTGTCCCAAAGGGGTCGGATTGACTTTTCCACGAGTACCCCACTTGCAGTCTCAAAGTATTTTCGCTTGGTCTAAATACTAAACATGAGGCATGTAACCAATCCAAAAGCAGGAAAATCTTTTGAAAGAGCCCATCATCCATTTGAGAAATACTCTTCGATTTCCAATTTTTGAATCGACACAATTTTTAAAACCACTTGGTTATTCAAAGCACATGATTGGATCATTCAGTTATCAATAGTATCTTAGGCAAAAACCCATGTTTAATTAAATGGGACCATTAATAGGATAAAAAAGGTGGATTGTCCTATTCAATATTAAAAAAGAAAACAAAAAGGGCTTTTACTAATAGCATGGAAAAAAGTAAGATATAAAATACGTTTTAGATAATCAAAACTATGAAAGATTGACAGACACGAATTTTATTTGGACCACTTGAACCTACAGTCCGCCTCCAAGCAAGGTGGTCTTCGTGTACAATTTCCACCACCACCCCTCCCCCCCTTTTTTTTTGCTTAGTATTTATGAGGTTCATATGATTTTACGTATCTAGTTTGCTATAGCAATCACTAAAATTAAGCATAAATTTAAGAACACAATGGACTCGATTATCACTAACATTAAAAGTAAAGTTTAAAAAGTTTTGTAGAACACGATGAGCTATGTGTAGGATGTTCTTTGGTTTATAGTATCAAAAGCTTTAGACACCCGCTTCAAAAATATCCTTTGAATTCAGGTGTAGTTTATATTATATGTACCGTCACCCTATTCGTCATTAAAATGCTTAAAAATTTTCATTATAAGAAATAACAATATTAATAAATTTTAATCCTCGAGATGCAAGTAAGAAAGCAAAGGAAATGAAAAAGATGAGTCAAGAATCACTCCCACCAAGATAAAGGAAAAAGAAGGAAGCCATGTGGGTTGATAGCAGGTACTAGATGTCTAGGGTTTAGGAACCAACTAAATCTTGCAATGACTTACTAATTCTGGAATGTTATTAAACTTCGGCCACCACAAAACTAAGACCTAGTATGATGTGGACCTCTCTCATCCAGAGAGGGTGGTGGCCATCATTGTTTGACCTAGCTCTGCTTTCATTGGATCTCAGGCTTAACTTAATAATAAACTAAACCTAGCATTAAGACTAAGCAAATGTTTCGTCCTCCATGAAAAACCTCATGTATCAAAATATAATATCTTGCTAGCATGGAATTGAAAATTCTGTAGCCTTGTCTCTCAAATACAACATGCCAACCCTGCAATACTGGCCGCTAACTAGGACATTGTTGGTAACATTGTTCTACATGATAATCAATCATATATTCTTCATTCATATAAATCAATTCAGGTCATGTACCAACTTTCGCTACAGAAAGCTCTAACAAAATGGAAATGCTAACTAAAATTAAATTCAAAGACATTGGAGATTAAACGATTTGCTAATCATTCTCCAAAATTTATATTTCTTTATTGGATAGTGCCTAATATAGCCCTTCATTTTAATTTATTCAAGTGGACATGCCTCGCAAGTTGAAGATGTCAAGGTATAAACTACAACATGGCATGCAACAGCTTACCAAAGTTGTACTATCTTTTGGAACGCAGTGCATCCTAATGTCTTAGGACGAGGGTATTTGGCTGTTCAATGCCAAATAGTGTGCAGAATTTGAATGCATGGATAAAAATAACAGCGAGAGTTTTGGGGTTGCAAGTTGTTTTCCACTACCGCATGCATTTGTTCATGTCTCTAATTATGCTTAGTTCAAATACTGAAAGCTTTTCCCACTACAATGCAGGTTTCTATGTCCCCTACAAAAATAAAGTTTATTTTACTCTAAAATAAAATTCCTGTTAAGTGCCAATAATGGCTCTTTCTGAACTTCAGCTTAATATCCGCAGTAGAGCTCCTATCTTTAGCAAACATCATACTCCATCGAGGTAACCTGATTCTTAAGGGTGATCATTCGGTAATCTAAACTGAATTAGCTCGGTTTCGGTCTATCCAAAAAAATATTTTTATGGTATCCGAATCCAGAACTGAATGGTATAGTAATCGATCCAAACCAATCAAAATGAGTTTTTATATATTCAAACCGATCGATAACTAAATTTCTAAAACTATCTAAATCCGACCAAAATGAGTCAGTTTAGTTCAGTTCTCAGTTAGAAACCGAGAATTGCTCACCTCTACTGATTCTTAACTGTGCTCTTGCACAAGTTCTTTGCACCTGTGTGTGTGACTCACAAATAATAAGAAAAGACTTCCTTTTTTAATGGAATTGCAATTGTAAGCAACCCATTTCATCCACATTTTCAATTTTTTGGCTGACTTGAAACTAGAAACTTAGAACTATTTTAACAGTCTGAGCACTGGTGCAATGTTTAAGAAACTAAAACCACTTCATATGACGACTTGGCTCGACAGGGTCATTTCAAGTATATCTATTATTCAAAGATTCTTATGGACACACAAAAACTGTCTGACAAGGCCTAAAATCAACTGACTTATCATCATAAAGACCCATCAGCCTAAACCTAAAACTCAGCACAAGGCTATATCACTTTATGGGGTTCCAAAAATTTTAAAACTTTTCCAGTAGCCACAATCAAGTTTTCCAGTAGCTATATCACTTTATGGGGTAAAGTTCCCATCCTCTTTAGGGTACATGGTCATGCTCGGCAAACAGAATGACAAAAAAATAGAGCCATCACAAGGAAAGCACATAGCACAATTTCTATTTTTGGTATGCCTGTGTGAGACCATTAAATAACAAGTAATTCTGGCATCATTTTATTATTTTGTAGCAAAATGAAGAATCAAACTAAGACAGTTAAAAGAAACAAATAAGAGAAAAGGAAGTATGATAGAAATTAAAAGTGACACTGAAATTTAAGTCTATTATACAGCATATGGCCTAAATATATGAATTACTTGCCAGTGTTTCATTTCTGAAAGATTTGTGGCAATCATAGAGATGTAATAATGTGTAATTCTGCTCTGAGTACTCACCCTTCATAGTTCATCATGCATTCCAACTAATTCACCTATGGAAGATATTATGATAAACAGCAAAAGTAAAAGCGATACTTTATCAGAAAAGTCTATTTCATAAAAAAAAATTATAGTAAGCATGATTACAGTGGCTCTTCTTAGTGTACACTTGGTACTTCAACTAGCAATCAACCATGACTCTAGAGTTACATACTCATTTGTTTCCTAGGAATCTTCAACCAAATATGTTTTATTTTCACATGTTTTAGCAAAATGATGAAGAATTCTTCACATTATTTACTGATAGTCATATATATAATTGTAATCAAAGAAAATAATCAATTTTTTTTATGCACGAGGGTAAGATTTCATTTCTGTTCTAATGGTTACAGCAGATTTTGAATAAGGACTAAAATCTAGCAAATCATGTCACTAGGATCCACATTTTGAGCTTCAAAATAAAACATTTGTTTTGTTAATTTTCAAGTAAACGAACAACATTGCGGAGGTATCTACCAATGAAATGAAAGGAAAATACCATATCTACAGTAAAATACAGAGTCAATTTATCTGGAGTGACTAGTTGAGTAAATCATTAGGAGAACAGAATACACTTTTTGTGCCATAAAAACTCAATTACTCACTTATGTGTGACTAGTATTCAATAATGGATTCAAATTATATGACAACCTTTTAACTATATTACTAGCATATGAGGTTACTCACTGAATTATGGAAAAGCACCAAGATTAACTAATCACAGTCATTACTAGGACTTGGCTAATATATATACAAAGACAAATATCCTGAAGGCACTAAATTCCCAATAGAATAGTGTTAAATTTCACTGCAAAATAATAGCAAGATATTCTTTTGATCAGGGGCAGATTGATATCCATTTGAGCAATGTAACATGAGCCCACTCAACTTGATGGGGCAATTATTGTATGTTGGTATTACTGGAACAAGGTGGACTGAGAATTATTTTAAAATAACAAACTTCAGACATTTTCTTTTATATTTTGAATTTAAAGTAAAGAATGTACAAATTGGACACTTTGCTCTGTAGCCTTTTTTTACGGTGGACTGAGAATTGAGAGGGGATTATCAACATTTGAACCTTTGACCTCCTACACTAAAAAACAAGTAGTCAACCACTGAACTACTTGTCTAGTGGCATTTCATATCCTTATTGTAGTAAATCGAAACTAATCTATAAATTTAATTCTTCATATGTTTTCCAATTTTACTAATATTATGATAGCTTATTATTAAGACATATTGAAGCTCTTATTGTTCATGATTTGCATTCTTAATAATATTTCTTTCCTTCAAAAAATAATAGCTTATTATTAATGTTGATTTACAAGTAATTTTTGTTATACTTGCAAGCAATTATAGAATGAATGGAACCATTTAAAGTGATTTGTGGCTTTGCCACTATTGATAATGTGCAGGAGTATGGTGCAACTGCTGAGCACAAATCTAGGCCCCATCAATACACGCTCCATAAGAATAGGCCAAAATTGACACCAAATAAGTCTGATGTTTCATTGAATGCCTAAATAGTATGATGATATAGATGCATTATACAGACTCAAATGGTCATTTTATCTATTCACATCAGATATCGACATATTATCATGATTTAGTAATCCATGCCTAGTAGTAAAAATGATATGTCTGTAAATTCATGATATAGGAACAAAGACAAAGCCTTATTGTCTTAGAACAGCTGTGAAGGTGTAAATACAAAGTGCCAATCCAAAGAAAAAGATGAGAGGTAGGAACTGACCTGATGATATCTCTCCAAAGAAGAAGGAGATTTCCCTTTGAGCTGATTGAAGAGAGTCTGAACCATGAACACAATTCTTTTCTAAATCAAGCCCACACATTGCTCTTATGCTGAAAATATCAGAAGAAGCCAAGAGGAGAAAAGTGAGCAACAAAGCTACATAATGAAGAAAAGGATGAAGTGGCACGTGAACCAAATTATAAGGCATAAAATAGGATGGACTGGAGATAGGAGCTCATAGGGAAAGAGCAAGACAAAAGGAAAAAAGAAAAAAGGAAAATGAGAATACAAATAACCTGTTTGGGTGAGTAACCTTAGCTTTGACTGCATCAGTTGGTCCAATTACAGTACGCCAATCAGCAACTGCATTTTTCTTCTGCAATACAATAACTAGCACTGGACCACTGAGAAAAACAATGTATATCAACTTATATTACATGATAAGTCAATGATTTTATAGATGCCAAACCAGAAAACTAACACATAATTGAAATGCAAGCAAACCTTAATATGATAAGAACAATGTAGCAACCCTAATGAATCCTCATTACTGTGGTCGTATGACTATTTTAAATGGAAGTGCATGATTTAACTATCATATATACTGAAGCTGCAAAGATGAAGGCTAACTATTCTTCATGTAAGGATCCTAATATGGACTTCTCCTTGGAGGACAACAAAGGGAAAAGGAACAACATTAATCGACATGTAAATTTGGAATCACCAGAAAGGCACAATTAATCGACCAACATAAGCGACTATGACAACATGATTCTGCTTTGGGTAAGCATGTAGAAATTTCTCATAAAGTTGACGACAAGAATGAGGTAATGAGGAATGTTAAAGTTTGCTGTAGCCTTTGCTTCTCCTGTTTGTTAAAAGCAATGTTGCATAACCTAATTTGGAACTAATAAAAGATTGAGCAAGTATGGAAATTAAGTTAAAGGCCAATAGTGTAAGTTCAAATTGAATTGAATTACTCCAAAAGAAAAGTAACTTAGAATTGAAGATACCTCGTCATGTATTTGATAAGACTTGAAAAGAAGCTTTTTGAAGAGTGCTCAGCATAAAACGTCGAAGCACGTTCTTCATCAAGTTGCGTGATCGTTTCCCTTAGGATGCTGAAACCAGAGTCCATAATAACATTTTTTATCCTTTCAGTGTAGTTGCCTAACAATCCATCCGGCTTTATTATAGCTAATGTCTTCTCTTCTGTACTTCCGTCGCTTGAAGACCTAAATTCCATAAAGAACTTAATATTGTAGATCAGACAAACTAATTGAAATAAAAAGATCTTCTAGGATAGAATTGCAGTTATTCGATATCTACAACTTCCTTGCAACATCTTTTACGTCTAAACCATCAAATTATCCTAAATATGAAGTTTCAGCAAGCACTTCTCGATTAAATCATTCACGAAACCATATTTTGAAATTGCAAGATATTGATACAAAAGAGTACAAAAAAAAAAAAAAATTAAATCATTGCTTGAAAAGTTCATAGCACTTCCAATCGACGGAATGTAATCGAAAAACAAACAAAAAAATAAACCCTAAGTCATATGTTTACCTGACAGGGAAAGGCATGGAGACCAGAAGGAAGAAGAAGAAGAAGATAGTGCGAATAACCATTTGAGGCCGGACACCGAAAAAATCAGCGAGCAGAAACACAGAATCAGAATCAGTATATGATATTTATATTTCTATCATCAAAGGCAGAAAATTAAATACTATAACAGATGAAGGCCTTTAGGAATCGAATGCTTTGGATAATTGGCATTGTTAGTAGTAAATTGTGGAGAGAGTGTGGTTCTTCTTTTATAATTGGTTGGGTTATTTTGATGATTTTGTTGCGAAACAAAAATAAAATTTTACCTCGAACAGAGAGGAGAAAGGCGGGAAAAGGGAGAGAAGGGCAAATTAGGCGCAGAAAAAAGATTTTGACGTATGATATTTGCGCGAGGAAAATTAGGGCAAGGGGGTTACATGTCCAGACCCAATTAGGCCCATTTATAGATAAATTTGATGGAAAATATTTTTTTTTTATTAAAACAAAGTATCTTTTTGGACAAATGTGTTTCTTTTTATGTATTAAAGCCGGTTTAAATATTTATTTATTTTCGTGTATGCGCAATGTATATTTCCTATTTGATCAATAAAAAAAAAAAAAATGGAGTCTGTATAATTCTTCACATGCTCAACATCATCAGATTTTCTAACTTCCATTACAACAGAACAGTAGTTCACATTACAGTTTCTGCACCTTAATTTACATGTTAAACAACCATTTTTACATCATAATTTATCCACATTCGCAAAGCTCATAACAACAGTTCAGGCATTCGAAGCAGGCTAGGGCTACACAAAGTTGTGAGAGAGCTATAGAACATTGGTTGTTCATACGTGAGCAAGTCTGAATGAAGCACATGCAACAGAATCGATCGAGCAGCTTGCTGCAGCAATTGGAGGCAGCATTAACTAGCACTTCTGTAGCTTCAGGTGACTTTATTTCATCTGTTCCTGGAGGAATGTTTGATGCTGTCGCAGCCAAGTCTCCAAAGCCAACACCGAGGTTCCCCAAGAAAATGACCTTCTGGATTTCCGAGTTCACTTGTCTAAGTGAATTAATTTTGTTGAATACCTAGTTTCACAGATTATTTAGTAAACTATATAAAGTAGCTACATGACATGTAAATATTTCTTCATTTGCCATTTAATATTTCAGTCAATAACTAGAAAAACCAGTTATGATATAAATTTAGGGTGGCAATTGAAATAAATAAGGAGAAAGATGAAAAATTGCACCTCCTGCATCAGAATTTTTTCTGTTGCTTTCTCCCCAGTATCAGTCTGATGCAAAATCATATGGGTGTATTCAGATGGAACCCCAGTTTGAATGCTCATTTTCGCAATCTACAATAGAACAGCTTATGGAAATTAAGTTTTTGTAAAAGAGAGAATGACCATCTTCATGCACATATGCTAGCACAGGCCAAGCCAAACTTGGCACTGAACTTCTCCCTTTCTCTCTCTCTCTCTCTCTCAGAGTTTAAGATAGCTTGTGGTTTATTCAAACTGAATATTATAAATTACACAATAGAGTTCCAATACAAATTCAATAGCAAACCTGTTGCTCAAGGTCCTGGCTTTCTGACATCCATGCATTAGCTGTGAGAATGTCAATTTGTCTCCTTGCAAGCACCTGGAAATTGCAGAGTAAAAGAAATAATTAGAGAACAGCTAATTTCAACCGCAGCAATATATAATGAATGAGTATGATCCTCCATTGAAGAACGCGGAGTTCAAATATGAATTACTGAATGATGAAAAAAATTCATTCTTGAAACCAGAAACAAATTCACTTGTGTCTACAATTTGAAGAGCTTATGTATCAGACAGAGTTCATCATGCTTGACAACCTATTTCTGTGAAAAATTGGTGATGTCAAATGTAAAGCAAGTTACAGTGTGCCTAAAGAAAAAGAAATTACTCTATCAAGTTGCACATCCTTAGCCTTTTGTGATTTCAATTCTATTGTGAAATTGCTCATGTCTGCCAAGATACCACTAACTTTAATTGATTCTGGAAAGTTTCCATTATATCTGCCTGATACAAGCAATGGCATGCCACTTGAGAGATCCGGAATTCTAAATGGAAGAACCTGCAAGAGGTTCAAGAAGACAAAATGTCAGAACAGTTGGAGATCACATGAGACAAATGAATAGAAAGGCCTCCAGTTAAACAACTGTACAATCATATACTAGCAACTGACACTTAGAAGGACAACAGAACAGAACAGTTGGATATCAAATGAGACAGAAGAATAAGAAGGCCTCTGACCACTATGCTATCATATTAGCAAGAGACAGAGTGCCAGAATGACTGTACAGAAGATTGGCCATCATGAAGTTTACCTCAAGTGAATCAAGATGTTCCAAGGCATCCACAGTTATATTGGCTAGAATGACTGATGAAGCAGTTGCAAATAATCGCTGCATTCGAAAATCAACCGAATCTGAAAACAAAATCAATATAGACATGTATGGTGTCAAATCTTTTTAATGCTGTTACTTCACAGTGTAATTATACGAAGGCACCTTCTCCCTGTCCAAAAGAAAACAACTAACCTGCATCATATGCACTATCAAAATAACCACTTCCAATTTGTGCTAGCATTTGCAAGAAATAGTGGTTGCAATATGTACCTGAAAAGGTTTTAACAATTTATTAAAATTCTATAAGGAATATATAAACGAACATTCTCGTATGCTTCTCATATGAAGAGCTATGGGCACAGCTTTGTCACCCATCGTTACATGACAAATGACATTGACACCAATGTTTTTGATGAAAAATGTCAATCAAGTAAGTACAAGGTAATCTGAACAATTCTGAGAGCCATGACCTACTAAAAATTTTGTGGGAAGAAAACTATCATTTGAATTAAATATTAGTGAACCATGAGAGCACCAGATTCATCATAACAACTGTTAGAAAACAGGAACTTTTGTTATTTCTTCAAGCGAGTTACAGTCAAATAACGCCAAATTACATGAAGTGGCTGGTTTTTTTTCATATCTGGGTGTCAACAAAGAGAAATTTGACAAGGTTGGCCTTGTTTTCTGCGCGTGATTGCCATGAAACTAGTATGCTAAAAGCTGAGCTTCACCATGCTCAGTGACAGTAAGTCCAGAATATTCATTTCAATAACAAAACAGCTCAAGGTCAATTATGAATTAAATTATGAGGATTGAAGCATTAGAGTTTCGTGGGCTTGTGTATATGTTAATTGCTTACACAGGAACAATTTGTATATTCAAATGCAGCTCCACACGTGCAATGTCAAAAAAGATATCAAGACAACAGGAGTCCAACAACTAAAGATATAACTGGAACGTCAAACCTTACCAATGCCAAATGTACATATCCGAGGAGAAATTGGTCCTGCACCTGTGAGAGAGCCTTTTACAAAATTGCAAATATCTCTTTCATCTTCAACTGCGCCATCAGTGATGAGGAAAATAAGAGGCATTGAATCAGTAGTTTCAGCCAACAGCTTCATAGCCTAAAATAAAGCACATTCCTATGTAAAGAGTCTGCACATATTTCATAAAGAATATCTCATTTATAGATGTAGAAGTGAAAAATGCTGGATCCAAGACTCCTGGAATACAGAAAAAGGGGGGGGGGGGGGCGCGGAGTTAATCAGCATTATATGTAGTGTAGGCCACTAAAGAACTCTCACAAGGACAGAGAACAGGATTGAGGAAGAGAGATGGAATGGAATAGCAAAAACGGAACCTGGAAGGACAGTATGTAGTATGTTTCCTTGTCTCAGAACATACAGTTTCTTGCAGAGATGGTTGAGAACAAGTACTGAATATAGAATAAAATAGCATATAGCAAAATGTTGAGAATTCAGTACATAGAATAAAGTTAAAAATATAAGCCAAAAACAAAACTTCAAGACAGTTGTAGCAGATGCGAGTGAGACATTAGCAATTTATACACACCTGTTTAAGAGGATCCAAAATATTTGTTCCGCCATCTGCAATTAAATTATCACTAAGCCACTGAGTAGCTTTTGATATTGATCCCTGCGTTGCAGGAGCCATTAATTGTGAAAATAAGTAGGTCTTCTCGTTGAAAGCAATAATGTTGAAAGAATCTCCAGAATTGAGTTTAGAAAGTGATGATACTAATGCACCCTTTGCATTCTCAAGAGGATCCCCCTTCATGCTTCCACTCATATCAATTATAAAGATCACATCCTTCCTGCGAGCCTAACAGGCTCAAGCAAAAAAAAAAAAAAAACAGATTTTAATGAGCCAAATAGAAAAAAAAAATAAAAAGAAGAATAACCCTTTTTCAATAGGCATGGATGTTTGGTACTTCAAGCTTTCGGGGAAAGCTGACTGGAAACCAAAATTTGAATTTTCCACTGTTCCTCTACCAAGAAAATAACAATACCCATATATCTCAAAAACTTTCTTCTAATCTAAATTTTCTATTGTTAACAATTTTTATATTTGGAAGATGTCTATTTTGTCATAACCAGTATTCCAATTACTGTTTCTATTTGTGCCCCAAAACTTTTCCATCTGGCTTGATTGAATTAATTCAATTCAGACTGGATTATAGACTATCTTTTTCTCTAATCTGATAATTCCTATTACAAGGAAGAAGTCAATGCTAGCAAAACGAAACTGTATTATCTTCATCATCCATTTTCAAAGCCATGAAATTAAATGAAAATACAACATGCTCCAAAAATGCACTCCCATGGAGAAGTCAGATGCTTGCAGTATTAAACGCAAAAATGGAGAAGAAAAGCATGCATCCATAATGATGACAATCCTTTTTTCTGAAAAATATTTTGGAAGCAAATTAATCCCAACAAACCTTCCTATTCTCGTTGTTTCCAGGGAAAAGATAGAAGCAGAACATCTGTCGTCCATCAAAATCTCGCAAAAGTGGGGACTGCAGGAGCACACCACCAAATAAGTCCTCTGAAGAGACCTGTAAATGCAACAGTCAACCAGAATATATATTAAATGGCCCATCTCACACACATTGCAATTCATCCTAAGAGGCTACAAAGGAAGTTTATTTAGTGAAAAAACAGCCAATGCTTCAAAGACTTACAGCATACGAAAAACTTAAGTCAGTAGTCGACCACTTTGGTACTTCTGCTTCATATAAGAAACCCATTTTACCAACCTCACGCCTTAACTCCTAGGAGAGGCCATAACGTTCAAGTCATTTCCATTGTATTTCAGGAGCTGATTGGAAACATAACTCAAAAGATATGAGAACAAACCTTTAGAGCATGGCTAGTACTCTTGCATAAAATTTCTTTGCCAACACCTGAGTTCACACTTAACAGTATCTTTTCTCTCTTCGAAGTTTTTTGGCCAATGGGATTGACAAATTCTGGAAAATTAAATGGTACATTGAGGCAGAATTGACCCTCATTATATTCAAGCTTTTGAGACCAATTCGCTTTAACTGAAATTATTGTCCCTCCACCAACCTAAAAGGTAAATAACACATAAACATGTTGAAGACAGTATTATGCAACAAATAACACAATTAAGAATCAGATATAGGAAGTAAATCACCTGTGGGATTGTAAACGTAAAAATGCTGCCTTTCAAATAACGTCCATTTCCTCTTTTATTTCCTTTTTCCTTATCTTTCGTTTCTTCTGCTGTGATTAATTGACTATGATACGATCTTCCAGTAATATCAACCTCAAGACCTAGAATTGAACCCTGTTAGCCAAATCATGCTTTTCTTGAGAACTTCAAAGAAGTTGCTTCAAACAATATTAGCAAAAGCAAGTAAATTGCATTTGTGCAATAATAATATAAACGGAAAGACATGCAAAATTCCAGCCCTGCAAATGCAATTTCTGTGGTAGTAGAAGCAAAATTAGAGGAAGAAACAAAATTGTGACTACCTGGTCTCCCATAGGAATGGCGATGCGGCAATCACACTTGCTACTCGCCTTAATGCAATGCACGCGCCAGTTCCCGCTAAAACTAACGTTTGCATGATCCAAACAACTTTCAACTTCCATAGCTACTCCGTACATATGCAATGGTATCAACGCCGGCGGTTCGCACCGCCCGTGCACGTAAGGCTGGTAACTTGGCACGTCAGGATTGTCTACTACCTCTGGCTCTGGAATCACCGCATAAACCATGAGCGCCGTCGGTAAGAAACTCTCCGATGACTTCGACATTCCAAGTACCGGCGCCGGAGGCAATCCCTTCCCATAGTAAATTCTCTTAGAAAGCTTCAAACCGAAGTCCACACTGGTCTCGAACTCGTCAGCCATGTCGACGGCTACGTTCCAGAGAAATTTTCCCGGCGACAATTATGACGATAAAAATCCAGACAACACAACTCTGCGACAAGACAGATGGGAATAGAAAAATAATTTTGGAGTTTATGACAGCGCAGTAGTTATGAAATGCATGTTGATGTGGCTTTAGAATTTTCAAGTGGCTAGTCGTGAGGACGGAAGGCGAAGGTTGGTTCTTTCTTTTGGAAATTAATCTAGTAGGAGTATTTTAATAGTGATACAACCAGTTATGAAATGACACGTGTAAAATACTTCCCCCCAATCTTCGTATGCTTTTGTTGATATGAACGGATCATTCAGTCAATGTACTTTTCTGGTTTTTTTCTCCTTCAAGAAATTTGTTTATGATAAGATTAATTACAGCAAATATATTTAATCTAAGATCTGAGAAAAAAAGGTACATATACTTATTTTTTTTGTATGAATATTATTTTTAAAAATTATAAATGTAGATTAGATTTAGATTAAACATGCCATGTTAGCGTGATATGCGTGACAATAAAATGAAAACGTGAACTTATAATTATTTCTCGATAAATAAATAAAATAGTTGCCACTTACAATATTTTAATTAGTATAAAGAGCAATGATAACAAAGTTAAAGCTATGGATTAAAGTAAATGAAGCGCCAGACATAATTAGTACACTACATGATACCAAATGTCACTGTCCTAAACCACGCACCAAGATCGGACGGTGCGGCGCTTATTTAGTACACCCTCAAATAAGTCAGTTAAAGGGATTAATTAGTTATTTATAAGTCAATAATGGTCGTTAGAACAATATAATTCCAATATATAATTATATGGGTTCGGATATAAAAGCAATTTAAGCATAGGAACACACAGCACAACATCACATATAGGGGCAAAATAATAATTCTCATTTATATATCAAATAGTACATCGAGACACAATAATTACAATGAGGCAACCAATGTCACCTTCCATATTCATAAGGGCACTTATAAAGGGCGGACTCTCACGTCCAAGTGACTATAAGCAGAGTCACTCCCCAATGATTTAATTGGATGTCTGCCACTCGACCCACTTCACTAACTAGCGTCCAATCTATGAATGGATGGTCCAGTCCAGTGTCTATCTACCAATTTAAGGCCTTATACTTGTTATGATCTCCACCGTTGGATGATGGTCCCAAAAGATTTGCAGGCTCTGTATGAAGTTACGACGGAAGTGACTCAACGGCAAACGCATACCAAACTATTATTCGGTCGTACTAGACTTGTTTACATCCTGTTCATGAATCCACTCAAATCAGCCCAATAAAAAAAAAATTATAATACATAGATTTGACTATGCATCTTTAATGATTATACTGAAACTCCTCAAACTTCACCTTAATTTTACACTTTCACATTTCAATTTTCATTTCTGCTAGAAACATAAAAGTATAAAACAATGCTTGAATCCAAAAAAAAAAAAAAAAAAAAAAATCAAAGCCACAAGAAAAATTGATTAAAATTTAAAATTAAATTTATATATTAGGTCAAAAAGATATTTTCAAAAAAATTAAAATCATTTTATCCTTTTATTTTTTAAAATGAACAGTTTAAAATATATTTATATTAATAAAATTTGTTCTAATTGATTTGATTAAATTCATAAATCAAATCTAATCAAATCGATCTTTGAAATATGGTAGCACAATTATATAGATATGTGACTTGGACAGAGACAGACAAGACAGACTTTGATTTGCTGTCATCTTTTTGTTTTTTTCTTACCTTACAAAAAAAAAAAGGCAAGTGCAGTGGATTGCATTGGTACCAAATTTTGACTATTGTTTTCTTTTTCTTTTTTTTTTTTTTTTCCCCCCTTAACAAATGTGCAAAATGTGACCATTTTTTTAAATTGGGTTTGGGTCCACAAGTGATTGATCAAGTATTTAATTGAGCATTGACAATATTAGCATCTACATTGACCCTAATGTGGTCTAAGCATATTATTAACCTACTTCAAAACCAAAGTTTTCTTGATGCCATAAGGACTTTGTCTTTGTTAAACCCATAATTAGGAAAAGAGTAATTCAATCCCTTGCTTTGATTCTTATGAAAGCATGAAATAAATAAATATATATTTAGCTATGAAATGAATTGAAATATTATCATGGCTACGTAAATAAATTTTATAGTTGAATTTCAATTTGAAACTTTTTTATGCTCCACGTTGTTATAAGAATGAAAAAATAAATTAAATTATATATAAAATTTGAAATCTCCATCTATTAAAAAAAGAAACTATAAATTTATAAGAGGGAAAACTATATAGACGATCAAACTATCTAAAAGATGCATTCATAAAAACAAATGAAAAATACGGGAAAGAAAAAATGAGAATATAAAAAGTCAGTTTCTGAGTTTCATAATTAACTTTTTTTTTAAAAATAAATAAATAAATAAACAGGTAAAAAATAAAAATAAAAAAACAATCCAAGAGATGTGCTTAAAATTTTTCCACTAACATCACATGAAGCTTAATTATTAAAGTAACGAAAAAAGCTATCGAATTTGATTTTCACTAAATATATACATAGAGAGAAGCAGTAATTAAATTTCAAATCCATTTTAATTGATTCGTAACAATAAAGTCTGACACTATAATTTAAAAAAAAAAAAAACAAAAGTAATCTTAATAGCATTTTGTAGTGATTGCTGTTAAGTAGGTGAGCCCCACATTTAGCATCAATCGTGATAAAACGTTATGTCATCAACCGAATGATAGATCTAGAAATCTACTTTTATATTAATTTTTGAAGAAAATGATGATATTGATAGTATATATTATCTAAGTCATCAATCATAGAAAATTAAAGCATGCTTTTGTTGATGATACTCTCTGTTGGACAGAAAATTTTGTTTAGGTAAATTGAGGCTATAGTAGTAAGTATAGACTTGACTTTAGTGCTGGCCACTCATATGCCACGAAAGTGACACTTATTAAGTTACAATAATTGTACTATCTATTATACAAATAAAAGATAATTCTTTTCTATATAATCATGATAATAAAACATTATCATCGCAACTAATTAATTTGTTCATACAACTTCATGGACCTCAGAAAAATAAATTGGGCTTTTTAGAATAAATTTTCACTATCAGCCCGCAAAGGAAAGTTACAAGAGAAAAACCCAATTATCCTCCTCTTGCTTTGGATTACTGAATTTGTCCTCATGAGTGATGAGTGCTTTACTAATTGTTGGTTGGAAACTTCAAATCAAAGGTTTGTGAATGGGGTCAAAGCTCAAAAGACTTTTTTTTTTTTTTTTGGGTAACCCATGTGGTATTCGAGTGGGCATGAACCACTGCACTGGTCCGCGCTGGTCCGGTTGTATGATTCTGCCCAAAAAACTGAAAACAGATTGTATTTTAACATATAAAGCGTAAGTTTTACTAGTCTTTCTGAATGCTATAGTTTATGATTCAGAATTACCAAAAACTGAGGACCCTTCTTCGTGGGATTGGAATTTGAAGAACACTTCTACCATTGATGAAGGAAATAATGAAAAATCCCTTTGATTTTGCCTATAATTGACAATTGCAACCAAAACTGATTTCACTAGTTCCATTAATAGAAATGTCAATATCAGCTGCTTCAATCCCTCCCATGAGATTTCATAAAGGTACAATTTTTGCTCTATAATTAATGTGTAATCCCATTGATCATGGAGTTGGAGAACAAACATTAAGGGAAATGATTAAGGGAACTAGTGATGAATTTCCATAATGTAAGTGGCTGCCATTCTTGGTTCTTGATCAAATTCCTATAAATTGTGGCTTTCAATGGTTAACTTCAATCACAGAAGTATATTACTTTTCAGTGAGTGAAAGAACTAATAGAAAAACAAAGAGAGAGAGAGAGAGAGAGAGAGAGAGTGAGTGAGATGGAGAGGAAGGTTTTAGCAGTAGCTGTGCTAGTTATGCTTGCGTTAGGCACAGTTGAAGCCCAAGAACAAGAACGTCCTTCCCTTCTTAAATGTGCAGCAAAATGTGGAGGAATTTGCTATAAAGCAAGATTTCCACCTTTGATGGTGCTGTGCTTTAGCCTGTGCATGCTCCAATGCAGGCATTCTCCGTCTGATATTGTCTACAATTGTACTCACTCTTGCGCTAGAAGCATGGTCACTAACTCATTGACCATTGATTCTAATCTTGGTACGCCAATAATTAAAATTTTCATATATATCTTAATGTTTCATTATGTTCTTTTATGAAATAGTATACTGATTGTTCTTTTCTTTTTTAATACATCAGGTGATGACAAAGTAGAAGGTTATGTGGATTCTTGCTATCAAATGTGCAACAAGGATAGCAACAATATCTAGTATCTAAGAAAAGTATCTTTGTTATATTTAAATAAGATGGTATAGATGTAATCTTTCTACATATTATTACTAATAAAGATGGATGCTTTAATCATGTATTCCATTTTATCAGTCAATGTTCTCCTTTTACACAGTAACTGAAACAAAACCTAATTTATCTATAATTTTTCTAAGAGTAACTAAGGCTCCGTTGTTTCCGTAAAATCACTAAGGCTGGTGGTGGTGGTCGGTGTTGGTAGCCGATGGTAGTGGTCGGTGGTAAATGGTGACTGGTGACTGGTGACTGGTGGCAGTGACTATGATGATTAATAAATTAAAAAATATGAATTTATAAGGTTTACTAATGTTCGGAAAATGTTTTACTCTCAAAAATGAAAAGTTGTTTTCTTTAAAAAAATGATTTAATTTTCCTTTAATTAGGAAAATATTTTCCATTGATTTATTTTACTGAATGACTCTAAACAACGGAAAATTGTGAAAATTATTTTTTCGTAAATTATTTACAGAACTGGCGGAAAAGTTTTCGCTGTTGGACGGAAAACTTTACCTCTAAGGGAAGAGTATCCATTTGAGGCAGAAAATTTTTGTTTTGTTTGAGACACACTCGTTCTTCTGGCCAAAAGAAAACGTATGAAATTAACCAACATACCACGATATCGTTTTTCCAGTTCCATAGAAGAATGCTTCGTGGCCAGCTTTTTCCATAGCCAACGAGGTCGTTTTGATACACACCAGAGACTTTGGCCTTCCATCACGGTTTGGTTTGATATGGTTTGGAAAAGCTTCAAAACCAAATTAGAAATTATGATTTGAAAATTTTTTCATATAAAATTAAACCAATGAATTGCAAATCAAAGTGATTTAGTAGGGCTTGATTTATGATTTAGTGCATTAAAAAAATAATTATGCATCGATTAATAAATTTATAATTACAAATTGTGATGAATTAGGAGAAAATGTCTCATTTTATTAAACATGGTTTAGTCTGATTTTAAACAATTTGATTGAATATAAACTGAACTAAACTATTTTGAAAATAAAGGGCATACAAGGGATGATTTGATACAGTTTGATTTGGTTAGTAGTTAAAATAGTAACAAGTTTAACAGGCGGTAATGATCATCTCTAATGTGTTTTAGTGTTCTTGCTGAAACTTGTTCTACTGCTCGAGTTCAATTTAAATGTTTAATCCCTTTGATCAGGGAGTTATATATCAATTAGTTATGCTGCCATAATCAAGTCCTAATCGGAGGATCAATACACAAAATTTCCAATAATGGAATTAGCACATCTCTTTTGAACCCAAATGAGTGGAAATGATCAAGGGAACAAGTAAGATTAATTTCCATAATACAAGTGGCTTCCATTCTTGATTCTTGATCAAATGCCTATAAATTTGTGGCTTCCAATGGTTAAGTTCATCGCACAAACACAGTACTTTCGAGTGAGCGAAGGAACTAAAAAATAAGCAAAAGAGAGAGATGGAGAGGAAGGAGTTAGCAGTAGCAATGCTACTTATGCTTGTGTCAGGCGCAGTTCAGGCCCAAGAACAAGAACGTCTTTCCCTTCTTAAATGCGCAGCGAAATGTGGATCAAAGTGCTTGTTATCTGCAATGATTCCACCATTGGCGGTGCTTTGCTTTAGCCTATGCATGGTCCAGTGCAGGCGTTCTCCTTCTGATATTGTCTACAATTGTACTCATTCTTGTTCTACAAGCATGGTCACTAATTCACTGGCCATTGATTCTAATCTTGGTACAACAATTATTAAATTTCTTACATACATACACTAATTTATGTTCTTTTGTTAAAAAATAGTCTACTGATTGTTCTTTTTTCTTTTTTATTGCAACAGATGATGACAAAGTAGAAGTTTATGTGGATTCTTGCTATCAAACTTGCAACAAGAACAACAAAAATAACTAGATGGTGTCTCTTGCCAACGAACACACACACACACACACATATATATATATGCTTCTTCCGTCTGAGCAAAGTATTGTTTGTTATATGTAAATAAAATGGTACTGAACTACTGATGTAATCCTTATGTTATCATCAGTAAAGATGGATGCTTTAAAATATCCCTTCATCAATACAGATAAGTGATAGTCAATTTTAATCACTTTTTTTTTTTTTTTTTTTTAATATTACCCCTTCATTGATACTAATTTCACATGCCACTGTTAATAAAATATTGTTGGGATAAAGTTAATAGAGAATTAATAATTAAATTTGAAAAAAGAATTGTTTATAACAGACGAAAAAGGAAATAGTAGCTTTTTTTTTTTTTTTATCATTGGTATCGGGAGCCACTACTAGTAAATAGAAGTATTTTGATAATGGTGAGTAACACGAATGTTTTTTCTTTTTCTTTTCAAAACTAATTAATTTACATTAACTAAGGGAGATTTTTTTTTTTTTTAGAGAGCTTTGAAAAGTATTTTCATCTAAAAAACGACTTAATAATAATACTCTGCTGGTCATCACTTTCTCCTTTTGCTTTGTCGAAAATTTAGTATTTTTTTTTAATATATCCTTATTTAATATACAAAATAGATATAAGACGGATCGAGTAATAAAAAGGCCTCCCGGAGTTAACTAGACAGGCAAATACAGGAATAAAACGTCATTTCAATGTGCCCAAACGACGCATGTTAGTTCGTAAATAACGGTGAAAACATTCGGAAAAATCAAGTAAAATAGCTGCTTGAAGCGACCGTCCCTATCCGAAACGATAAAAACGATTGAGTAAAGCATTGCCTATTCTCAGCTTTCTGTTTGTCGTTTGAATAAATTCAATGCACTCTCGCTTAAAACGATCCACCCTTCATACCAATGATGAAGAAAAACGACAGAGCGAAGTTTCGCGCGTGGCATCAGCTGAGGTCGGTCTCAACCAAAGGTTTTGTCAAATTTCGCCTCAACGCGGTCAAATCTCCATTAGCCATATCCCAATACAACAGAAAAATGTGTAAGACGAGAGATACTTCCAGTTAGGTTCATCTGACCTGGAAAAAAAAATTAAAAAAAAAAAAAAGAAAGAAGAAGAAGAAAGAGAGATCGTTTGGACTGACGGATTCTATGGTATATTATTCTTTGATTCCTTAGAAACGAAGGTATAATCAAAACCAGCTAAATCGAGCTTTTCAGGTTTGTGCATTGGTTTTCTTGTTTCGGTTTCCAGTTTTTGAGTGATGTTAAGGTTTGTTTTGCCCTTTTTGGTCTCAATTTCTCTTTTTACAATCCTGCGTCTAAAAATCAGTAATTTTCTGGTTCATTAATAACTGGATCATTGCTTGGTTGCTGGGAAACAAGGAATAATGGAGAGAGAGAATTATAGGCTCTTTTATGTGAAGGGGAAAAGTTGGTTGGTTTGATTTGGATTCAAAAGTTTGCTGCTTTTTCTTGTATTCTTACAGTGATTTAGTTGTAAATTAATAGAGATCAAAATTTTGAATTTGTTCCTGAATTAACGTAATCAATTTGTCTATACATTACTGTGTAGATTTGAGCTAGGAATTGTTGAGCAGTGTTTTATTTGAGAGAAAAAGTTATAATCTTTTGCTGCTATGCTTTAAAGATTTTTGATGTGATGGTGAAACATTAAAAAAACTTTATATAGCGAACTTGATTTTCTTTTTCTTTCTATTGTTTGCTTTTAAAATCAGGTATAAACTCATGGCCACTGCAACTATGGCTACTGCAGCCGGTGCAGCTGCTCTTTTGTATTATACATTGAACCGGAAGCTACATATGTTTACCTGACAGGGAAAGGCATGGAGACCAGAAGGAAGAAGAAGAAGAAGATAGTGCGAATAACCATTTGAGGCTGGACACCGAAAAAATCAGCGAGCAGAAACACAGAATCAGAATCAGTATATGATATTTATATTTCTATCATCAAAGGCAGAAAATTAAATACTATAACAGATGAAGGCCTTCAGGAATCGAATGTTTTGGATAATTGGCATTGTTAGTGGTAAATTGTAGATAGAGTGTGGTTCTTCTTTTATAATTGGTTGGGTTATTTTGATGATTTTGTTGCGAAACAAAAATAAAATTTTACCTCGAACAGAGAGGAGAAAGGCGGGAAAAGGGAGAGAAGGGCAAACTAGGCGCAGAAAAAGATTTTGACGAGGAAAATTGGGCAAGGGGATTACATGTCCAGACCCAATTAGGCCCATTTATAGATAAATTTGATGGAAAATATTTTTTTTATTAAAACGAAAGTATCTTTTTGGACAAATGTGTTTCTTTTTATGTATTAGAGCCGGTTTAAATATTTATTTATTTTCGTGTATGCGCATTGTATATTTCCTATTTGATCAATAAAAAAAAAAAAAAAAAAAAAAAAAAGGAGTCTGTATAATTCTTCACATGCTCAACATCATCAGATTTTCTAACTTCCATTACAACAGAACAGTAGTTCACATTACAGTTTCTGCACATTAATTTACATGTTCAACAACCATTTTTACATCATAATTTATCCACATTCGCAAAACTCATAACAACAGGCATCCGAAGCAGACTAGGGCTACACAAAGTTGTGAGAGAGCTATAGCACATTCGTTGTTCATACATGAGCAAGTCTGAATTAAGCACATGCAACAGCATGGATCGAGCAGCTTGCTGCAGCAATTGGAGGCAGCATTAACTAGCACTTCTGTAGCTTCAGGTGACTTTATTTCATCTGTTCCTGGGGGAATGTTTGATGCTGTCGCAGCCAAGTCTCCAAAGCCAACACCTAGGTTCCCCAAGAAAATGACCTTCTGGATTTCCGAGTTCACTTGTCTAAGTGAATTAATTTTGTTGAATACCTAGTTTCACAGATTATTTAGTAAACTATATAAAGTAGCTACATGACATGTAAATATTTCTTCATTTTCCATTTAATATTTCAGTCAATAACTAGAAAAACCAGTTATGATATAAATTTAGGGTGGCAATTGAAATAAATAAGGAGAAAGATGAAAAATTGTACCTCCTGCATCAGAATTTTTTCTGTTGCTTTCTCCCCAGTATCAGTCTGATGCAAAATCATATGGGTGTATTCAGATGGAACCCCAGTTTGAATGCTCATTTTTGCAATCTACAATAGAACAGCTTATGGAAATTATGTTTTTGTAAAAGAGAGAATGACCATCTTCATGCACATATACTAGCACAGGCCATGCCAAACTTGGCTCCCTTTCTCTCTCTCTCTCTCTCTCTCAGAGTTTTAAGATAGCTCGTGTTTTATTCAAACTGGATATTATAAATTATACGATAGAGTTCCAATACAAATTCAATAGCAAACCTGTTGCTCAAGGTCCTGGCTTTCTGACATCCATGCATTAGCTGTGAGAATGTCAATTTGTCTCCTTGCAAGCACCTGGAAATTGCAGAGTAAAAGAAATAATTAGAGAACAGCTAATTTCAACTGCAGCAATATATAATGAATGAGTATGATCCTCTATTGAAGAATGTGGAGTTCAAATATGAATTACTGAATGATGAAAAAAAATTCATTCTAGAAACCAGAAACAAATTCACTTGTGTCTACAATTTGAAGAGCTTATGTATCAGACAGAGTTCATCATGCTTGACAACCTATTTCTGTGAAAAATTGGTGATGTCAAATGTAAAGTAAGTTACAGTGTGCCTAAAAAAAAGAAATTACTCTATCAAGTTGCACATCCTTAGCCTTTTGTGATTTCAATTCTATTGTGAAATTGCTCATGTCTGCCAAGATACCACTAACTTTAATTGATTCTGGAAATTTTCCATTATATCTGCCTGATACAAGCAATGGCATGCCACTTGAGAGATCCGGAATTCTAAATGGAAGAACCTGCAAGGGATTCAGGAAGACAAAATGTCAGAACAGTTGGAGATCACATGAGACAAATCAATAGAAAGGCCTCCAGTTAAACAACTGTACTATCATATGCTAGCAACTGACACTTAGAAGGACAACATAACAGAACAGTTGGAGATCAAATGAGACAGAAGAATAAGAAGGCCTCTGACCACTATGCTATCATGTTTAGCAAGAGACAGAGTGCCAGAATGACTGTACAGAAGATTGGCCATCATGAAGTTTACCTCAAGTGAATCAAGATGTTCCAAGGCATCCACAGTTATATTGGCTAGAATGACTGATGAAGCAGTCGCAAATAATCGCTGCATTTGAAAATCAACCGAATCTGAAAACAAAATGAATATAGACATGTATGGTGTCAAATCTTTTTAATGCTGTTACTTCACAGTGCAATTATACAAAGGCACCTTCTCCCTGTCCAAAAGAAAACAACTAACCTGCATCATATGCACTATCAAAATAACCACTTCCAATTTGTGCTAGCATTTGCAAGAAATAGTGGTTGCAATATGTACCTGAAAAGGTTTTAACAATTTCTTAAAATTCTATAAGGAATATATAAACGAACATTCTCGTATGCTTCTCATATGAAGAGCTATGGGCACAGATTTGTCACCCATCGATACATGACGAATGACATTGACACCAATGTTTTTGATGAAAAATGTCAATCAAGTAAGTACAAGGTAATCTCAACAATTCTGAGAGCCATGAACTTTTGTTATTTCTTCAAGTGAGTTATAGTCAAATAAAGCTAAATTACATGGAGTGGCTGGTTTTTTTTCATATCTGGGTGTCAACAAAGAGAAATTTGACAAGGTTGGCCTTGTTTTCTGAGCTTGATTGCCATGAAACTAGTGTGCTAAAAGCCGAGCTTCACCATGCTCAGTGACAGCAAGTCCAGAATATTCATTTCAATAACAAAACAGCTCAAGGTCAATTATGAATTAAATTATGAGGATTGAAGCATTAGAGTTTCGTGGGCTTGTGTATATATAAATTGCTTACACAGGAACAATTTGTATATTCAAATGCAGCTCCACACATGCAATGTCAAAAAAGAGATCAAGACAACAGGAGTCCAACAACTAAAGAAAGAACTGGAACGCCAAAACCTTACCAATGCCAAATGTACATATCCGAGGAGAAATTGGTCCTGCACCTGTGAGAGAGCCGTTTACAAAATTGCAAATATCTCTTTCATCTTCAATTGCGCCATCAGTGATGAGGAAAATAAGAGGCATTGAATCAGCAGTTTCAGCCAACAGCTTCATAGCCTAAAATAAAGCACATTCCTATGTAAAGAGTCTGCACATATTTCATAAAGAATATCTCATTTATAGATGTAGAAGTGAAAAATGCAGGATCCAAGACTCCTAGAATACAGAAAGAAGAGGGGGGGGGGGGGGCGCGCAGAGTTAATCAGCATTATGTAGGTAGGCCACTAAAGAACATACAGTTTCTTGCAGAGATGGTATAGCAAAAATGGAACCTGGAAGGACAGTATGTAGTATGTTTCCTTGTCTCAGAACATACAGTTTCTTGCAGAGATGGTAGAGAACAAGTACTGAATATAGAATAAAATAGCATATAGCAAAATGTTGAGAATTCAGTACATAGAATAAAGTTAAAAATATAAGCCAAAAACAAAACTTCAAAACAGTTGTAGCAGATGCGAGTGAGACATTAGCAATTTATACACACCTGTTTAAGAGGATCCAAAATATTTGTTCCGCCATCTGCAATTAAATTATCACTAAGCCACTGAGTAGCTTTTGATATTGATCCCTGCGTTGCAGGAGCCATTAATTGTGAAAATAAGTAGGTCTTCTCGTTGAAAGCAATAATGTTGAAAGAATCTTCAGAATTGAGTTTAGAAAGTGATGATACTAATGCACCCTTTGCATTCTCAAGAGGATCCCCCTTCATGCTTCCACTCATATCAATTATAAAGATCACATCCTTCCTGCAAACCTAACAGGCTCAAGCCAAAAAAAAAAAAAAAAAAAAAGATTTTAATGAGCCAAATAGAAAAAATAAAAATAAAAAGAAGAATAACCCTTTTTCAATAGGCATGGATGTTTGGAACCTCAAGCTTTCGGGGAAAACTGACTGGAAACCAAAATTTGAATTTTCCAGTGTTCCTCTACGAAGAAAATAACAGTATATATCTCAAAAACTTTCTTCTAATCTAAATTTTCTATTGTTAATAATTTTTATCTTTGGAAGAAGTCTATTTTGTCATAACCAGTATTCCAATTACTGTTTCTATTTGTGCCCCAAAACTTTTCCATCAGGCTTGATTGAATTAATTCAATTCAGACTGCATTATACACTATCTTTTTCTCTAATCGGATAATTCCTATTACAAGGAAGAAGTCAATGCTAGCAAAACGAAACTATATTATTTTCATCATCCATTTTCAAAGCCATGAAATTAAATGAAAATGCAACATGCTCCAAAAATGCACTCCCATGGAGAAGTCAGATGCTTGCAGTATTAAACGCAAAAATGGAGAAGAAAAGCATGCATCCATAATGATGACAATCCTTTTTTCTGAAAAATATTTTGGAAGCAAATTAATCCCAACAAACCTTCCTATTCTCGTTGTTTCCAGGGAAAAGATAGAAGCAGAACATCTGTCGTCCATCAAAATCTCGCAAAAGTGGGGACTGCAGGAGCACACCACCAAATAAGTCCTCTGAAGAGACCTGTAAATGCAACAGTCAAACAGAATATATGTTAAATGGACCATCTCACACACATTGCAATTCATCCTAAGAGGCTGCAAAGGAAGTTTATTTAGTGAAAAACAGCCAATGCTTCAAAGACTTACAGCATACGAAAAACTTAAGTCAGTAGTCGACCACTTTGGTACTTCTGCTTCATATAAGAAACCCATTTTACCAACCTCACGCCTTAACTCCTAGGAGAGGCCATAACACTCGAGTCATTTCCATTGTATTTCAGGAGCTGATTGGAAACATAACTGAAAAGATATGAGAACTAACCTTTAGAGCATGGCTAGTACTCTTGCATAAAATTTCTTTGCCAACACCTGAGTTCACACTTAACAGTATCTTTTCTCTCTTCGAAGTTTTTTGGCCAATGGGATTGACAAATTCTGGAAAATTAAATGGTACATTGAGGCAGAATTGACCCTCATTATATTCAAGCTTTTGAGACCAATTCGCTTTAACTGAAATTATTGTCCCTCCACCAACCTAAAAGGTAAATAACACATAAACATGTTGAAGACAGTATTATGCAACAAATAACACAATTAAGAATCAGATATAGGAAGTAAATCACCTGTGGGATTGTAAACGTAAAAATGCTGCCTTTCAAATAACGTCCATTTCCTCTTTTATTTCCTTTTTCCTTATCTTTCGTTTCTTCTGCTGTGATTAATTGACTATGATACGATCTTCCAGTAATATCAACCTCAAGACCTAGAATTGAACCCTGTTAGCCAAATCATGCTTTTCTTGAGAACTTCAAAGAAGTTGTTTCAAACAATATTAGCAAAAGCAAGTAAATTGCTTTTGTGCAATAATATAAACGGAAAGACATGCAAAATTCCAGCTCTGCAAATGCAATTTCTGTGGTAGTAGAAGCAAAATTAGAGGAAGAAACAAAATTGTGACTACCTGGTCTCCCATAGGAATGGCGATGCGGCAGTCACACTTGCTACTCGCCTTAATGCAATGCACGCGCCAGTTCCCGCTAAAACTAACGTTTGCATGATCCAAACAACTTTCAACTTCCGTAGCTACTCCGTACATATGCAATGGTATCAACGCCGGCGGTTCGCACCGCCCGTGCACGTGTGGCTGGTAACTTTGCACGTCAGGATTGTCTACTACCTCTGGCTCCGGAATCACCGCATACACCATGACCGCCGTCGGTAAGAAACTCTCCGATGACTTCGACATTCCAAGTACCGGCGCCGGAGGCAATCCCTTCCCATAGTAAATTCTCTTAGAAAGCTTCAAACCGAACTCCACACTGGTCTCGAACTCGTCAGCCATGTCGACGGCTACGTTCCAGAGAAATTTTCCCGGCGACAATTATGACGATAAAAATCAAGACAACACAACTCTGCGACGAGACAGATGGGAATAGAAAAATAATTTTGGAGTTTATGACAGCGCAGTAGTTATGAAATGCATGTGGCTTTAGAATTTTCAAGTGGCTAGTCGTGAGGACGGAAGGCGAAGGGTGGTTCTTTCATTCGGAAATTTATCTAGTAGGAGTATTTTAATAGTGATATAACCAGTTATGCCTTTGTTGATGTGAACGGATCATTCACAGTCAATGTACTTTTCTGGTTTTTTTTTCTCCTTCAAGAAATTTGTTTATGATAAGATTACTTACAGCAAATATATTTAATCTAAGGATCTTAAAAAAAAAAAAAGGTACATATACTTATTTTTTTTGTATGAATATTATTTTTAAAAATTATAAATGTAGATTAGATTTAGATTAAACATGCCATGTTAGTGTGATATGCGTGACAATAAAATGAAAACGTGAACTTATAATTATTTCTCGATAAATAAATAAAATAGTTGCCACTTACAATATTTAATTAGTATAAAGAGCAATGATAACAAAGTTAAAGCTATGGATTAGCGACATAATTAGTACACTACACGATTTGACCCACTTCACTAAATAGCGTCCAATCTATAAATGGATGTCTATCTACCAATTTAAGGCCTTATAGTTGTTATGATCTCCACCGTTGGATGATGGTCCAAAGATTTGCAGGCTCTATATGAAGTTGCGACGGAAGTGACTCAACCGCAAATGCATACCAAACTATTATTTATCGTATTAGACTTATTTACATCCTATGTATGAATTCACTCAAATGCATACCAAATCATTATTTGTCGTATTAGACTTATTTACATCTTATGTAATCCACTCAAATGCATACCAAATCATTATCTGTCGTATTAGACTTATTTACATCTTATGTAATCCACTCAAATGCATACCAAACCATTATCTGTCGTATTAGACTTATTTACTTCCTATGTATGAATGAATCCACTCAAATGCATGCAAACCATTATCTGTCGTATTAGACTTGTATAAGCAAATCAATATTTGAAATATGGTAGCACAATTATATAGATATGTGACTTGAACAGAGACAGACAAGACAAGACATTGATTTGCTGTCTTCTTTTTGTTTCTTTCTTACCTTAAAAAAAACAAAAAGGCAAGTGCAGTGGATTGCATTGCTACCAAATTTTGACTGTTGTTTTCTCCTTTTTTTTTTTTTTTTTTCCCTTAACAAATGTGCAAAATGTGACCATTTTTTTAAATTGGATTTGGGTCCACAAGTGATTGATCAAGTATTTAATTGAGTATTGACAATATTAGCATCTACATTGACCCTAACGTGGTGTAAGCATATTATTAACCTACTTCAAAATCAAAGTTTTCTTCATACCATAAAGACTTTGTCTTTGCTAAACCCATAATTATGCAAGAGTAATTCAATCCTGTGCTTTGATTGTTATGAAAGCATGACAATACATAAATATATATTTAGCTATGAAATGAATTGAAATATCATCATGGCTACGTAACTAAATTTTATAGTTGAATTTCAATTTGAAACTTTTTATGCTCCACGTTGTTATAAAAATGAAAAAATCAAATAAAACATATATAAAATTTGAAATCTACATCTATTAAAAAAAACTATAAATTTATAAGAGGGAAAACTATATAGACTATCAAACTATCTAAATTATGCATTCATAAAAACAAATGAAAAAATATGAGAAAGAAAAAGTGGGAATAGAAAAGGTCAGTTTCTGAGTTTCATAATTAACTTTTTTTCTATAATAAATAAATAAATAAACAGGTAAAAAATAAAAATAAAAAAACAATCCAAGAGAGGTGCTTAAAATTTTTCCACTAACATCACATGGAGCTTAATTATTAAAGTAATGTTAATAGCACCTACAGTTTAGATAAGTGAGAAAAGCTATCGGATTTGATCTCCACTAAATATACATACAGAAAAAGAGGAGCGAATAATTTTAATTATAATTAAATTTCGAATTGATTTTAATCGGTTTTTAATAATAAAATCTGACACCGATAATTTAAAAGAAGAAAAACAAAAATAATCTTATTAGCATTTTGTAGTGATTGCTGTTAAGTAGGTGAGCCCCACATTTAGCATCAATCGTGATGGCTAAAAGATTATAATAAATGATACTCCAAAACATTACGTCATCAACCGAATGATGGATCTGGAAATCTACTTTTGTAATAATTTTTTAAGATAATGATGATATTTATAGTATATATTATCTACGTCATCAATCATAGAAAATTAAAGCATGCTTTTCTTGATGATACTCTCTGTTGGACAGAAAATTTTTGTTTAGGTAAATTGAGACTACAGTGGTAAGTATAGACTTGACTTTAGTGTTGGCCACTTATTCAGTTACAATAATTGTACTATCTGTTATACAGATAAAAGATAATTATTTTCTATATAATCATGATAATATGGCAACTAATTAATTTGGTCATACAACTTCATGGACCTCAGAAAAATAAATTGGGCTTTTTAGAATAAATTTTCACTATTAGCCCGCAAAGGAAAGTTACAAGAGAAAAACCCAATTATCCTCCTCGTGCTTTGGATTATAATATTTGTCCTAATAAGTGCTTTACTAATTGTTGGTTCGAAACTTCAAATCAAAGGTTTGTGAATGGGGTCAAAACTCAAAAGACTTTTTTTTTTTTTTTTTTGGGTAACCCATGTGGTATTCGAGTGGGCATGAACCACTACACTGGTCCGCGCTGGTCCGGTTGTATGATTCTGCTCAAAAAACTGAAAACAGATTGTATTTTAACATATAAAGCATAAGTTTTACTAGTCTTTCCTGAATTCTATAGTTTATGATTCAGAATTACCAAAAACTGAGGACCCTTCTTCATGGGATTGGAATTTGAAGAACACTTCTGCCATTGATGAAGGAAATAATGGAAAATCCCTTTGATTTTGCCTATAATTGACAATTGCAACCAAAACTGATTTCACGAGTTCCATTAATAGAAATGTCAATATCAGCTGCTTCTATCCCTTCCATGAGATTTCATAAAGGTACAATTTTTGCTCTATCATTAATGTTTAATCCCATTGATCATGCAATGATTCCACCATTGGCTGTGCTTTGCTTCAGCCTATGCATGGTCCAGTGCAGGCATTCTCCTTCTGATATTGTCTACGATTGTACTCATTCTTGTTCTGCAAGCATGGTCACTAATTCACTGGCCATTGATTCTAATCTTGGTACAACAATTATTAAATTTCTTATATACATACACTAATTTATGTTCTTTTGTTAAAAAATAGTCTACTGATTGTTCTTTTTTCTTTTTTATTGCAACAGATGATGACAAAGTAGAAGGTTATGTGGATTCTTGCTATCAAACTTGCAACAAGAACAACAAAAGTAACTAGATGGCGTCTCTTGCCAACGAACATATATATATATATATATATATATATATATATATATGCTTCTTCCATCAGAGCAAAGTATTCTTTGTTATATTTAAATAAAATGGTACTGAACTACTGATGTAATCCTTATGTTATCATCAATAAAGATGGATGCTTTAAAATATCCCTTCATCAATACAGATAAGTGATAGTCAATTTTAATCACTTTTTTTTTTTTTTTTTTTTTTTAATATTACACCTTCATTGATACTAATTTCACATGCCACTGTTAATAAAATATTGTTGGGATAAAGTTAATACAGAATTAACAATTAAATTTGAAAAAAAAAAATATTTATAGCGTACCAAAAAAGAAATAGGAGTATTTTTTTTATCACCGGTGTCTGAGTCCATTACTAAAAACTAAAAAATAGAAGTATTTTGATAATGATGAGTAACATGAAAGTTTTTTTCTTTTCAAAACTAATTAATTTACATTAATTAAGGGAGGTTTTTTTTTAGAGCTTTGAAAAGTATTCTCATTTAAAAAACGACTTAATAATAATACTCTGCTGGTCATCACTTTCTCTTTTTTTTTTTTAATATCTCCTTTTTTAACTAGACAGGCAAATACAGGAATAAAACGTCATTTCAATGTGCCCAAACGACGCATGTTAGGTCGTAAACAACGGTGAAAACATTCGGAAAAATCAAGTACAATAGCTGCTTGAAGCGACCGTCCCTATCCGAAACGATAAAAACGATTGATTAAAGCATTGCCTATTCTCATCTTTCTGTTTGTCGTTTGAATAAATTCAATGCACTCTCGCTTAAAACGATCCACCCTTCATACCAATGATGAAGAAAAACGACAGAGCGAAGTTTCGCGCGTGGCATCAGCTGAGGTTTGTCTCAACCAAAGGTTTTGTCAAATTTCGCCTCAACGCGGTCAAATCTCCATTAGCCATATACCAATACAACAGAAAAATGTGTAAGACGAGAGATACTTCGAGTTAGGTTCATCTGACCTGGAAAAAAAAAAAAAAAAAAAAAAAAGAAAGAAGAAGAAGAAAGAGAGATCGTTTAGACTGACGGATTCTATGGTATATTATTCTTTGATTCCTTAGAAACGAAGGTATAATCAAAACCAGCTAAATTGAGCTTTTCAGGTTTGTGCATTAGTTTTCTTGTTTCTGTTTCCAGTTTTTGAGTGATGTTTAGGTTTGTTTTGCCCTTTTTGGTCTCAATTTCTCTTTTTACAATCCCGCGTCTAAAAATCAGTAATTTTCTGGTTCATTAATAACTGGATCATTGCTTGGTTGCTGGGAAACAAGGAATAATGGAGAGAGAGAATTATAGGCTCTTTTATGTGAAGGGGAAAAGTTGGTTGGTTTGATTTGGATTCAAAAGTTTGCTGCTTTTTCTTGTATTCTTACAGTGATTTAGTTGTAAATTAATAGGGATCAAAATTTTGAATTTGTTCCTGAATTAACGTAATCAATTTGTCTATACATCACTGTGTAGATTTGAGCTAGGAATTGTTGAGCAGTGTTTTATTTGAGAGAAAAAGTTATAATCTTTTGCTGCTATGCTTTAAAGATTTTTGATGTGATGGTGAAACATTAAAAAAACTTTATATAGCGAACTTGATTTTCTTTTTCTTTCTATCGTTTGCTTTTAAAATCAGGTATAAACTCATGGCCACTGCAACTATGGCTACTGCAGCCGGTGCAGCTGCTCTTTTGTATTATACATTGAACCGGAAGCTACATTCAAGTGCATCTCATGATGATGATGAAAATAATAATGGTAATGTGCCCAGCAACGTCCCTTTGGGAATTGAACGGGTATCACATAGGCTGATTCAAGCCCCTGCAACGTGGGTGGAAACTATTTCAACTTTGTCAGAGACTCTTAGATTTACGTACTCTGAGACACTGGGAAAGTGGCCTATCGGGGACTTGGCATTTGGTATCAACTTTCTACTGAAGAGGCAGGTGAGCATTTATTTTCTAGCTTTAATCTTTTGCATCTGTTGTGATTTGAGTATCAGAGTATGTATTTTGTCATTTCATGGATGTCCTGCTAGTAAAATGGACTTAGTTATGGGCTTCCTTCTAGGAATGAACTGGTCAAATTTATATGCTGTGTTTTTAGACGTATCTTTGCATGTGAAGTAAGTTTAATGTTATATATGAAATTTACAGATGCATTTGCTAAAATAAATACTTGATAGATATATGAGCAGACAGTTTACACCTTACAGATTTGTTGATTCTGTCAAAATTTTGGTTTACTAACATTCACAATCTATGATTGTTCATCTACTTGTATTGTTATACAATTGCCTGGATGCTTGTTGTTGGACTGATTGGATGAAATTTAATTGTGGTGGGGTTGGCTGAGAGGATATCGTCCACATAAAAGGGAGATACTCTCTTTGTATGAGGGCCATAATTCTGCATTGTTCAAATGAACTCTAATTCTTGATCTTTGCCGGGTTGAGAAATTATACTTTTGAAAGAAGTGATTGTCATTAGGGCATTATTGCTGTTATTTTTCAACTTAATAAAATAATTTGCCAATAGGATATTATTGGCACTGGGAACATCTAAATGAGATAAACCTGATTTAAATTTTTCTTAAAACTGTAGCTTTTCCACAATGAAATAATAAATTTATAAAATTAAGAATACTCTTATCCCTATTTATGGATGCCCGCTAAATCTTTTGCTCTACACATTACCAGGCAGCTTTGTCTTCATGTTGTATTTCTTTGGGAGCTGTGACTGTTGATAATCTTGAGATACACTGGAATATTTTTTTTTATTTTCCGTTCCAATAACCTGATCCTGTGACCATTTTTGCAGGGGAACTTGCAAGTTGGTAGAGTATTTGGTGGTAAAGATAGTTTACAGCTGAAAGGGCCTGAAATAACAACTGAACTTAGATATCTCTTGAACTTGCTGACCTTGTGTTGGCATTTCTCCAAAAAGCCATTTCCTTTATTCTTGGAGGAGACAGGATATACCGAAGATAATGTTCTTCTTCAAGAACCTAAAGCAGGAGTAAGTTATTTTAAACTTGAAGAATGGAGTCTTTTCTTGTGGTGAATTGCATGCCTTCTGATTTTCTTTATTACATTTATATGTTTTAGACCATGAAACGCTCAGTATGAGTATATGCTTGGTTCAATTTATTTATTCATCTACATAATGCAGATATTGAAGCCAGCTTTTACAGTTTTAGTTGATCACAAGACAAAATATTTTCTCTTACTTATTCGTGGGACGCATAGTATCAAGGATACTTTGACAGCTGCAACAGGAGCTATTGTGCCGTTTCACCATACAGTTGTGCATGAGGGAGGAGTCAGCAACTTAGTTCTAGGTTATGCACATTGTGGAATGGTTGCAGCTGCTCGGTGGATTGCAAAACTTGCAACTCCTTGTCTTAAAAAAGCTCTGGGGAAATATCCTGATTATAAACTAAAGGTACAAATTTAATTTAGAATTTTCGTATGCCTTCATTCATGTGCTTAAATTATTTGTGAGTTTAAAAATCTGTCAAATCCTTTTGCTTCTTTAAAATGTTACAGACAACAAGGATAAAGTAGAACAAGAGCTTTGGCTGAGTTTGAACTATTGTGCTCTGGCTACTTTGAACAAAGGTTCTCCATTATAAATGATTTCACTCAAAACATTGTAATCCAGGCCATGATCTATTTATTCGCTTGTGTGTTCCCTGAGGCAGTTGCCTACAACGAGTTTTTGCAAGACTCCTTAAGTTGGGTGTTGGATGGTTCTTTTTCACCAAAGCCTTTACTGTCACCTATCTTTTTTTCTCCCTCTTGTGTGGGACCAACAAAGATTTGGACCAAATATAGAGAGCATAAACCAACTCTGTGCTATCACCCTAATTACCCAAGCCAGCTTCATCTTCCACTAATGTGGCTTTTTCCTGCTGAAATACTCCTTAAAACTTTCTATAGACTACTCTTTTCATTATGTCATGTCTTGTAGAGTTGGTGACATGAAGTTCTTGCTAGACTCAATAATTTCTTGTTGCAATATTCTTCTTGGTTCTTGCTAAAAGTTTTCTTGTTAATTATATCAGAAATTTACTCAATAAGATTATGAATGTACTGTTGCCTTCTTGAAACAATTGCAACTAAGTTAGTAGCAAAAACAAGTTTCTGTTATATTTTATATGCTGTTAGTATCTTATCCGTGGTTATAAGATTTAGTTAATTCCATTTCTTGAATCAAAAGATTGTAGGGCACTCTTTGGGTGGAGGCACTGCTGCTCTTTTGACATATGTATTGCGGGAGCAAAAAGAATTCTTGGAGACAAGCTGTGTTACATTTGCTCCAGGTTGTTATTCATTTTATGTAAAATTCTCAAACCCTTGTATTTTTCTCTGTTTTTGTCTTCTGTATATATGTTCGTAGACATATTTATGGAAGTATGATATGAGCTTGATGTTTCTCTTACTTGTTTTGCATGCAGCTGCTTGTATGACATGGGAATTGGCTGAGTCAGGCAATGATTTCATCACTTCAGTTATAAATGGAGCTGACTTAGTGCCTACATTTTCTGCTGCTTCGGTAGATGACTTGCGCGCAGAGGTAATTTCCCAACAAATTGTGTTTGTATATTCAAATTTTTGCTTGCTAATGAACTAAGATTTGAGGATCCCTAAAGTTGTAGAGTTTTATACTTGTGCTTGCCAAATTGATGTTTGTTCAGTCCAAAAATGGTGTCTTATCATATGGATTAGGGATGGATCCAATTTTTCCCATGAAGGAGTTGCATTGGAGTGCATGTTTACTGAATACAAATTCTCCCAAAAGATTTCACTTTTATTTATTTGTCTTTTCTCTTGAGAAATTTAATTTGTGAATATAACTAATGGCTCTTGTAGTTCTGTAGATGCCAGCTGAACTCGTTCCTCTATTTTGCTTGAAGTGATTATGGTGTATTGTACTTATGGTTTGTCCTCCTGGTTTGCTGCTTTGACTCTTTTTAGGTGACAGCTTCTGCTTGGCTGAATGATTTGAGAGATCAGATTGAACGAACAAGAATCCTTAGTACTGTTTATCGTTCTGCATCAGCCTTGGGTTCCCGTCTCCCATCCATTGCAAGTGCTAAAGCGAAGGTTGCTGGAGCTGGGGCAATTCTGCGTCCAGTTTCTAGTGGTACCCAGGTACCTCTTTTATGCTGTGGCAAACTAAAATCTGTTATATCCATTTAATTTCCTCAGAACGATTTTTTTCGTGGATAATAAATATTCAACTTAAGTAGCCTTTCTATGGTTTTTGCTTCTACTTTCCAGTTTTATTTCAACTAAAGCATTGAGACCAATAACAGTTTTTGCCATGAACAATAATAACTGGTCACTGTTTGGAAATATGTTTTAACTTTATAATGCAAGTCCGAGGAGGTATTTGTGATAAGGTTCAGTTTTATTTATGATGATCATAGGTTGTAATGAAGAGAGCCCAGAGCATGGCTCAGGCAGCATGGACAACACGTCCTGCCCTGCACCTGTCTTCATGGTCATGCATTGGTCCCCGTCATCGAGGAACAAGTGTACGTTCCAACTCAGCAGATGGAAGTTCCCCAACATCTTCCTCCAGGGAAGAAACTTCTGGTCCTCTTTTATCCCCTAAGAATACCACAACTGTCATAGAAACCCTTGAAGTTCCTGTAAGTTCTGGAGGAGCAGAATGGACTACGGAAATTGAATGTTGTACAGATGAGATGGCTAAACATGTTGATGAAGACGCTGATATTGAAGATGGTACACAACTAATGAGCGATGCACATGAAGACCGAATGCATGAAGTTGAATTGTGGCAACAACTTGAACATGAGCTTTATGATAGAACAGATGGCAAGGATGCTGATGTGGCAAAGGAAATAAGGGAAGAAGAAGAAGCGGCCATGGCAGAGGTTGGTGAGAGCCAGCCTGAAAGAACTCCAGAAACAAAGGAAGCGCACAGATTCTTTCCTCCGGGAAAGATCATGCATATTGTTACCCTTCAATTTGATAGTGAAGAGAGTGAACCTGGTTCCCCTTCCAGTAGTGATTCAGAAAATGCACCGGAACCTAGTGAGGCTAAGATTGGGATTTTTCTGACCCCAAGATCGCTCTATAGTAAACTGAGACTTTCTCAAACGATGATTAGTGATCACTTTATGCCCGTCTACAGGAGACAGATCGAAAAACTAATTGAAGAACTGGAGAAAGAAGAAGCTGATGATAACCATTACTGCAATGAAGAGGTAGTGTTATAGTGAATCATCTAGATACTTGAAATGGGTTTTGACATTTTCTTGCATACCTGAAGTAGGAAGTAGTCTTTTTCATATTCTTATTTTGTTAATTTTCTAATTTCATCCTCACAAACCAAGTGCTTTAGAATTTTCAGTCTTTCATTGCCTCGACGGCAGTGGAGAAGTTGGTTGGAGTCACTTGGCTTGTCAATATGAGTCTGATTTATTGCACTTACCAATAGGTTTTTTCTTGGAGGCATTTTTCTCTGGGAAATATGATTCTGACCTGTTCCTAAATTACTGTTTAGAACAAAGTTAAATTTGTTTTTGTTACACATTCTACTCAGTTGGGCTGTACATACTGTTATAACCAATGTTCAATGAAAATGTTTTTATTTCCATTCTCTGTGCCATCAACTCATTTTTTTGTCTTCTTCTTCATGAGATATTACATTACTTACACTAGGCAGTGTTGTGATTAACTAATCTTAAGAATTACAAAATTTTAAATGCATCATCATAAAATTACAGTATTATAAATACATTAATAAATGATATCAACAGACATAAGATGCGATCAAAATCCCACTCATCAGCTGCCACTATCAAGTGCAACTTTGCAAGGACATTTCACGTATTATTTCGACAACTTGACTCAAGTCTTTCATATAATAGACGTACCAAATGGAAAAATAAATGTTAACAATTTCTAAATGGTAGTATATAGTCCACTCATACCTACTTGATGGGTCACAACAGCTTCTCATATCAATTCTTCAACATAGACCCAACGTCGTAATATCTTCTCCATTAATTTATCATTATAACCTTCTACTTTTTCAGAAAGATTTCATGCAACTACTCGTGCAAATTGTCAAGGTTTGAATCTTAATGGACCCTTCTTCTATAAAAATTTCTCTGTTTATACATAAAAAGACGTGAACATAACAGTAGATATTCAATCGGTAAAAAATAATATATAAATTCGAGAGTTTGATCCATGAAAAGAACACGTGCAAAACTTAAAAAAAGTATAAGAATGGTTGGGCTAGAAGATTTGCCCTTAATCATGGACGATTGTCAACGAAGGAGGAGGAGGAGGGAGAACGAGTGTCTTCTACCAAGTTTCATTAATGAGTTGTTTTCAGTCACTTTCAATAAAAACATCAATGAATCGCAAATTTTCAACACCAGCTATCCTTTATGTACATATTTATCATAGTTATATATTATATACATATTTCATTTTTATATCTTTCTTGATATCCTAAGTCCAAGGATATACAGTTAGTTCCAAATTAATAATAATAAAAACAAGTCTTCCATCAAATAATAGAAGCTCAGGTTTATTTCAATTTAAAGAAAATGAAATACAATTATGGAAATAATATTCCATTTTTCTTATTTAAAATTCAAAAAATTTTTTATGATATTTACTATATTTAACTAGTTTGAATTATTCAATAAATAATTTTTATGATCATGAATATACTTGTATGTGATAAGTGTGTGTACAACCTAACAATAAATTTAGATTCAAAATCTCTTTTTCAATACTCAAATATATATATATATATATATATGTAATTAAAGTTCATTATATTAAAAATAGAATTGAAACAATATTCTTAGAATAGGTGATATTTATTTTCTAGACAAAATCAAATTTCATTTATAAGGTGACCCAAACGTGCATTAAATTTTCTATATTTCAATGCTACAAACATTTCTATCAGTCCATTCTAAAAAATAAAAAAATAAAATAAAAACACATTTAGGTCAATCAATATCAAAAAAATAAATGGTTCATTTTTCAAGCTAATTGTTTGATTTTCTCGTTGATATAACACGTCTGGTCTTCTTCCAAATCAAAAATTTTTTTTGTGGTACTATGTATCAGAATTTTGCTGCTTAACCAAGTAATTGAATAAGAAAAATATCCATGATTTAGACAATGTTGATTATAACATGTAACAACCTGCCTGGTTCATATACATAATTATTGTGTATGTGCCCAATAAATGTAAAATTGTATATTTAAAGGGTATTTATTTTTCATTAATGAATATTTGATAGGCACTTCCCAAAAATGTATATAAAAAGCTAATTCAACCCTTGTAAATCTAGATCATCAACATATTTTCCTCACTTCAAATATCTCATAAAAAAATGGAAATTTCTTTTTGTTCGCATAAAAATGAAATCGTTCCAATTAATAATATCGATTCATGATTTTGAATTCTTGAAAAAACAATCTATTTCTGCCGATTCACTGCTTTTGATAATTTAGGTACTGTATTAATGTAAATTTCTTTTTCAAATACTCAAAATAATTGAATTTATTATCTAATAGTAGTATATAATTAAGTATGCATAAATTAGAATCTCAGAAAAAAAAATTTAAAATAGAAATTTCTTCCTTCTCTCGTAGAAAGAATATTGCCTTTCTTCCAAATACTGAAAATTAATTTTTTAGCCAACGTAAGTGTTACGTAAGAACTTATGGTTGACCTGAAAAAGGATTTTATAGTTGGTCATGAGCTTTAAAAAAACCTAAATAAATAATAAAATTGAAGAAAAATAATTTCATATGGTGACAATTTATATTACGTCTTGCAAGATGTTTTTCCAATTTCTGGAATATTACTATATTTATTTTTTAAACTAATTAATAACGGTGAAATTGAACTAGAATTAACAAAAAACAAAGTTCCCAGCTTTTATCTATTAAAGTAATATATAAATATGTATAATAAATCAATTGAACGACGAGGAAATGAAAATTCTAAAAGAATATATATATATATATATATATATATATATATATATATATATATATATATAGTTTAAAAAAAATAATTTAATCCTACATATATATATAATTAATATCAAATATCACGTTACTAAATTAAAAAAAAAAAAAAGAAACAAATAATGCATACAATCATAGATATATAAATAATTTATGACCAATTGATTAAGAATCAAAAAGAAGATAAGCGTTGAACACGCAAGTGATGACTCAAATTTCAATTTAAAATTATAATAATTGCCAGACCATCTCTTTGAATACACTTGCATTTGCATATATACAGATTGTGTTCCTTTCTGGTTTGAACCGAGTCGGTTTTCTTTGACCCCAAACAACAATTGCCTACCAATAAAACCTAACATCAAATGTATTCATACATCTTAGAACAAAAGCACATTGGAACCAAACAAAAAATGTGTCCAAACTTGCATTACAAGATTATATTATATGTACTTCGTTCCAAATCATTGATTTAGGTAGGTATAAATACTTCCTTTTTTAAAAATATATTTTTATAATCACATGCATTGTTGAGTCGGTGTTTTTATATTTAAAAGCGCAGACTTTTTATTATAATTATGAATATAAAAACGATTGAAATAAAAGATTTATATAACGATTAATAATTATACCTCCTGATAATCTCTTTAAATAAATGATTGGTCTAATTTTCAAAATACTATATGTTTTTTTTTTTTTTTTTTTTTTTTTGAAAATAAAAAACATGCTTCACATGGGTGGGTGTGAAATGCAAAATTTGTACTTTTGTGTCATGGGATACATTACTATCTATAATAAGTGAGACCACACAATAGAATATAGATTGATCATTATTGAAGGCATTCACTACACCAACACATCATAAATTCATACACATGTAAATGCTCTTATTTTTGTGATGGAAAAACTTTCATAGGAAAGAAAGGAACATGGAAATGGAGTGGATTGTCCTTTCTCTATTCTTTGGCAAGTGAAAGTCTCTATCAAAAATTGATGCCTATATAATAAAGTAAATAATATTTTCAGTCTCATGGCAATGGTTGCGATAAGGATCTGGATCCCTAACTTCGCCTCAAAAGCTAGCTCGTAGGGAAAGAATTGAATCCAATTTTATACACTAGTCAAGGATGTACTCTGCGGGCGATATGGGACGCACCATCCCCACCCCCATAAGACCCGACTGCCTCAGTCGGCGTTCGTCATCTGAACCCCTAAATTCGCCCCAAAAGCTAGCTCATAGGGAAATGACTGAACCCAGCCTTATACATTAACCCAGGATGTACTCTGCAGGCGATGTGGGACGCATATATATATATTGAAGAAGAGTTAATTGATTATGACATGTTTGGCCATCGAACCCATGAAAATGGCATATGATATTAATTTTTGGGGAGGAATCACCAACAAGATATATACTCGTGCTTCAAACTAAATAATGGAGTGGGGGCTCCTCAGGACCAAACCCCTTTGCTTCAATTACACTGCTTTATCCAACTCAATTATTATTTCCCACAATTCTTATTTCTTATTTCATATATATATAAAAAATAAGAATTATGAAAAAAATTAGAATTTCATACGTTATAAATATATTCAAATTATATATATGTTAATAATTATAAATATAAATGTGTCTTCATCCATATAAGTTGCCAATAAATAAAATTTTCAAACTAAAGAAATAAATTTTACTGCTAAAAATTAAGGATGGACTCCCAACCATAAAAGCGAGCATGATTAATGGATGCTCTAACTAGATTATAAACACCAATATTTATTTACTTCATGACCTACTTAATATTAATATCAATGAAATTTATCTATAATTTCATTCCATATGCGAGTATTACATTTAAAATTATAATTTGAAATGCAATTTCCAAATTAAATTGCACCCTAAGCCTTTGATTACATAAATTAAAATGTTTTTTGGAAAACTACTATTTTAGGAAAATAATTTTAGAAATATAAGTTTTTAGGAAAATCATCATATTTTAGAAAAAACAATTTCAGAGAGGAGAGATAATTAAATTTAATTAAAATATAGAAAAGCACAAAAAAATGATAGATTACTTAATATGTTTAATTTAAATATATTTTATTTACCTAATTGGCAAAAGATATCTAAAGTAAATTAAACTATGAAAAAGAACAAAAAACAATAGAATATATTGCATATATCTATTATTTACTTAATCTACAAAAATAACACAAAAAGAAATTTTTATGATAATAAATTAATATGAAATATAAATATGCTTCCTAAAGAAATAAATAATTTCTAGATTAATTAGAAAAATGGTTTTGGGGCAGGTAATTAATTAAGCACAAAACAAACACTTCCCTAAGAAATCTCCTTTTCGTTGGTCAGCCAAAAACGACACTAAAATTTTTTTAACCCTATATAATGGAGTACAAACCTGCACAAGTGCAGAACAGTTTTAACAATAAATCCAAACAAACAACTGCTTAGCGCATGTAAAACCTATAAAGCTGTACCTTACACGTTTATGCTCTGCACGTGGCGCCCATTAATTGGACTGCTATAAGGAAAAAGAAAGCTTCTAAACAGCACATTTTGGTTAGGAAGAGTCTTACGACATGATAAATGCTTAGCTGGCAATCCATGAATCAACGGTTGAAATTAAATGACAGCATCAATTGCCGACGTGGATTGTACTCTTTAAAGGATCAATCATTGGTTCTCTCTCTAACCAATTTCTCTCCCTTTCTCTCTCCACAAGAGTCTCACAAACTATTTGATATATAGCTGAGTGGAGAATTTTGTGGAGCAGAAACAAAAAGCAATCTCTTGGTTTTGTTCATATCAAAAGATTTTGGGTTTCTTTGAAAGTTTTCAAGGAAAGGGTTCTTGAGATTGCAATAGTTCCAGAGAAACAAACCAAAGAAAGAAAAAGAGAGGCTGAAAAATGGTTTTCATGTGTGGAATTCTATCTGCAGAAGAAGAAAAGGTTGAAGATGGAGACTGGGAGAAAGAAAGATAACAATATTTGCAAGCCAAAGTAGCAGAAGTAGATAAAAGAGCTATCTATCTATATATACATATATATACATATATATATACAAACGTCTATATATATATATATATATATATATATAAGAAACGATTCGTCAACTTCAGTTTGTTTGATCTGCTTCTGCTGGTAATTTCATAAAGATTAGATTTTTATTATTTTTCTTGCTTTCAAACATTTTTTCACATTGATTTCTAACTTTGTTAGATCATTTTCTTTATAAAAAAAAATGATTCAAGAGCTTTTCTTTTCCTACTCTGTTTTTCCATGTTCTGTTCTTTTCTTCTTTTTTACTTTTGTTTCGATTTTCTAAATGGTGTGCTCTTTTTTAAAGAAAATATTTCGGTGTCCAGCTGGTTGACAAATGCTTTCTGCGTAACGCGTAATAATCACGTTATCTTTCCATGTATTTTTGCAAGATTTCAAACATAAAATCCGGTTTTATGTTCAAAAAAAAAAAAAAAAAAAATTAACTTTCGAAAAAAATGAAAGATTCCCGTATTGATTCCAATGTTTGATCAGTATTTTGCTGCGTCATCTTTACAGGGAAATTTGGCAAATGTCTGCTACTATAATCAGTGATCCAATGGTGGTATCAACCCCAGAAACACAAGCAACCCTAATTGCAGCAGCAAACCAAACAGAAGTTGAGTTTGCCAAATGCGAATGCTGTGGCCTAACAGAGGAGTGCACTCCAGCTTACATAGGAAGAGTGAGAGAAAGATATCATGGAAAATGGATTTGTGGGTTATGTGCAGAAGCTGTAAAAGATGAGATTATAAGAGCTACAGAAAGGCTCATCAGCACAGAAGAAGCCATGGCTAGACATATGAACTTCTGCAAGAAATTTGTATCCTCTGGTCCTCCTCCTGACCCAACTGTCCATTTGATATCTGCAATGAGACAGATTCTGAGAAAAAGCTTAGATTCGCCAAGAGCGTTAAGATCCACTCCAACTAGTCCTACCAATAATGGACCAATGCGAGCTCGTGGGCTAACTAGGTCTGAAAGTTGCTTCCCTACTCTGTCTCGTTGATATACAGATAATAAAACTGGCGAATCTTAATAAGAATGGAAAGAAGGGAATACTGGAGAAAATTACAGCTCATTTGGTGCAAATTAAGGGGAAAAAAAAATTGGATTTAGGTGCTCAACGTAGTCTTATTTTAGTTATTAATACAGAACCTTTTATCAGAATATGAAGTCCATTTTTCCTGGAACTTTTATGTTTCAGTTGTATTTATATAATTGTGTTCTTTTAAACTCTTGTTTTTTTTTTTTCTTTTGGTTTATTGTAAGTAATGTTTTCTTAAGAAAAATATTAGATTTCTCAATCTTTAATACTCTTGGTGGTGCAAGAGTTGAGTAGCCTTTGAATTTTTCTTTGGAAAACAAATAGAAATTAAATTCCAGGGAAATCAATTTCAAGGGAGTTTGATAATTAGCCTAGGATTCCCCATAATTCAACAAATTTGGTAGGGATTTGGTGACAAATCACTTACAGAATCCGAAGGTTGAAGATATTGCTTTTGTTAATATAAGTAGATAGATCCACAAAATGGATTTACCTTAGCATAGGATTGTTTAATGGTGGAGACCTATCTTTTGAGTATTCCTCTTAAGTGTGTAGGAGCCATTAATGGCATTTCTTTATTTGATTCTCCTCTAAATGGAAGATATACATTTCTATCACGGACTAAATATTCCATTGCCGTATATGACAGATATGAGTTTAGTTGTTCACTTGTGTAGTTCTATGCCATTCTCTGTGCTTGACTATATATATACACGGCTTGTCGTTAGTGCTTTTTTTTTTTTTTAACTTTTGCTTTTATGGTTTAGATTAGAAGGGTTAAGAAACAGGATTGATAATGGAATGACAAACGACGATAGAAATCTATCACCATGGAATCTGTGAATGTTCTCTTTTTATCTTGCCTGGCCCCGAATGTAAAGAATCTAAATCCTATGAAATGGAATTTTTCCCATTATCTTAATTTCATGTATATCCAAAGATTTCATTCCTGCAACTCCACATAAGAACATTGATACTCCCACTTGAGTTTAGAACTTATTTTAGTTTTCTTGGTCCTACCAAATTGATAAAAGTATATGTATATATATATATATAAAAGAGAAAGAGAAAAAAAAAATTGCCAAGAGTAGATATTTAAATGGCCAGAAAAAGGTCACAACTTACAAGAAGATGAAGGCCAAGATATGTGTCTAAAAAGAATAAGATCTAGATAATTCTTTTTTGTGCATTAATGGTAATATAAAAGGAAATTTGAGTTGATTATTAAAAAATAATTAAGTTGAATAAGGATACTTATGTCTTTTTCCCCCTTAAAGCCAGTAACTTTGGATTAACCTTCACTGATTTTTCAAGATTCATTTTCGGTGTTGGCATGAAAGTCCAATTCTAACAAATAATTCAGCATTTATAGACAAAACATGGGATGGGATTCAGACAAGGTTGAACTGTGCTGTAATGAGGGTTCATTAGATCTCACCAGCAGTGACAACTCAGACTGCAACAGCACTAAAGACAGTGGCTCTGCCTCACATCTATACTGTTAAGTGAATTGCCAGACAGAAGATTCTAGACCATGGGTAGAAGTGCATGGTTGGTAAAATGTCTTACAAATTTCTATACATATGGATCAAGTGGGTCTTGATCTCTGCTTGGATCACACTAGAACATGTCATCTCAACAATGCTTCCACATCCACTTCACCAATTTTCATTATGTGCCTTTTTTCCATTGCATTTTCTTTAGTTTTTTCCTTCTCCTTTTCATTTTTTTCAAGCCTTCTTCTTGTCAATATTATGCTTGAGGCTCAATTAGACAGAGCTAATGAAATCTTTTTCAATAGCAGAAGGTTACTTACATGGAGAAGGTGGTGGTGTAGGAGAGGATATCCTCTCCAGCTAGGATGATTGTGAATTATATTATTTAAATATAAACAAAACAGTTGTCTTTTTCTTTGAATGGTGGTTCCTAGAAATCAAACTACAAGCATCTACACTCTTCCACCAATTATTTGTAACTTTGCTTTATCAACTTCTTTAAATAGTATCTGTTCTACCTATCTATCTGATGTGTATATATATCAATCTTTCTCATTATCAAATTATTGATAACTTGAATCGAAATGGTTCAAAGTGTCAAATGATTCATTCTTTTTTAATTATATATTTATAGTAATCTTTTTCTCAATATGTCATTGTTTAATATTAGTTGATTAGTCCAATGATTAGAACCATGTGGGATTAACATAATCAATTAGACAGAAAATTACCAAGTACAAAGTATATTGTTAGGATGTAAAGATAGAATCCACTTATATGATGACTCACAGAGGCCTAGCGATGTGTTAAGGGTCAATAAGATCATACTTAGAAAGAAAGAAAGAAACAAAGGAATGTGGCTTCTACTTGGAGGCTATTGCTTTATCACCTCACTTTGTAATCATTTGCTCAATTATTTGGGATTTGACTCATGGAGTATGCTATTTATTTTACTCTTTTTATACATGAAATAAAAAGACACAGTTGTAAAAATGTGAAGAGTGAAAGATCTCGAAATCGACTTATTTCCATCGTAAAAATTATCATTAATTTAGTAAATAGTATTTAAAAGGAAGAGTTACCCCTTACGGTCTAATCCAAAATATTATTCTGATCCATTAAATCTTCCATTCCTCTAAAAAAAAAACCGACTTTAACCTTATAAAGATATATTTTTATCTTATGAAAACTTAATTATCTTTATAGGAAATTCTAAGACAGTAAACTTTAAAATAAATAAGAATCAAAATTTCTCGTTTCAAATTTTTAGAGTAATTTTGAATCATTATTATTGAGTGATGAAAATATGGTAATTTCTTTCTAAATCAAGCCTATTTATTTATAAGAGATGTTAATTATTTTCCTTGAAGTCATCACAACAGATGAATATACACGAAACAAGAAAATTAAGCAATAAAATTATATATCCAAGTTGTAGAAAATCAAGGATGAATGTGGATTAATTGTTAAACGACAGTGCAATATTTCCGTTGATCTGGAACAGTAAAGATAGAATGTGGATTAATTGCTAAACGACAGCCAAGCAATTTTATTTCCGTTGATTTGAAAAAATAAAGATGTATATTATTAATAAGGAAATTATTTGCAAGCTAATGTACAAATATGGACAGCAAAAGCAAAGGTAACGCATCGACAGGATATTCTGCATATACTTTGATTAGTTATGCAACTTATACCTAAAATATAAAGAAAAGGTAAGACCAATTATTCATGAGAGTGCCTTTAAAAGACACGCTTAAATTCGACGAACTATTTCTATAAGATTAAAAATTTGATTTGCTGAAAACACAACTTATACGTAAAATAAAAAGAAGAGGTAAGACCAATTATTCATGAGAGTGCCTCAATTTATAAGACATGCTTAAATTCGATGAACTATTTCTATAAGATTAGAAATTCGATTTGTTGTAAACACATCTATAGAGAGTGATAGACAGGAATCCGAAAATGAAATTACTCTCACACGAAAAAAAAAATGTGGATACTTGTGGATTGTTTTTTTTTTAAAAGTAAAACAAATTATTTCGTAAATATAAACAATTATTTGGAGGAGTAATTGAAACATAATCGGAGGATAAGAATATTTGTCCATTTGTAATGGAAATTACATTAAAAGAAATATTAGCCGAAACGTCTCTTGATTAGGTTTCAATTATTGATAAAGGAGTCTTACTTTTTTCGTCTAAAGGAGAACTTGATTTAGGGACACTTTAAGGAATAATGAGATAGTTCTATTTCTTATCTAATAGCATTAGTAGAAAATATGTACTTTAGGACTCTTAACTAATTTACACATCCACAAATCAAAAAATAGCCATATTTAACTTTAATCCAGACTCCTTAAAATAGAGGAAGTCCCTCTCTATCGTGTGTATATTGGTTCTACCAAACCTATTCTCTATATTATGTCTCTTTGTCCTTGTCTCTATGCTTTCAAGTTTACCTAATTTATGTTTTGTTCTATTGGGCTTTCACATTTGTCTATAATTAGTATTAACTACTTCCTAATTACATAGATTAAGGCCACATGATTCAATTTTTTTTTTTTTTTTTGTCTTCTTCTAAGAATCATTCTTTAGCTTGAGTTAATTAACCCAACTAATAATTGCAATCATTAATTCCAACTAGGATAAGGATTAGTATATTGTTGGATGAAACTTATATATCAACCAAAAAATAAGTTAGAAGTAGAAACTTCTTGAAGCTATATTTAATTAATTATATCTATCTTTTCATGCAATAGCAATTTGAGAATGATTTGGCAACTTGCCTTGCAGTAATCTTCCACAAACATTAATTTGTTCTTTTCTTGACTAATTAAGGATTTTATTTCACACTATCAGATACGATTAAGGTTTCACTTGAATCGAAAAATGTGGATAGAAAGAGAGAAATATAGAGCTTTGGTTTCGTTATTACAATATATATATATATATATATATATATATATATATATATATATATATAATAGGAGCTTTTGCATTGGGCCTGGATTGGAAGTCGAAGTAGAGTCCATATTTAATTTTCCTGTTGGGCCTAATTGACATTTGAGTCCAGACCAATATTACACGCATAAAACACAATTTCAACAGTTAAGTAGTATTTGATTTTCAACAAATCTCCAATATACTCGCCGACTTAGGCGGTAGATGGAGTGCTATAAATATAAATTTAAGCAGCAGTTTGCAGTCCTCTTTATTTAATTGTCTTTGAGAGGTTCGGTATGGCTTCCATCCAAGAGACAGGAGACGAAATTGAACATGATAGAACCAAGAGCGCCAGCGCTGGTTCTAGTTTTAGTGATTCCGGAACGCTGGTTCTAGTTCCACTGATTCTGAGAGCAGTGATTCCGAGAGCGGTGGTTCTAGTTATAGTGACAGCTAGTCATTACGAGAACGAGGAACAAAGGCGAGACGTCCATGAACACATGCGCCAATATCGTGAGAGCGAAGTCATTATCTTATGAGGTAGAAATGATAAAGATTTCAAGTCGTTATCTTACAAGTCTGACAATAAGTGATAGTGAGAAATTGACGGAATGTGAAGTTGATATTCCAAATTTACTCTCTTTTGAATAAGACGGGAATCGGAATGTCATTACTGGTTTTCATGCTCCATGTCAGTTGAAACTCAAACTTGTGTCATATATGGAACCATTAAGGTTTCATGATTTAGCATCCATTGTCCAGGGAAATAAAATTAAAGATATGATATTATCAATTCTGTTGAAGAGGTATATTTCACATCCCAAACATTCATAAGTTATATCAAATTTGTAAACTTTGAGATAATTCATGTAATGATCTCACTTGTTTTGCATATCAAGAATGACGAAAATTTTGATGCAGAGATTATACCAATAGTAAATTCTCCATGTTTTGCATCGAAATCAAGCCATGCAGACATTGTCAATGGCTTGTTTTGCAGTTGACATCCTAAGGTAGTAGCTTCTGGCATAGACTCTGCAAACAAATTCATAAACGTATGTAAAAAATTTTTGTGTTTGTTTCACTTTATAGATATCAACGTTATTAGCAAGAATCAATATTTTTCAGGGTTGTACTAATAACCAAAAGACTTTTAGCAGTTTCTATGCGGTAATCTAATGGACAGCAATAGGGGTCCAAAATGCTGCAGGAGCAGTGAACGTAAATGTTGGAGGCACTATTTAAAGAATGTGAAGATTGACAGAATTGAAAGGGCTGAAAAAAGTTCTTGACTTTACTGGATCACTCGTGTATATGATGAAGAGTTAGCCGACAAGAGGATTCCCGACGCTGTCTTAGAACAGAAGCATCGTCGATGGAATACACTTCTTGCAAAACTTGGAGGTTATGTGATGTATATTTTGCTTTAGATCGGGAGAATTTTAGCAGAATGTTAATGGTTAATGTTGTAGACAATTTTTCTTTTCATGTTTTAATTTTTATCTTCAACCCTGTGTTCTTGGGCCAAGAAGAGACTTAATTAAGTTCTTGATTCGTTAAAATCAGTACACTAAATGAAGAAACCTAAACAAAAGTTGCAGAAGAAAGAGTTCATCATCTCCAATTTAAGTTGGCAATTGACGAAATAACCCAGCCATGTTCTTTAATAACAATAATAATTATATTTATAAATTATTAATTGAAATTCTTTTCTTTTCCTTATACTTCTTTTGTTTGTTTTATTAATGTTGTTAATTACTTTTTGCCTTATCGTTCTCTTGAATGATATTAAATTATTTTATACTTAATCTGCAAAGTAAATTTATTGATTAATTTTCAATTAGTATAAATTTATTAATTTAAAATAAAATTATTTAAATCATGATTGTAATTTTTTTAACATTTCCTGTTCTTTTTTTTAAGTTGTTGCATATTTTTACTTTAAAAATTTATTATACTTTGATTTTAATATTACATCTGTTATTATGATAATAAAGAATAAATATTTAAATTATAATTTAATTGAAAATTTAATCTATCAAATGACTATATTTTCTTTGGCTACTATCAATGATTTTTTTGCTTTTATTTTTAATAATTCATTGAATACTCTCTACTATCAAGAGTTTCTTTACTATTACTATATGAAAACTTTTCACTTTATTATTATTAATGACTGAAGTGCTAATTTTAAATTTTAATTTTTTTTTATTTTGGCATACTATCAAAGAAAAATTTTGAATTTGATTATCAATAATTTATTTATATATGTATTTTTAAATGGTTATTTATTTTTAATTTTATAACTATTCCATTTTCTCAAAAACATCTGTTGTAAAAAATTATTAAAATTTTTCATCAAATACTAGAATGTATAATAATGGTTTACACCTATTTTTATACATGTACTAATTATAACGAGTAACAACATGTCGCAAATTCTTGAATAATAGTGTGTATATATATATATATACACACACATATATATATATATACACATTCATCTCATAAATATCCTAACATATATAAATCGAACCAAAAACCGACAGAACCATTTAAATTGAAAAATCAAACCGCACTACGCATAGACAAATGTGCCTCATTGAATTATTGAAGAAAAATACACAAACACCATGAGGACTTCTCTTTTAAATACTCAAATATATGTGTATATATATATATATAAATATATATGTTTTGCAGTTTGTAGTACATTTGACCTTCATGCATTATTATTATTATTATTATTATTATTATTATTATTATCATTACATTTGTGCTAAGGTAATGCTTATATAAGAGAACATTTAATCTAGAGCACAAAGCTCCAAGGGCACATCCCTTCTCTCTGTCAACATCTGTAGCAACAAGGCTGCTGATCATATCTACTAGCCGAAATTGATGCCTTGTGCTAGCGGTAATTCATTCCCATAATTGATTGTACTGTCAGGGATTAACCAAGAAGAACAATGAGAACATTTTGTTAGCAGAAGATGGTCAACACGTTATAGCAATGAAGCCAAAGTAGAGAATTTGTTTTACCAAGTTGAGCGTCGCATATACTGCTTCCAAGAATCACTTCCTGCTTCACGACCACCGCCTGTAGCCTTTTCACCGCCAAATGCACCACCTATTTCAGCACCATTTGTAGGTATATTGACATTAACAATACCACAGTCACTTCCTTGTGGCCTGCAATAAGTTTAACTGAGTATAAATTTCTGAAGCCAAGCAACAGGGAAAAAAAAATCAATAGTATGTACAAATATATCTCAATTTCAGGGGGTATTGCATGTAAAATTAGCATCAAATGATACAATTAACTCTACATTCATTGGTGGAAACACTCACCCAATCCACTTGAAGATAATTTCGGGTTTGCGGGTGAAGATAGAACTACTTAATCCTTGAGGCACCGAATTATTTATTTCAATGGCTTCTTGCAAAGTCTGCGCAAATGAGTTGGTATTCAGTAATCAGTTGAAACAAAAACCCAATGAAGTGAACGAAAATATATAAGAACAATTATATGACACCCTCTACATTGATAAATAATTATAGAAGGTAAATTTTATTTTAAAAAATTATAGAAGAGAAAAAACTCACATATGTACCTGAAAAGCTACCAAAGAAAAAAAAAAATCATGAAGATGTTACCTGAAATTTCATAACATAAAGCACAGGAGCAAATAACTCTTCCTTTACAACATCTGTGTTTGGAGAAATCTCAACTATTGTGGGCTGCACAAAATTCCCTTCAGATTTTATAATTGAACCACCAGTTAGAATCTTTCCTCCCTGTCAAAAGATAAAATGTGACAGATCAACAAACAATAAAAGTGATACAAAAAGGTTCAGGAATAAAAAGAAATTCTTTGGGTTCCCAGTGATCACATTTGATTTAATATCATGAAATCTTAACACAGATTAGAAATCAGTTAGTTAGATTTTTTGACTTCATGAAAACCTAACCATTTAAGTCTTTGCAAATCTAAACATTTTTATGCTGTAGAAAGCTTAGATCGCCTGAGAGAGGAAATTGGTGATTGAAATATTGGACATGTGGGTTAAATAACAGGAAAGAAGAGGAAAACTAGCCAGACCTCGGACTTTATCTTCTCGATTCCCTTCTCAAAATTTTTCCTTGATTCTGAAGTGTGCAATGGCCCAAGCAATGTACCTTTTTCCAATGGGTCCCCAACTTTGACTTGATTGTATACATTAACTAGCTGATCAAGTACGCTCTGATATATACTCTCATGAAGAAGCTTCACCACAAGCAACAAAACTTCTGTGAGTAAAAACCTTTGCAGCCATGAGCATATAATTCAAGAAAAATGACTTGTACTACATACCAGCCTACGGCAAGTTGTGCAACGTTGACCAGCTGTCCCAACAGCAGCAAACAGAATGGAACGAACAGCTAGCTTAATGTCTGCATCATCCATTACTATTATAGCATTGTTGCCACTTAATTCAAGCAAACATTTACCATATCTTTGATTCACTGTTTGTTGCACCATTAGGCCCACCTGTTGAGTCACACATAATTTCTTTAAGAAAATATGTATCAGGAGATAAATTATAAAGAATATCCTACTCTTCTACCGAAACATTTTATCTCCTTATATTTATAGAGCGAGTGCAACTATGTGCTATGCAAATACCCAAATAATTTTATATCTAGAGTAAACAAGATGAAATTTCAAACAGTAAAGATTCAAAAATTCAGAAGGATAACTTTAGGAAAAAGGGAGAAAACATTTCTAAAGTAACATTTCATAAATTTAAGTGCAACAAATCATTATTATGTAGCAACTACAGTGCCAATTAGTTAGTAGAAAATACCAGAAAGAATACATATCCCAAATGAATTGCTGAAGTACAGGCATTATTTATGTGATATTTATACCAAATTTCACAGAATAAAAACATATATACAGGCCTTCAAATATCAGGAAGGAAGAGATTAGTATATAAATCAAGTTGCATGACACAAGACAAATATAAAGTAAATACCTTTGAACTCCCCGTGAAAGAAACCAGAGGAATGCGTGTGTCTTTTGATATTGCTTCACCAATGTCAACACCACCACAAAATGATGTGAAAATTGCAGGTGGTAAGTTGTTCCTCTCCAACACACCAGCTACCAGCTTTGTCACTGCTATTGTGACCAAAGGAGTTGTTGGAGCACCTTTCCTACAAAAGGATTTAAAAAAATGTAATTCAGGAAAATACCTTTTAAACTCAAATATTTTTGTCAAATATATTTCTCATGTATTATTATGCATTTTTAGTTTATCGCATGATGGAAAATAATATACTACAATTTTATCCAAAACCTTAAGATATGTCAAAATTTATAATGAAAATTTAGTCTCCCATTCCAGATAGTAAGTACTTACCAAACCACACAATTGCCACAGACCAAGGCAATGCATGCGTTCCATCCTACAAAACAACGTTACACGTAATTCTAGGCATAACAGGAAGAACAATATTTTGAACTTTAATCCAAAGGAAATGGTGAATTTGTTCATATCATTCAAGTTGGTATGCTAAAACCACTCAAGTTGCACTTACCATGACTATCTCTAAGGATTTTATCATTTTAACTTACAACATCCAATCAAGAAACAGAAGAAACCTCACAGAAATGGTTTTGAATAACAAAAAAACAACAGAATATTTGTGAAGAAATATATGGAGTGTTGGTTCAATAACCTCGCAGAGACAAAAAAAAATTGACATGAGATATGCACATACATGCATGCTTGGTATTTCTTTCCTGGGAAAGTGTATAACTACAGGTTTATGTTTCTGCACTTGTAAAAATGAGAGCAATATTTGGTTAAAACCAAATAAATGAACCGACACTGTTTGGTTCTGTTGTCCAGCAAGATCAATTCAATTCTTTTTTCTGAAAAAAAACGGTTAATCTGTTTCAGTTTGGTCTTTTTCGGGTGAAGAAAACTGAATAGAGCGAAATAACCAATTTTTGTTCTTTATTCTAGCACATAGTAGATTAAAATTTGTAAAGTGAGATTATTGATTTGCTGTAGCATTTACCTCATATTTACCTGCATGACACCAAAAACAATTGCTACAAGAATGATTCTGATCTACGACGTGCATACAAGCATTCAACATAATAGTACATCAGAAATGATGTGCAAGAGAATTGTAGTCCAAAATCAGATGCTAAATCAGTTGGCAGAAAGAAATTGAAGCCCACAGAAACAAAAATTGCTCTTGCAGAAACAACATAAAAAGCTCACCAAGAACAGCGCATGGGAAGTTGAAAGCTGTGATGACACCAACTATTCCTAGAGGATTCCATGTCTGCGTACAAAGAATAGGTATTTAAAACAGTAAAACGAACTAATTAAGTAATCCAAATGCAAAAGCACAGACAAGCAGGATACCTCCAACATCACATGATTTGGGCCTGTTAAAAGAACAAACATAATTATTCCTGGAATAATTTTATAGAACTGGAGGAAGGGGGATCTACTCTTAAAAATAGATCTCTAATGCATCTTAGAGAGAGAGAGGAATACTTTGACAAGAAAATTCAAAAAAATGCAGAAAGTAAGACCAAAGTTTAAGCTTACGTTCTGAAGGTATTATTGATCCATTCAGTTGTCGGCTTAACCCAACAGCAAAATCACACATATCAATGATTTCCTGCAATTGTATTTGTGGAGTTATATAAAAAGATAATGGAGACAACATGGTGTTAATATTGCAATTATATCAACATAAAATGAAGATTAGAACAGTTACCTACCATATAATAACATATATCATAAATATTATTAGGTTGATCTTAAAAGAACATGAGGACTCAATGCACAATTTCAAAAGCCCAAAATATTAATAAGATGACATACTTGAACTTCCCCTATGCCTTCAGGAAGTATTTTTCCCATCTCAAGTGAGACAAGACAACCAAGCTGCTGAAGCTTTACTCGCAAAGCATCCCCAATCTGTCTGACAATCTCACCTCTCTTGGGCGCAGGAACCTGCAAAGGTAGAAGAGGAAATTTAAGGGCATTACTAGTTAGTACTCAGTAGCAAGCAGAAGGCATCCAACTAAGAATCATATTCTATCTCACCTGCATCCATGTCTTAGCTGCTTCACTGCAAGCTTGCATACCTTCTTCATAATCTTCAAGGGAACCCTCCACAACCTCAGCTATTACCTGAATTTACAGAGAAGAAAACTCATTAACTTGATGATGCACATTACACACACAAATGAAGGCTGAAAGTTCTCTCCAAAAAAATTTATTTCGTAAGACTAGAAAATACTTCAAAACTATTGCAACTTTGATGGATGATAAATAACAACTATTCTTGCTAAATTTGAAAAAGAAAAAAAAAAAAAAAAGAGATGGAACAGGCATGTGTACACTTTAACTGATGAGCACTTCATAATTATAACAGCAATTAGAATGTAGTATGGATGATAAATAAAAATGTCCATTCTGAGGATAAGCAAACCAATGCAGAGTTTACTGTCTTACCGAGTACTGTTGGCCAAAGTAATTGGAACACAGTATTATAAGAAAACTAACTAACTAAAAGTGGTCTGTAAGTCATACCAACCCAATGAAACCTCCAAATAATCATGAATTAGGATTATCAGCATGCATTCGAATTCATAAATGTAATAATCATCCGTAAACACAAAAATCAAAACATAAATAAATATAAAGAAAAATAAAACCGACCTGGTTATTTGCAGGATTCAAAGTGGTGACCACAGGACCATGTGCTTTCCACGTGCCATTGACATAACAACCCAAATTGTGCGAGCTCAACCCGATCTCGCTCAAAAATTCATATTCTTTCCTCGCAAAACCCATCTCTGCATACAAATGCACAAAACAACTCAAAAAGTCTTCAAAGAGCTATTTCCGCAAGCAACCAAACAATAGAAGGATGTTTCTGCGTCAGTCGATGAATCAAAATCTGCAATAGCAGAAAATAAACTTACAGAGAAGTTTGATTGCTTCGGATTTGTCTCTGAACTGGAAAGGGACTGTAAAGACGGAGAATAAACGTTAAATGCAGATGAAATTTGGTAGTTCGATAAGGGAATGGAGAGAGTTCATATAAGAAGAGAGTAATGATCGGAGGAGCAGAGAGACGTGGAGTTATAAGCGAACAGTTTGGATTAGGATGCGAACTGATTGATTACTACTTGTCGATCTATTTTTATTTTATTTATATCCTTTTTGATGTTCGTGTCAGCATGTGAGGTGGTGCCTAATGCCTACCAATAGTTTTCAGTTACTTTATGTTTGGGATGGTGGAAAATATGGGAAAGAAAAAAAAATTAACTAGGAAAATTATAAGTGAAGATAAATGAAAATAAAGTAGAAAGCAAAGTTTTTTTTTTTTTTTAAATAAAATTTTCCGTTCTAAAACGAAAAAACTACTTTCTATATCTAAATATAAGAAACTTTTTATCTCTAATCAATATAGTGTTAGAAAAAGCTATCACTAACTTTTTAAAATTAATTTTGAAACCTTCTTAAAAGGAACAAATAGAAATAAAATTTATTTTGTATAGAAAAAAATCCATTTATTAGAATTAAATTATTTTCTTATTTGATGCATTATTAAATAAAAATAATTGATAAATTTTTACTTTTTGATTAATTCATTTGTAATCTTATTAGTGTGAATTTATAACTTTTTTTTAAAAAAATGTATTGACTTAATTTAGAATATTAATGCTAGATGGAGTATTTTATTTTTGATAATTAGTGAAATATTTCGCATAAATAATATATTCACTTAAGTAAATGAATAGTAAAATTAGTAGTTTTTAATTTGGTTATTGCTAACGAAAAAAGATATAAAAAAAAAAAAAATTAATCAGGTTTTCTCGGATAGGCCCAAATCCAATGCCGATGAGGCAGTAACGAAGCGGCCAACTAAAACGACAGCTCGAAAAGCGAAGGAAAAATTGAGGAAAAAACTGCAAATTCCCCCAAAAAAAAAAAAGAAAAAAGTCCTCAATTTTTCTACTCGATCAAGCTACCAATCTTCCAGCTCCGTGATCGTTTGCCATAAACCCTATAATTGGCGAAATCCAACTGTAAATCTTCAATTTTTCTATTTTGGTTCATCGCTGAGCTCCATTTCTAGGTAAAGAAATCAACTTTGATTGAAATCTAGGGTTTCATTGCTCATAGATGAAACCCTAGGTTCGTATCACGTGTGAGCTTTAATATCTTTAAGCTTGGTTTTATTTTATTCTTTGTTGATAGTTATAGAGTTGAACGTCAGAAATGAAGGTTTTTGGTAGCTTTTATAGTGCTAAAAACCCCAAATTCAAAGGCGCTTTCAATGGTATCTGTAGTATCATTTTATTCTTTTTATTCTACAATGGAGTAGATATCAATAGAAACTCATATTTTGGTCAAAATTCAAATCCGGGAGCTCTATTTAGCGGTGGGCTGAACCACGTGGCTTTAATTCGTAGGCAAATTATTGAAATTGATGCTAATTCATCCTCTTTAACTAATGGGACTTATGATGAAAATGATATAAGTGTGCAGAATCCAGCTTTATGTCGTGGTTTGGTTGATCACAAGGGTTATGCTAATGAATGTGAGTATTTGAAAGAGAACCCAGATTGTTCTTCTGGTGGGTTCTTTGATTATATCAAGTTTTTGTATTGTGATTGTGGTAAGTTTAGATTGTTGGGGTATGTCATGTTGGGTATTTGGCTTGCTGCTTTGTTTTATTTGTTGGGGAATACTGCAGCCGACTACTTTTGCTGTTCATTGGAGAAGTTGTCCTGTCTTTTGAAATTACCTCCAACTGTGGCTGGTGTTGCCCTCCTTCCACTTGGGAATGGAGCCCCAGATGTGTTTGCAAGTATTGCTGCCTTTGTTGGCAAGGATGCAGGAGATGTGGGCCTTAATAGTGTGTTGGGTGGTGCAGTGTTTGTTACTTGTATTGTTGCTGGCGCTGTGTCATTATGCATAGCAGAGAAGGACATTCAGATTGATAGGAAATGTTTCATTCGGGATATTTGTTTCTTCCTCTTTACCCTAATGTCTTTGTTGATGATTTTAGTTATTGGTAAGGTGAGTGTTGGAGCTGCAATTGCTTTTGTCTTGATTTATGTAGTATATGGTATCTCTGTTGCTGCTGGTGAGATTTTTAGGAAACATGCACGGAGGTTGAAACTGGATGCTATTACCCCATTGATTCCCGTCCGAGGAAATGTATTATATCAAGGAAGTAATGAAGAAGAGGGAAATCTATATGGTTCTCTACTAGACATTGAGACCGATAGTGATGTACCACATCTGCCTCCTTCCTTACCATCATGGATGTGGGCCTCAAATGTGGCAATATATTCCAACCATTCATTGAAACCAAATATGTTGGATGAAGAAAGGCCTCCATGGGGCTGGAGTGATGAGGGCGCGGAAGTCAACAGCTCCTCATTCTCATGTGCTAAATTATTTTCACTGATTGAGATGCCATTGACAGTGCCAAGGCGGTTAACAATTCCTTTGGTTGAAGAAGAAACATGGTCAAAGCCATATGCTGTAGCCAGTGCTATATTGGCTCCTATTCTCCTGGCATTTTTGTGGAACAGTGCATATGATGTGGGTCCTAAAAGTAGAATTGCAGTGTACTTTTTAGGGGTTACAGCTGGTTGCACACTTGGTTTTCTTGCATACCGGTATACCTTAACCCACCATCCACCTCAAAGATTCCTACTTGCATGGGTTTTAGGTGGATTTTTCATGAGTATTGTGTGGTTCTACATGATAGCTAATGAGCTTGTTGCTTTGTTGGTGGCATTTGGCTTGGTTTTGGGGATTAACCCATCAATCCTTGGATTGACTGTATTAGCATGGGGCAACTCAATGGGTGATTTAGTGTCAAATGTTGCTCTGGCAATGAATGGTAGTGACAGTGCGCAAATCGCCTTTTCTGGATGTTATGCAGGTCCCATGTTCAATACACTTGTTGGCTTGGGTATCTCAATGCTCTTAGGAGCCTGCTCGGCAAATGCTGGTGTATATGTTGTTCCACAAGACAGTAGCTTGTTTTACACTATGGGATTTCTCATATCAGGACTAATCTGGGCTCTTGTGGTTTTACCTCAAAATGACATGCGTCCCAGCAAGACATTAGGCGTGGGACTTATAACCTTATATCTGATTTTTCTTTCCATGAGGGCGACTATTGCTATGGGATATGTTGGAAGTTGAGCAATTGGTTTCAGTCACCATTTGATGGATTTGTAAAGCTAGTCTCTCCAAACTGTTGTTCTGCTCTTCCTTTGTAAAATGGTACTCTGACAAATGGCTTTATTGTACTGCTATTTGTAGGATTCTTCTTATTACTTGCTGATAGATTTTGAGCGACCTTTCCCTATAGAGAGGCTTCTACTTGAAGTAATACAACTAGACACTGCGTGATAATTGAAATATTATACCTGATTTTCAGTTTGTTCTTCTTTAAAAAAAAAAAAAAAAAAAAAAAAAAAAATCTTTTCCTTCATGTGTTTGAGGATATGTATAAACAAAGTGCTCTATACGGCTAATGCCTTGTTGAATCTCGGATAAATTGACCCGAAAAAGGGGAAAAAATGTCATAATGTTTCTTATTTAATGAATTGCGCTAAGCTCTATGTAGATTAGCAACTCAAGCCCATAACGATAGCTACGCGATGGGCCGTTACGGATAGAGAATGTGTAGGCACGGCCCATATTGCTTGCCAACAGAAACTGGCATCTGAAAACTGAAGTCGCCAGATGTGAAATGACTTCGATAGCCCAGGTTTGCTTGTACAGCACTAAGAGCAGCTAACATGCTGATTGCTCATCTCCCGCGATTGACACGTCATCGAATAACTTACAAGCGCAACCATGGCTTGTATACTGTCTTGTCATTTGTCTTTCGCCGTCCTCGAGGAGGAAGTAGTGAACAACTAGTGATATGATATATTTACCTTATTGTCCCTCTTCCATTTCTGAAGTAGCGTTACTATTTAATCCCGTTATTACACTCCCTTATTGTTACACTAAATTAATTTTAAAAATTTAATTATATAATCTCTAATTTTGTTCCTGTTCCCTTCAAAAAAAAAAAATTATTCCCGTCAAAATAATTAAGTGTGTAACAATGATAAAATTGAGTAACTGTAGTTAAATTTATAAGTAAAGATTTTAATTAGTGTATTTGAATATAATCAGAAATTATTTAGTAATCTATTTTTAGGTGCTTTTATGTAATTGCAATTATGAACTTTCTAAATGCAAAATAAGTATATAAGTAAAATATTAATAAATATCATTAAGTTAAAAACTTCCAACGGAAATTGCACTTGCGATTCTTTAAGTACAATGCAATAAAATAATGGATGTTTTTGCTTTTTTTTTTCAATTTTGTCAAATTAATAGTAAGGGCCCGTTTGTTACCAAGTAACAACAAAAATAGAAACCAAATACTTAAGGGGTGAAAAAGTCCAAACAAACCAAACTAAACTAAAATAGAACCATTTGCTGTGTTTGCTAATTGACAGTCACGTGTGGTCTGCAACAATGGCAGCTTCGCACTTTTATAACTTCTGTCAACCCACGTTCCAGTTTTCAAAGAAACACTCCTCTCAGTCCTCTCTTTCAAAACCCCTCTCTCTTTAGTACTTTACTTTATTTAATCCCCTCTCGCTTTCTCTCTCTCTCTATCATTTACACAGAAATACAAGCAATGCCTTTCGCGTACTTGACGACATTAACAACTCTGTCTTCTTCAATGGTTTTCTGTTCATTTCTTGTTGTTCTTTTTCATTATTGATGATGGATGGTCGGTCCAACTCTACTTCTTCCTCTTCTTCTTTGCCGCCGACGACACCAGTGTGTCCAAAGTCGCCGCCTGGAGGTTTGGATTTGTTTGGGAAGAGAAGGCAGTTGGTCAAAGTACAAATCTTGGAAAGAGAGATTGGCTTGCTTCAGGTTTGTTTTAGCTACTTCATTTAAGAGGCATTTTTCAAGTAACAAATGGATATGTAACAAAACTTCAAGAAAGACGGAATCTTTCCATGAAGAATGCTAATTACAATCCCATTCCTTATTTTTATGACCAACCCATTTCAATTTGTCACAAGTATGTGCATAATGGAATTGCAGCTCTATAATATGTAATGCATGACCTGCCTTATGCTTTTTATTTTATGGCTGAAATCTCAGCCATTGAGGAAAAAGAGAAGTTCAAGAAGTTGATTTTGTTTATTTGATTTGTACCGTAGTTAGGAATATTCAACTAAATAGCTTAGAACAACTAATAGTTCAGAGATATTTAATTGTTTGATTTTAGTTATTTAAGTTCCATTAATGACTTTGTGGCCCTTTTTTGTTTTAACCAAAGAAAAAAGACCCCCTTTCTCTTGTCTTCTAAACACATGCCAGACGTGGTAAGATTCTCTTATCTCCGTTAGCAATGTTGACTCTTAGATGCCTTCATATGTCGAATTTGTACAATTCGTGACTCATACATGTGTGTTCCAACACTCTGGTTCAACTACCATTCTTGCTCCCCCTTCCTTCCTCTGGACCTATTCTGTGACGAAAAATATAGCACAAAATTTCCTCATAGATGGTTGAGATAGATGGTGACGTACTTACAGAAGATTTTGTTGTGAGCAGGAAGAGTTAAAAACTATTGAAGGCCTTCAACCTGCTTCAAGAAGCTGCAAAGAGTATGGTTTCTTTATTGCTTTACTTTCTATGGCATTTTGTTGGCTGAAACTTAAACATCAAAATAGCTTATTCCATACATTTCTAAGCGATGCGTTTGTGTGTTCCTTTCTGACGCCTAACATTTAATTGACAGGCTTGAGGACTTCATTGGGGCTAAGCAGGATCCTCTTGTGGCAATGTATCTCTTTTCATTAACTTATTGTTATTGTTAATATGATTTCTCATGCTAAGTTTATTCACTTAATTTGCATATGATCGTGTTCTTAAGCAGAAATGAGAAGGTCCATAAATCTCGTCTTCGCTGCAAGAAGCTCTGCTGGTACTTTAAGTTGTTTTCTTTTTATCTCGAATCTCCTCTTTTCTGTTCTCCAAAATATATTTGTGACTTTTCCTATCATGAAGCGATAGTTTCATATATACATCTATGCATAGAAGAATATTTGTTAAAATCAAAATAAATGCTTCTGGTAAAAAGAGCTCATCACCTTCATTATATGTGACTAGTGTGCTAGAAGTTGATAGGAAAATCTTACAGCCAAGTTGAACAATAGCCATTTTTGCACTTGTATTTGTTCCTTGAAATGAACTGCTTATTTTTTCCAATTTTTATTTACCTTTTCGGCTTTTCCCCCTGATTTGGAGAGTAAAGGCAGATATTTTACTAGTTCATAGTCTTCAAGACCTGGATGTTCTATATAGAGTATCCAAAAGTTTAATTGATGCACTGTTGCTAACTCGGTGAAAATTTGTTTCAGTCTCCCATGGATTTGCTGCTCGAGTGGTTGCGGGCCTCGTTTTGAAAGGCCGAAATGCTGTGCCTGCTGTCCAATCTCATGCCTGAACTTATGCAGTTGCTTGCAGAAAATGAATTGTCAAAATTGTTGCAAATTTACCAGTCTTTCATGTCCACACCTTGGTTGTTGCTGTTTCAATTCATCGCACTGTAATTGTACAAAGGTGAATCTTTGCTGTTGTTGCTCAAAAACCAGTAATAGTTCATGCTGTTGATAATCTTGCATTAACTTGTGCTTTTCTTAAACTTCAACTTTCTTCAGCCTTCTTAGATTAAAAATTCCCAAATAAAAATCCAATTATTCTATTATTGTTATTCCATAAATATCTCATCAACATCAACTGCTTAAGTGGACAGAGCTAGGCCATTAAATCTCCTCACATAAATATCTCATAAATTATCATTGAGCATGTCAGCTTATCATCATTTGTATTCATCCAAACAAGGAACCCAAATCTTACAAATGTGGATTGCGACCATTAATTGATACTCAACATAAAAAATTTTGCAAGAAATTTTAGAATTTCGCTTCAAAAATATAATTTTATGTACTTATTTAATGGCATTAGAATATCATTATAATAGTAGTTTATAATTTCAAATCTAATTAGAGTTTAATATACTATTCCTTCGTCTACTAATAATAATAATAATAATAATAATTCAATTTGATTTTGTCATGAAATTTCAAAAAATCTTTTGAATGAACTTATTTTTTTTAATTCACTGATATTATTCTTTAGTTAAAAAAATATACAGAAATTGATGTAATGAAATTGCTAAATATTATTAATAAAATAATCTTTTAATTCATTAACTTAAGGAGAAAATTAATGTGATTTTGTATTAATTAAAAATAAATAAGAATTACTGTTGGTATTTTTCTCTCACTATTTGTCTATTTCTCCCGACTTGATGTGATCTGTAGATGATATTTTTAGTGAAAAAAACAAGAGGGGGAGAGAGAAATTTGGCTTATTCTGACGTGGACCAATATGGTCCGAGATACCATACCAGTACCGTCCAGCTGGTTTTATCTTAATAAAGATTCTATTTTTCCGACCCTATACGTAACTAAAGAGAGACTCCACTTTCTCAGGAATCAGAGAGAAAATTTCATGGCAATTTCCCCTTTCTGTTTCCTTCTCCTTCTCTTCCTTTCTCTCACCTCTCTAGTCTTCTCTTCACCATCATCAGACCGTCCACAGACCTTCATCGTCCATGTGTTGAAATCACACAAGCCCGTCTTGTTCTCTTCCCACCATGACTGGTACACATCCATAATCCGATCTCTTCCTTCCTCTTCTCCCTCCAGCAAGATCCTCTACACCTATGATCGCGCCATCAATGGCTTCTCTGCCCACCTCACTGCCGGCCAAGCTGATGAACTTCGGCAATATCTCGGCGTCCTCTCCGTCATCCCTGACCAGATTCGCCAGCTCCACACTACCCGTACTCCTCACTTTTTAGGCCTTACTAATGGGTCTGGGCTTTGGCTTAATGGCGCTTACGGTGAAGACGTGATTATCGGTGTTTTGGACACTGGTATATGGCCGGAACATCCGAGTTTTTCGGACTCCGGTTTAACTCCTGTTCCGGCTAATTGGAAAGGTATTTGCGAGATATCGGCCGATTTTCCTGCTTCTTCTTGTAATCGGAAACTAATCGGTGCAAGAGCTTTTTATAAAGGTTTTGTATCATATCACGGAAAACCAATTGATGAATCGAGGGATTCAGCTTCTCCTAGAGATACAGAAGGTCATGGAACCCATACAGCATCAACGGCAGGTGGGTCTTTTGTTCAAAACGCAAGCTTTTACCAATTTGCGCGGGGAGAAGCACGTGGTATGGCTTCAAAGGCAAGAATTGCTGCTTATAAGATTTGTTGGAGCATTGGTTGCTTTGACTCTGATATTCTTGCGGCCATGGATCAAGCCATTGCCGATGGTGTTCATGTTATCTCATTATCTGTTGGTGCTACTGGTTATGCTCCTCAATATGATCATGACTCGATAGCGGTTGGAGCATTTGGTGCAACCCAAAATGGAATTGTAGTTTCTTGCTCTGCAGGAAATTCTGGTCCAGATCCTTTTACAGCTGTTAACATCGCGCCTTGGATTCTTACTGTTGGTGCTTCCACCATTGACAGAGAGTTTCCAGCTGATGTCGTGCTCGGAAACGGGATGACTTTTGGTGGGGTATCACTCTACTCCGGCGAGCCATTAGTAGATTACAAGCTTCCTTTAATATATGCTGGTGATTGTGGAAATAGATATTGTCTTATAGGAGGTATAAGTCCATCAAAAGTTCAAGGGAAAATTGTTGTATGCGATCGCGGAGTAAATGCAAGAGTAGAGAAAGGAGCAGCGGTTAAGCTTGCAGGTGGCCTTGGAATGATATTAGCAAACACAGCAGACAGCGGTGAAGAGTTAATTGCTGACTCTCATCTTCTGCCAGCTACAATGGTAGGTGAAATTGCTGGTAATCAGATTAAACAATATATCAAATTTGGTCAATATCCTACTGCAACAATTGTTTTTGAGGGAACAGTAATTGGGAATTCACCACCAGCACCTAAAGTAGCTGCCTTTTCTAGCCGTGGACCAAACCATTTGACACCAGAGATTCTAAAGCCAGATGTTATAGCTCCTGGGGTCAATATCTTGGCTGGTTGGACTGGAGCTGCTTCTCCAACAGATTTAGACATTGATCCTAGAAGAGTTCAGTTTAACATAATTTCAGGTACTTCAATGTCTTGTCCACATGTTAGTGGAATTGCTGCTTTGCTTCGAAAGGCATATACGGATTGGTCACCTGCTGCTATAAAATCAGCTCTAATAACTACTGCTTATAGCTTGGATAATTCTGGTGAAAACATTCTTGATCTTGCTAGTGGCAAAGAATCAACAGCCTTTGTTCATGGAGCTGGTCATGTGGATCCTAATAGTGCTCTGGATCCTGGACTAGTGTATGACTTGGAAACTCGTGACTTTATCTTATTTCTTTGCACAATTGGGTATGATTCGAAGCGAATTTCAGTTTTTATTGGAGAGCCTGCAAGTTTAAATGTATGTGATCAAAAATTGAGTAGTCCAGGCAATCTCAACTACCCATCATTCTCTGTAGTTTTTGATTCCAGCTCTGATGTAGTTACATATAAGAGAGTGGTGAAGAACGTTGGAAGTTCTGTTAATGCAGTTTATGAGGCCAAGGTGAATGCTCCTGCAAATGTTGATATCAAGCTTTCAACGAGTAAACTTGAGTTCAGTGCAGAGAATAAGAGCTTATCCTATGAGATTACATTCTCTAGTGCTAGCTTGGGTTTGTCTAGTTTTGGCTCACAAAGCTTTGGATCAATTGAGTGGAGTGATGGAACTCACCGAGTTAGGAGTCCTATTGCTGTTAAGTGGCTGGAAGGATCATCAAAGGCTTCCATTTGAGTTCCAAGCGGATAGATTGCATTATTTATTGTCTGAAGATAGAGAGGAATGAGCATGGGATAAAGGAACCTGATTTGGATTGTCTTCTTATTGTGTGGTTCTCTTAGTTTGTGCAATGTATCAGCTTTCTGTACAAAATTAAATTAACTCTGCTTTAGTATTTCTCACTTTGCTGAGATTTCAACGTATTTACTATGGGTCGATATAGGAATAGATCCGTTAACGTATCGGAATGCAATAAAAATTTGTTTCTTGTTAGGTCTTATGCACTTGTTGAATATAAAGCTTCACTTGACGCATTTTTGAATTCAAAGTGCAGACCCCTTGTTTAGACTGATACAGATCAAAGGATAATCAAAGGCAAGCTGCAATTATATGTTTTCCGGAATACAAATGATAAAAATATACATTTTAGGATTAAGGAGGACTCTAGAAGAACAGCCATTCAAAAAAACACCACCTCACAAACCCAACCGCCACCACCCCCATCCTGGTGCCCAAAAATATTCATAGCCACACTCTTGCTACAAGTACTTCTAGAATAACAAAAAGATCCCACCACTGTAGTAGAACTGTATAAGCAACACTCGCCCTCCAGAAATCTGGCAAGCAGATGATTTAATGCATCACAAAGACATACATTAGCTCTTTAGCCTCTCTTGTTTTTGGCCAACGAGTTTCAAAATCGGGCAGACTTGAATAAGAACTGGACAGCCAGCATAAGAAAAGCAAACAGCAGACTTGAATAAGAACTGGACAACCAGCATAAGAAAAACAAACAAGTATATATTCACGATCCCTAACAAGCAGAGACAAACTATTATCACAGTTAATAATCAAGCATTCTGATGGTGTTTTACTTCAGCAATTAGGAGATCACAACTCTGTGCTTATTGCTTAAGCAACCAGAATCTTAGGTCACATTGCATTACAAAATGGTACATTAGGCATAAGCAAACTTGCCTGACTGACCCGAATTCAGGAATAAACATGATGTTGCTCTTATATGCTACTAATAAAGAGAGATTACAATGCTGAAATGGAGACACTGTTTTCAATCACTTCTTCACTTCCAGGAGTCGATTTACACAACTTCAGAATTTGACCCAGTTGTCCCACTTCTGGGCTGTGGATTTTAGTGGCCATACTTTTGGAATTCCCACTCGCTATTATCTGCAAGAATGAGAAACCCATATAAGAGTAAAGGAATTTGTCATGTAATACCAATAGACAATAAACCAATAACTATGTAAACTGAGTTTGCAAAAGCGTACCAAGAGGGCACACTTGGCGGGTTTTGAGCCATCGGCTAATGCAATGGAAGTGGAAAGCATGATTGCACACACCTGTGCAAGCAGAAACCAAGTTTCTTCAGTCATGTAAGTAAATTGAAAAAAAAAAAAAAAGAAGTTAAATAACTAACTCTATAGGATGAAATAAATTAGTTTGCTAGCATTCTGCACACAACAACTTGATTAAGCTTAAATACAACAACTGAATCACAATCTAACCAAAGCCAACAAAATGTCCAGCATAAAATTTGGGATTCCTATGCTAGTGTTAGAGCAGTTGTGTCATTGAGAAGATACTAAGGGGATCACGTGCTAGTAATACAGGCATCCCAAGCATTCATTACGTTTCCATGATGACCAGGTAGATATCAGAATCTTCAGAACCAAAACAGAGAAACAACAAAATAAAAAGAGTATCCCAGCCACTAAATTCTGAAAAAAGGTTCTCAAAATGCAGCAAGTTACAACCACCCTGAGATCTGCCTAATCTATCTCATGTTTTCAACAAGAATTAACTACAAAGGAATCTCTATGATTCCAATAATTATCATGTTTATCCAAGAAATAAAAAACATCATTAGCCAATTTATTGGTCCCAAGCTCCACGAGCAACTTTCCTGGTGGATTAGAAATATGAGGTCCAAAATTCTCTCAAGTTACCCTACTGAAATGGTGACCCCAGTCAGGTCGATCAGAATTTCACCAGGCTCCAACCTCCATCTCTCTCTCTAAAGTACTACTATATAATGAAGCTACCTACCACTTATGAAAGACTGATTGGCAAATTCATATTACACCCAAATTTCCATAGCACTCAATGGATTAACTGCATCCAAGATCAAGATGGTAACCTAAGTCCTCATATTATTTAGGAAGAGAACAGAAACCAAAATGCAAAAGGCAATCAAAACAAAACAATTAAGACGATAACAGCAACTAAGATTCATGAAATGAACAACACACTATATGCTAGAAGCGGACAGACTCCTACAATTCATTGTCAGTATGAAGAAGAAAAGTGCACCGTCCAAATAAGTGTATTCAATTCTCAGTCGACCATGTGTAACATGGGGGTGGCATGAAACCTTGCACATAAGAATATAAGCATGCTAAATGCAAAATGAGTGGCAAACTTACCAGATATCACAATTAGCCACAAAATAAAATATTCGCCAATAGGAAGCAATTCAATAACCCAAAACAAAATCAAATTCTAACATAGCAAGCAACATAAAAAGAAACCCGAATTCAAAGAGCTAGGGTTAGGGTTTAAAGAAGCGATGTCATACCCCAGGCGACAGTGCACTCCTCGCTTGTAGCGCTCGCTTGATTGGCTTGGCACTCAATGCCTGACCACACCAAACAAAAAAAAAAAAAAAAAAGAAGAAGAAATCAGATGCCAATTAGTAATAAAATTGCTGCAAGTATCTAATTGTGTATTTATACATATATATAGGCCAAGCTTAAATAGGATAAAAACCACATAAAGTTGAGAAATCGAATGAGAACGTGAAACTCACAGAGATCCATAATATGATTCCTACAAATCGCACAGTTATCCACAACAATATCTGAAAACCATCAAATACCACAAAAGAAATCATATAAGGGAAGCCAAAAACATGAAAATATGAATTTTATATGAGATTAGGACTAGGGTTTTAGAGGCGAAGTAACATACCCCAGGCCCAAAGAGCGACGGCATTCCACTTCTTGATTTCGAATCGTTTGGGTTTCTTGGTGGAGGATGAGGGGCCGGCGTCGCTGGAGCTGGAATCGCCGGCTGGAACCATCGTCACGTCCGTGTCCATCTAGGTAGAGGTGGAGGTTGATTTGGGTTCTTAAGAGAGAAATAAAAGAAGGGAAGTCGGGATGGGATGGGAGAGAATAAGGGTAATAAGTACCCTCTCTGTCATAAAATAATAAAACAATAATACACTAATTTTAAATATTTTAATTAATTATCTAATGTTCTATTTTAATCAATAGGTAAAAAAAATTATTTTGTAAATAATTTTTGCACCATTTTCATTAAAAGAAAATTAATCAATTAATAATAATTATTTCATCTAAATAAAGAAGCAAATAAGAAAATAGAGGAAGATAAGAAACCATTTTATCTAAAACACGTGTAGAGGTGTTCAAGTGCAGCTTTGGTCTGTGTTCAATTGGGCTTCATATTCCATGATTAAGCCCAGACTAACTTATATACATACTACTAAGTTCAAAGGCGGCCCAAAGTTTTTTGATGATCCTGGCCCGGTCTAATCATAACAAAAAAAATGTCAAGAAAACATACGTAATATTAATTTTGTCACAAAACGGCGTCGCTTATTACGATCAGTAATTTGCCCAAAAAAAAAACCGGCCAAGTAGTTTTTGCTACCCGTGTTGTATAACAAACGACGTCTTTTCCAATAAATGGATGCTGCCTCCAGTAATACTGCAAAAACGACAGGTTATTTCCTGTTGGCTGGTTTACACCTTCTAAAAAACGACGACCTGTCATAGTAGATCACCATTCACCACTATTTTTTTCCTAAGATCACCTGTGATAAAACAAAAACTAAATAGGAAACCTGCAATAATTTGAAGAGAAAAACAAATATATATTTGACATTGTCCACTGTCCCCCTGTGAATTGAAATTCAATTGTTTATTAACACGAGTATTTACATATGATTCTATTTTCATTTCTGAATTTATGGCTACTCTATATATATGCCTATTTTTTTTACGGATTGAACTCCTAACTTTATAAAAATCGTCTGCTGAATTCAAGTGTGTCTTACCATTTGAGTTATTTCATGAATAAATAGAAATTGATATTGGTATATATGAGTTTTATTTAGCAAAAATAATAGTTCTAGTAATTATAAATGATGGTAAGTATGCAGTATAGCCTAAAAAGTGTAGATATAATTGAGCATGGTCTCCACAAGTGCTAGCAAAAGTGGTGTGGCAGCACACCACCTCCAGCAAATGCGTAGATAGACATAGATGATGGACGGGCATTCATAACTATAATTACCTCCAAAGAAAACAAAAGGCTTGGCAAATGACACAAGTTTTGACCAACTGGCCTGCCTCGAATTGGCTAAAATATATTAAGTTGGAGGACCAATTTTCTGAATTCTGGACCTTGTATAGATTATCGATCTTCTTGATCAATGTGACAAAATTAAATAAATGGATCTTAATTTTATATAGATAGGGTCATGTGAGGGGGAAATATTAAAAAAAAAAAAAAAAATCATGAAGTTGCTGCCAGACAGTATCATTAAGCTAATATCTCTTAATTAAAGGGTTTAACTGTTTAAGCAGGAGTTATGTTATCGCTGTCTCTTAAACATGTTTTCATCATTGCTTGCGCAAGATATTCCGATCTCCAATTTAAAAAAACTTTATAATAATAATAATAATAAATGGATGACACAGTTCTCTTGTATGGTAAATTTATATGTTTCTAATTTTTCTGCATGTGAGAACCTGTAAAATCTGCCCTAAAATTAAGGTTTTTGAAATCTTTTTTTTCGATCTCTCAAACAAATTTTGCCTGAAAAACCACTCAACATTCATGCCTGTTGTTTGTTACTAAAAGGGGTTAACGTTGAAAGTGTACTGTATTTTCAAATAAATTTTATCATATCAATTTACCGTATTAAAAAATTTGAAATTTAGAATCGTGATTATTGAAATGATTTTATATTAATATATATCATCCTAAGCAAGCCGAAAAAATACTTTATATACCAATCAATCGTATTTTGATTAGTTTTTCTATATGTTGTAAAAAATACGAGGAGTTGGAGTTTGAAATTCCAGCACTTTTTACTATAAAGGTTATTACTAATTAAATAAAAATTATTCGAAGGGGAGGAGTACACCTATTATTATGTAGTGTTATTCTGCTCTATTCACCCTTCCACGTGTAAATAATAATAATAATAATAATGATAAAAAGAGCTTTATATGGGCAGTTCGAAATAGTATCCCCATTCTCTTTGTCTGCCATAACGCTAAAAAGCCCCCGTCCATTCCCATGTGGACCTCATCCAAATTAAATTCTCTAACACAACTATTGCCCAAGTACCCAATTGTGCGTTTAGTCAACTCCACCTCTAAACCATATCTATCCCCTTCTTACCTTTTTTATTTTCTCACATCTTCCTCATACTCTCATGGCTCTAAATGATGAAACCCAAAACCAAAACACCACCCAAACCCACCTCACCGCCGCCTCCCGGTGGCCAATTATTCGTCGGAGAATCTCGCTACGCAGGCGTAAAATGCACACAGTACGCTTAGGGGGGAAAAAGCCTAGACGAGGATTGTTTTTATTAAGAATGCTAAAAAAGATGAGACTGAGGTGGCTAAAACTGCAGTATTCTTGCATGTTAAGGAAGCTGAAGGAGTATTATAGTAATTTGATTAAGGATATCGTTGAAGCTGGAGCTACTATAGAGTCTTATCAACAAAGGCTTGTTATGGAGGCTAGTTTGGCTGTTCCTGTTATGGGTATTTCTTTCTCTGGCTATCCTTCCATGTCTGGATCGGATCGCCCTCGATCCATTTTCCTGTAATCAACTTCTTTTTTTTTTTTTTTTTTCCTTTCTTCTCTTATTATATATATTAATTTTCCTTTTTTTTTTTAAGTTTTTTGAATGAATTATGAAAAGGTGAAAAGAAAACGTCCAAAAAAAAAATTTTTTTTCTTTTAGTTCTCTCATGCTAGTTTCTTTGAAATGAAATAAAAGTTAAATCTCTAACATGAATGAAACTGAAATATTATTGAGAAGAGTGATTTCATCAGGATTGATTTTTTTTTTTCTTTTTTGCAAATAGCTTAATTATTTAATTAGTTGGATTATACTATATGATTTTAGTTAATTAATTTGTTGAATTGAAGCATGAGAAATTCAAATCCAGAGATTAATGGTTTTCATTTTCATATACCCAATTTGATTTGCCAGTTCTCAGTTGCAGGTGCAAGCTTGGTTTGCATGTAACAATTTTTTTGTTTCATTTCAATAATTAAGTTCATAAATCATAATTAATTTATGAGGGAGTTACATTTTCGCGTAACGTTTAATAATTAGGTGAACTGCTGTGGTATTAAGCCCTAAATTTAGTTAATTCTCTTTACTGGCATATTAATTGCTTAAGTAAGTTACTATTAATTAATATTATATGAAATCATTAAATATTTCTTTATGTTATTCTTTAAAATACATAATAATACATTAAACTTACCAATTTATTTATTTATTTACATATATACCCTATCATATAAGACAAGAAAATTAGAGATTGGAATTCTAGTTTATATATATGTATGTATATGATGATGTGTAAAGATTATAGATTTGGATATGTTATAAAAGAAAACAAAAAGAGCATCTTGATGACATTCCATGACGACTAAATAAATAAAATATTACCATTAACCATATACCATACATTATCTTTTTCAAAATGTTTTTTCTTAATCTAGAGATAAGTTTCTTTATGGTGATGACAACATTTCCTAAGCAATACCCATAAAATTGAAGGATGGTCCATCTCAAAAAATATAAATAAAGAAGAGAGAAATTGCGTGAGGTCCACAATATTTAAATGTAAAATGACGATGGAATTATTTTTAATTAATATCTATTAGATTAAAAAAAAAACAAAATTAATACTAAAGTTGCATTTATGCCCCCCCGACTTTATCATCTTGAATCCATCCATTAAATTATTAATAGTTTAGTGATAAATGCATATAAAATTATATAATTTTTTTTCTATTATTAAAAAATTATAATCAAGCTTTTAGATAATTGGATAAAAAAAATACAAGGTTAGTGGGTTGAACCCATGGAGATATAATTGTTGGGCCATCATATTTATGATTTCACTTGTGATGGGCTTCTCTTTTAAAGCCCAAATGTAAGAATTTATAAAATTGTTTTTTTTTTTTGACAAATATTATATTAAAATGAAACCTAAATATTAATTACATGCTTAAAATTATATTAGAAAATAAATTATTATAATTATAATAAGATACTACAAAGTTTAAGATTATTTTTAATTTAATCCTTAAAATTATTATATCTGTTTTTGGATCTCAACTGTAAACACCATTTTCCAGCACATGGTATTCGAGCAATCACCTTTTTCCAGCACATGGTAATGGTACCGATAATGCAGCACCGAGATGAAGTGAAATCGGGGAAAAGAGAAAATTGTTAATCTTGTTTGTAAATCGGAATTAATCAAACATTAAAAACGTGTTTCCATGCAAATTGATTAATAGCACTAATTAATGACATGTAATTATAGTTTTCTTAAAAGTTACTTCCACTGGATCATGATGATTTGATTGTTGGATTTAATTTTCTATTGTGGGCTTAATATGTAAAATTAAATATGTACAGCAGTCTAATTGTAAAGTCAATTTCAAATGTGGTCTTGATTGTGAATAATTGACTATTGAGGTATCAACTAATTATAGATATTAAGTGTAGAGACCATTATATAATTCCTATTTCGTTAAAGGACCGAAATAGGAATTGTACTAACCCTACAGGTATATAAAGGTCGTGGTCCCCAGAGGAGTTGAATACGATTCAGTTTTACGTTCCTTTCGTATTGCTTCCGCTAAATCGATTCTTCAATTCTCTGGAAGGCTGCAAACCTAATTCTATACATCAAGATCGACGAACAACGATGTCAGGTACGCAACCTTTTCTTATTCAATCTATTTTGTTGAATCTAGTGGTTTGCACGATCTAGGTTATTATTGAATTATTTGAGATTAATTCTTAACAAGTGGTATCAGAGCCTTGTGCATAATTGCTAGATTTTAGATTGATTTTCGTAATGTTTTTTTTTTTTTTTCCTACTGTTTACGGATAGAGGGTTTTGTTTAATAAAAAAAAACAGTATAGGTTTGTGGATTTTGATCGAAATCTTGGCTTGAGTATAACGCCATTGATGATTTTAGGGAATTATTGAACAAAGATTGTGTTTTTCATGGTTGCCGTTGGTTTAACACCTCAAAACCCACCTGAGAACCTCCATTGTTGCCGGCGAATTAGTTTTGAAATTGCAGTTTAGAGATTTGTGATTTCAACACCGTTTTTTTTTTTTTTTTTGACTCCCTTGGCTGCCATTCACCGTCCAATGGCTACTGGAGCTTGTCTTCGGTTGGAACTGGTGGTGTTGGCGGCCGAAAGGGGCTGGAACGGCAGGTGGAGAGAGTTGGCGGCGGACCTGGTTTTTTTTTTTCCTTGTTTTGTCTCTGCTCGTTTTTGTGTCAAGGTTAGGGATGGAAAATTACGGTTAGGTCCATGGAAAATTTCATATTAGTCCCTTAATTTTTTGTAATTTCATATTGGTCCCTTAATTTTCTGTAACTTCAGATTAGGTCCCTAAATTTTCTGTAACTACAGATTAGGTCCCTAAATTTCCTGTAACTTCAGATTAGGCCCCTAATCTTCTGTTTTTCGTATTAGGCCCTTAAATTTCTGTTTTCTTTCGTTTAGACCCCAAACTTTATTTATTCAAATTTATTTAGTCCAATTTTATAACTTAGTCTCTAATTTAGTGACTTAAAGACTAGATTATATATATTTTTTTTTTTTGGACTAAATAATTTTAGATTATTAAATATTTAGACAATCAATTCATTTAATTGCAATTGTTTTGTTTTAATTACAATTAAATGATTTAATTTGTCGACTTGAGATTAAATTTTGGAGTGATTAAGTCCCTATTGTGTTTGATATTTGTTAAAATAAATTGATTTGATCAATAAGTCACCAAAGTGACCTCTATTGCTTGAATTGATTTATTTTAGAATATTAGACAGGTGTATTAGAATTCGTTGCGGATAGTTAATCGGCCCAAAGGAAGGTTGCTATCTGGCTGAGTTTTGAATACATGTTTGGCAATAAATATGTGATAATTGTTTGATTATTTTCCATGACAATGATATATCGGCCCAAAGGAAGATTTATTATTTGTCAGGACTATGTTATCAATATTTGATTGCTGCATTGAGATACTAATTACAAGTTAATGTTTTACATCCAAAGATGAGAATATTAATGTTGTGTCTGTATCTTATTTCCATTTTTTAATCTCTACTTATGTGAATTGTTTCATTTGTGGATTGTGAGCTTATACTTATCTATTTGTTTATTTTCTCTGATGTCAGCTAACATGTCATTTAATCCTGATTGTGTCCCTAAACTTGAGGGATCAAATTTTGAGTCTTGGAAATCAGATATTATGATCTTTCTGGGCTGTATGGATTTGGATCTTGCATTCAGGATGGACGAACCTGCTCCTCTTACTGATACGAGCACTGATGTTCAAAGGGTTCAGTATGAGAAGTGGGAGCGTTCTAATCGCTTAGGTCTAATGATCATGCAGAAAGGAGTCCCAGAACATGTTCGAGACTCTGTCTCAGCTGAAAAGAACAATGCTCAAAACTATCTTGCTGAGCTGGAGAGGGCTTATGTCAAGAATGACAAAGCCGAAGTGGGAACACTTTTAGGAAAATTAACCTCCATGAAGTTTGCTGGCAATGGTGGTGTTCGGGAGCATATTCTTAGCATGTCTCAGATTGCAAAGAGACTGAAGGCGCTGGGTATGGCTTTACCAGATGACCTTTTAGTCCATTTGGTTATGAATTCTCTTCCTTCTCAGTATGGACAAATTAGGACTTCCTATAATTGTCAGCCGAATAAATGGACTCTTAACGAGCTCATTTCTCATTGTGTTGATGAGGAGGAAAAGATGAATTCTAACAAAAGAGAGAGTGCACATTTTGTTTCTTCAGCTGGGAAGGGTAAGAACAAGAAAAGAAAGAGGCCTTCTGCAAAGCCTGTTGAAAAGGCTATTGAGAAACCTGCTGCTGCTACTGCTGTAGATCCAGTACAAAAGAAGCCTTATGTGCCAAAATGCTTCTTTTGTGGAAAGACGGATCACTTGAGAAAGGACTGTCCTAAATTTGCTATTTGGCTTGCAAAGAAGGGTAAGTACCTTGTTTTAGTCTGTTGTGAAGTTAATTTAACTTCAGCTCCTAAAAACACTTATTGGATGGATTCTGGTGCTACCGCTCATATAAGTGTTTCATTGCAGGGCTGCCTCAACTACAGAAAGCCAACTGACGGTGAAAGATACGTCTATGTGGGAAATGGCGATCTGGTTGAAGTAGAGGCAATTGGACATTTTAGATTATGTTTAAGTACTGGCTATTTTTTGGATCTTATAGATACTTTTGTTATTCCCTCTTTTAGAAGGAATTTGATTTCTGTTTCCTTTTTGGACAAATCTGGTTTTCATTGTTCTTTTGGAGACAGTATATTCACTTTATCTATGAATTCAAAAGTTTTGGGTACTGGTTGCTTGAATGAATGTGATAATCTATATATGTTAGACATTGATACTAGTTATCATGAATCCCTGCATGTTACTACAAGAGGTACCAAAAGAAAGTTGAATATTGATAACTCAGCTGTACTTTGGCATAGACGTTTGGGTCATGTATCCAAATCAAGAATTGAGCGTCTTGTTTCTGATGGTATCTTAGATACACTTGATTACACAGGTTTGGATTCTTGTATTGAGTGTATTAAAGGAAAACAGACTAAACAAAAGAGACTAGGTGTCATTCGGTCATCCAATGTTTTAGAACTGATTCATACAGATATTTGCGGTCCATTCCATATTGCAGCTAGAAATGGCCAAAGATATTTTATATCATTCATTGATGACTATTCTCGTTATGGTTACTTATATCTCATTCATGAAAAATCTGAGTCTTTGGACGTGTTCAAATCTTATAAAGCCGAAGTTGAAAATCAACTAGGAAAGAAGATTAAATCTGTTCGATCTGACCGTGGTGGTGAATATTATGGTAAATATGACGGTTCAGGCGAACAACGTCCAGGACCTTTTGCGCTTTTCCTACAGGAATGTGGAATTGTCCCTCAATATACAATGCCTGGTACACCCAGCATGAATGGTGTATCTGAGAGACGTAATAGGACTCTTATGGATATGGTAAGGAGTATGATTAGTCATTCTACTTTACCAGAGTCTCTGTGGGGTGAAGCGTTAAAGACAGCAGCTTATCTTCTCAATAGGATTCCATCTAAAGCAGTTGCTAAAACACCTTATGAACTTTGGACTGGACGTAAGCCTAGTCTAAAGCATCTTCATGTTTGGGGATGTCCAGCTGAAGCAAGGCCTTACAAGCCAAATGAAACAAAACTGGACTCCAAAACTATCAGCAGCTACTTTGTTGGATATTCTGAGCGGTCTAGGGGTTACAAGTTTTA